>NC_057853.1:65660995-65964025 GCF_015237465.2 Chelonia mydas | reverse complement strand
CCTGAACTACATTCTTTAATAATGTCCAGTTTAAAATGGATCATTGACAAGGCTTCCACAACTACATTTTAAATCAGTTCCACAGACTAATTAATTTATCTTTCTTGCTTTTGGCTTTCTACTGCTGAAAGAGAACTACTTTTGTAAACCATAGCACAGAGCAACTGCACTATTCTGGCACGGAGAGATGGAAACATTTCTTTCATAACCTCTCTCTGGCTGCGGAGGTCTTTGATCCTATAACACTTGCACTGTAATAAAAATAAAAGCAGAGGCAGGTTCAAACCATTAGGCACCAATACAACTCAGTAAATCCAATCACACAAATCTATGTGACCTCAAAGAGAGAGAAATTTTGATATTTGTACCAACAAACTTTTTAAAAAAAGATCAATAGAAAAGTTTCCTTGGTTTTGTTTTTGGCTGCGTTATGAACTTGAAACACAATGCCATTGTGTAGTGTAGTGCAGAAGAATCTGAAAGTGTAATTGTCTAGAACCGAGGGTGAAACTGACTAGTCTATATTCCATGTCCAAGGCCCCATTTCAGCAAGGTACTTAACCATGTGTCTGAACTACTCATTTGCTAAAAGTTTGGCACTTGCTGAAGTTGGACCAAAGCTGAGAGAAAGGCAAAAAGTAAAGAAATGGCATAAACAATGAGAAAGTAGAAGAAATCTTTTCAAAATCCTTTCTGGTTTGTATCTTAAAGTGTCAGTAGTATAGGTAAGGAAAAATGTATTTCCTCATAAAAGACCGGAATCTCCATTACCCCCCCCACCTTGTTGTAGTCATTAACACCAGTGCCAAGTGAGTTCTTTCCTCTCAAGTACTGAGTCTGGTGTCTTGGAAGTTGAAGCGTGATCCCTAGTTTCTCTTGTCAGATTAAGTGCCATTTTTGGCAGCTCTTTATCTCTCTGCTCTCATTGTGATATGGGGAAGCAAGGGGAAAACAAAGTATCTACAAAGAATTTCATGTCACGTAGCCAAAGTAGTGGTTTAGCCGCAACTTATCTTTTCAGCCAATGGTGTGGTGAATGTCTGACCAATATGGCAGGGAAGGGTGCAAAGAAGGAAGAGGAGAAAGAGCAATCACAGTCAGAAATAGAAAGGGCCTACTAAGTTATTTTGACATCCTCTTGCTGTTGCCAGACTATTCCACACTTACTCTTAAGTCCCTTGTCCAGTATAGTTTCAGATATCATAAGCAGTGGTGATTCTTCCACTTCGTCTGGGAGATTATTACCCTAATAGATCTCAGTTATGATGAAATTGAGCAAAGGGAAACTTAGGTTGAACATCAGGGGGGAAAAATCCTATTACTCACAGTTGTAACCCTGGGATTGCCTTAAACAACTCCTCGACCTCCTTGGAGTTTATACCTATAAATATATGTATAAGGGTATCGTACCACCTCCTACATCCACTTAGTCTTTGTTTAGCTAATCAGTACATATTTAGACGGGAATTTTTGTAGCATCCTAAGGGAGCTAGGTGTCCAGTTCAGTTAGTCACCTCCTAGGTCCATCAATGGCTATTAGCCAGGATGGGCAGGAATGGTGTCCCTAGCCTCTGTTTGCCAGAAGCTGGGATTGAGTGACAGGGCATGGATCACTTGACGATAACCTGTTCGGTTCATTCCCTTTGGGGGATCTGCCGTTGGCCACTCTCAGAGGACAGGATACTGGGCTTGATGGACCTTTGGTCTGACCCAGTATGGCAATTCTTATGTTCCTTTAGGCTCTCTTAAAGGCCCAGCCATAGTTCTTTTAATTTTTCCTCCCTGGTCAGTTTTCCAGCTCTTTTGTTTTATCATGTTGTTGCTTGCAGCTAGCTTCCCCCTAATATGGCAATAAAAGAGGTTCTAACCAATAGACATCTCTTGTGGCAACAAATCTCATCATAGCCAAATTCCCATCATCCCAAATAGTGATCACCAAGATATTTTTTAACCAGCTGATCCAATAAAGTCACATGGCATTCCACTGTTTTGATGATGCTTTGGGACTCCATTGCTTTTGTGACTGCAAGCTACAAAATTCCTACTTCAGTATTTATTTATATCCCCCATTTCAACAGTGTCCTTTCCGAGTAAGCTTTGTTTCTTAAATGATTAAACAGTCTTTATAGTGTTTGTTAAATCTCTCACACAGAACAAGCAGACATGGTCTATAGTCTAACATTTTACAGACAATTGCAAGCTTTCCCCACCTAGGGTGACCAGATAGCAAGTATAAAAACAAATCAGAACACTTTTCCTCCCCAGGAGGGTTGGGGGAGGGGAGGGGTGGAATAGTTGCATATATAAGACAAAGCCCCTAATATCGGGACAGTCCCAATAATACCGAGACATCTGATCACCCTGTCCCCATCCCATTGGGTGAGCCTAGGTACAGAGGAGACTGGAGAAGGGTGAGAACAAAGAAGTAGTGGGAGAACTTACTCTTAAAACACAGCTGCATGTGCCGGGTTCTGAAATCACCAGTGATGTAGACAATAATAAAAAAATAATTATGAAAGCTCTTGCTGTGAAACCTCTTGTCCCCATGTGTTTCTAAGAGTATATTCAGCTCTGAAATATTTATGTGATGGCCAGTGGTAGGCTGCATAGCTCCAGGATCCTGCCAGAATATGCAACTCTGTATAAAGACTTTTGTGTTTATTTCAGGGCAGTCTTTGGGGTCAGGGAGCCATGTTTACTCATGGGGGTGCTGGCGGCTGCTCCTTATTAGGGCCCCTGTCTCTAAAGGCATATTTTTTCAGTACAGTCAGCGCAAACATTTTTTAACTATTACTTACAAAACAGCAGTGACTTCCTCAAGGCCAGATCTTTGTTTCTTTGTACAATGCTTTGATTGTGTAAATGTTCTTGTGTAAGCACTTTGGCCCACACTGGAATTCATTTATTCTCCTTTATAGCCTTTCGCTGTTGTTCTTGTATGGCGTATTTGTCCCTTCACTGGCTTGTCAGAAATCCATTTCTGTTGCAGGAGAGAACATGGTTTTCCTGTTCTGCTGACAGGAGAGAATATGGTTAAGTCTGGCCTTCAAGTTTGCGGGGGATCTAGACTGGTGATTAGTTTCTTCTCTTCTTGGTGCTACTGCCAGAGACAGAGAGGTGGACAGCCTGTTTCTCAGTAGTGTTACAGAACTGCAGGTCTCCCAAATGCATGTGGTTTAAAGCGATTGCTTGCACATGTTGTGTCTTAAGACTAGCCCTGGATGTGCCTTATGGCTGAACAGACTATCCTCCAGATTTCTTTGCGATAATGCCATTGTGAGATGAGTCGTCATCAGTTAATCCAGTGTATAGCACAGAGCTCTGCTGCATTATCTATGCTTCTCTCTGTGTTATTTTTCATAATACAATTGCATTTGCCACGTCAGCACAGAACCAAAATGATGACATTTAACTCATGACCTTAGATCACAATGTCTTATCATGGTTGGAGTTTGGATTGGCTGAGCTCTGCAACTAGAGCTCGAGCCCAAACTTCAGGTTTCCTTGCCTCTTACAGGCTACCGATCTGAATATAGCACCAGAGCCTTCACACCTCATTTTGCAATTGCAGGATTATCGCTAAGACTGCAAATCTTTCACAGAGGTCACGGATTCTGTGACTTTCCAGGACCTCCGTGACTTCCACAGCTACAGCTGCAGCGGCTGGTGCGGCTGACCCGGCGGCCTAGACAACTGGTGCTGGGCACTGCCCTGGAGCAGCAGTCCAGGAGCAGCAGTGGCTGCCCCTTCCCTCCCCTCCCCCCCGGAGCATCAGTGGTAGGGCCCCAGGCTGCCCCCCACCCCCAGAAGCAGGAGCATCTGCTGGAGCACTGCCCCCCTCCCGCAGCAGGTAAGATTTAGTTAGGGCTATTTTTAGTAAAAGTCATGGACAGGTCACTGGCAGTAACTTTTTGGTTAATCAAGTGACTTTTACTAAAAATACTGGTGATTAGAGCATAGCTTTAATTATCACCAATAATAAAGATTCTTCAACCTGATTCTTCCATGAATTACCCTTCAGCAACTCCATTGTTTTCAGTGGCATTGCAGAGAACTAATGAGGAGCCAGATTTGGCTCTGCATTAGTATCAGTTCTGTTGCTGCTTTGCTAGCAGGAATATAATCCAGTTCACTCTGCCTGTAAGTGTGTTGGTTCTATATTACAAACAGTAGCAAAAAGAAGTAAAATCCTATTGCTGTCACTCAGTAAACCAGGCATGCCTCTGAATACACCCATAAGGTGTGATCCAAAGCACATGGGAAGTCAGTAGACTCCCATTGGCTTTAATGGACTTTGGATCAAGCCCATGGAGGGCAGATCTGCTGAGTAAGGTGCTATTTGTACATAGTAGAATCACCTTAACTATTGCAGCTACCATCCAAGAAACAGTCTATTCTGTGTAAATACAATAAATTAATTTTAAATTTTATATTAAATTTTAAATTTTATAAATAAATGAGTTCTACTAATTAAGTTTAATCATTTTGGCCAACCTACAAAGAAAATCATACATAAAGAGTATGAATGTTCAGAGTACAGGTCAAATGTCAAGATCAAATCATAGACCTTATTGAAACTGTATGGAAAATGACCTTTCCATCGACATATGGCATGATCTTTGACTCTGAGTAATTTAGGAACCCTTTGCATCTTAATATTCATAAACTATATAATATGATTTTCAACAACAGCGCCCAGACTGGCTGATGGTGCCAAACCAATGTCAGGCTATGTTGATCTTGTCAAATGCAGAGACATTAAGAAGCCTGAAGTGGGATGGAAATATTTTTCTTCTCTTTGAATGAGGTCACCCTGATTTCATCACTAATTCTCACACCTTTTTTTGGAAATCAAATCAAAGTGGTCAGTTTAAAGCACAAATACTGGAAATAAAAGTAGGACCCGCTGTTAGTAACAGTTGCTGAAGGTGGGTTTTTTCAGGTTTTGGCTTTGGTTTTTAATTATACAAAAAATTGCTTTGTATTTGTTTCTGATGTGCTGAAAGAGCAACCATTAGCATTTCCCAAAATGCTTAGTGAGACTCATAGTGAGAAATCCTCTTGCCAATAGAATTAAAACCGAGAAGAAATACACTGACTGGCTCTTCTGGCATATGTCAACTTGATTGACCTTGAATAAATAGCCAAGCTAAATGTTTCTGGTTCAGAACAGAATCTGAAATCCAACACGACGGCACGTCCCATAAAGGTACCTTTGACAACATGCTATTACTGACCCCCGGTCTAGGTTAGTGTTTGGCACTGCTACATGGGAGAGCTGAGTTCCGTCACCAATATGTGGGACTTAACTAGGTGGGAGAAAATGTCTCATGCTGTTTATTGACAACCTTTCAGCACATCAATTCACTGAACGTTATATAATACTTGGCTCTTCACTGACCAAATCATTACCTTAATCATGACGAGTGCCCTCCTCAGCCACTGCCAACTAGCAAAATTTTCTCAGCCCACATAAGCACCATGATGACAACTTTCCTTCACAACTGCTGGACTTTTCTGCTAACAACAGAACAGCAGCAGCTGTGGTTATAAAACACTGAGATTTGTATTTCTCTATCTTTGTTTGAAGCTTGGCCTCCTGTGATTCCCTAGTAGAGATTCTCACCTCCACAACTGGGGAGAGGGGAAAGGATTGGAACCTCTTTGTGGGAACTAGGGGGTGGAGAGAATTGGAAAAGCACCTATTTGGTCCTACTAGGTTCTCCACAATTGTGAGAAGTTTGGAAATCTTCACTCTGTATATAAAAAGACTCAAGCTACAGTAAAAAGTGTAGTTTATGGCGTTCATCCTGGATTAAGTGCACAGTGAAGGCAGGAATGAATTTAAGGAAGTAGAAGATCTCGAGTATACACAAGAATGGGGGGCCAGCAGGGTTAGAATGATACCGAGGCTTTTGAGAAAATGTGAGGTGCCTATAACTAACTAGTGAAGCAATCCCAAGACATGACATGAGGAAGGCCCATGGAAGACAGAAATGATAGGAGGATTGTTCCTCACTGCAGTTGCAGGAACTGGATACCATTTGATAATCAGTGGTTCTCAAACTTTTGTACTGGTGACCCCTTTCACATAACAATCCTCTGAGTGCAACCCCCCCCCCCCCCAACCTTATATATTAAAAACACTTTTAAATATATTTAACGCCATAATAAATGCTGGAGGCAAAGTGGGGTTTAGGATGGAGGCTGACAGCTCGCGACCCCCTATTTAATATGCTTGTGACCCCCTGAGGGGTCCCGACCCCCAGTTTGAGAACCCCTGTGATACATCCACTGAATCCTAATGGGTGATATACAAGTTAGAGAAAGCAAATGCAAGTTGCACTGTCTCAGTAGTGCATTCCCCCTACAACCAGTCTAGTTCGGCACAGAATGGAACTGGGGTAGCCTGAAACCCTCACTTGCTTGGCATGCCGTGAGTGCAATGTACCCATGTACTAAATAGCTGAGCTAAAACGTGCAAGTGCAGTTTGCAAGCAAGGGTTTTTGAGCTGCTACTTAGCAGCTAAAAACACACATCCAAGTAAATGTACAGAGCTGATTCCTGTGTGTAACTCTGAAAGGAGGAGCTTGGAATCAGGGAACTGAACAAAATTTCTTATCAACTTAACAGTCAAGGTTTTTTGGATTGAGCTCAATTTGTGGATAAAGATGTAGCTGTAAAAGAGGTGTTAGCACTTTTGATTTCTAGGCTGATGACTTTGCAGGTCTGTATTACAGAAGGGAGCTAATGGAACGATGACATCCGAGAGATTTAAAAGGAAAATGCATGCAATAATTAGGTGGTTTGAAGCTTTTTTCTGAGGTATCTAGCACATAGTTTACCTAATCAATTGCTGAATAGTTAATATGACAGGTCACTAAGCGAATTCTCCAAGCAGCAGAAAGTTGAGGAGTTAGACCCACATTTGTGACAAAGAGCAGAAACAGATCTGCGTGTTTCTTTTTGGTAAAATTAGAAACTAAGTTAACCCTAAAACAGATCTAAGTTTTCCAGGGTTCTTTGTCAGAGTGGTGTCCTGGAAGCTCTTGTAAAGAAATGGGAAGATTTTTCAATTTATGGGCACGAGTGGAAATTTAGAAACTGGGATTTAACGTGATGTGAAAGTAGCCTGGTATAGAAGAACTCTGCACTGATTTCAAATACACATGGCACTTTTTTTTTTTTAAACAGTCTAGTGAGACTGACTGTAGAAATTCTGACTCATTTATTGTGAATAATTGAACTTGGAAAAAAATAAGAACACTGCAAACCGATTTAGCAAGCAGTATGGTCACGATAACTTCGGCAGCTAGACTTCTGTACCACTGAACTTGTTTAGAATCCTACTGCATCTTTAATCATTTTATACATTTTACTTATACACTGTAATGTTAAGTCAAGATTTTTGGAGGTCTGAGGTTCTCTTTAACCCTTAGGCCCTTCCAAAATATCTCGAGTGTGAGAGAGCTGAAAAATCACTGCTTTCTGTTAGGAAATAAAAACTAGTAACCAGAGCTGATTCATGAGCCACCAGGTCAATCGCCAGTCACACTGAGTACACTTGCAGGGAACTTCAAGCTCAGCATTTGTTTAATGTTTGGGGCAATGGTGAGGGAGAAGAAACTGCAGATGCATGTATGTGTACATACATGCCTAAGCCTAAATTTCCAACAAGGGTTGCTGATTTTGGGTGCTCACCCCTGGGATACCTGGGCCCTGGTCTTCAGCTGAGCTCCCATAGTCCTCCACTGTGTTGTGGCAGTTTAGCACTTCGGTGGAGACAGAAACATAGCAGACAATGTGTCAAGTTGGGCTCTGAAAAAAAACACTTGCCACTTTTGAAAATCAGGGGGCATTTATGTTTTGTAAAGTTGGTTTGGTGTAAAGACATTGGCTGAATGGCGTTTGGGAGGGGTCGTTGAAATACAAAGGGCACAAACCCCATATGAAGTGAATGATTCATGCAGATGCCTGCAAACTGAACCCGGTGAACTTTGCAAAGCTGTCATTCTTTACTGCCTCTGAAATGGCCCATCTCATTTGCGAGAGAGTGGCTAAAGGGACAACCTGCCAGCCTAAGCAACACAGAGAAGGATGGACATTTTCACATGTTAAATCCTCATTCTTAGAAACCCTGTAGCAATGCAATGGGTGGCACAGTTATCACTCAGTGTGCATCACCACTGCTTTGAATTGAGCATCAGTTCTTAGAAATGGTTGGTGATTAAATTTAATCAGTTCCTGCATGTGTGCATATACGCGAAACAGAGCTGCCAATTCCCACACCATTCCCTCCATGCCCACTGTGTCCACTTTATATAGGTGTGATTCCAAAAGGTGTCAAACCCAGGAGCTGCACCTTCTGTCCAGATGCAGAGGTGGAGAATTGCTAGCTATCCCTTTCTCTTTGCCCAAGTCTGATGTAATAGTCTCTACACATGTTTTGCTTCTTCTCTAACATCTGACTGAAACATCCAGATGTCAGCAAAACCCACAGACCAAGCCGGGCTCAGAGCTGCACCTAGGATGACTCCAACCCTCCAGGGAGCTTTCATTTCCCCAAACACAAATCTCTGTGTCTGGCCGGAGTCCAAAGGAGGGGTTTGGGAGGAACATAAACAGCATGCAGGCGGCTCAGCAAGCCTGGGGATATGGTGGTGTCCTAACAATCTGTCTTAGTTGTGAGTAGAGGGCTACTCCCTAGAAAGACAAATAAGGTGACTTGGAGATCATGACCTATCAGCTCTTTTCTCCACTCTCTCTCTTTCCAAGCAGAGACTTCCTTTTAATAACATTTCACCTTCCAAAAGAAACAGTCCAAACATCCAGACTCTTCAAAAGTAATTTCATTATTACATTGCCTGAGGTCTGGAAGAATACAGAGTAGGCAAAGGTTTATAATCCAAGGGGAAAGTGGGTAATGAGATCATTTTAATTAAAGGGATTAACTTGGTGATGTCAAACATCTGTAAAATAAGTTAAGTGCTTTGGGGAATCAGGGCCTAAACTTTAGGCAAACAGACTTCAGCTGACTCGGGGCCTTCCGTCTGAGGACCTGAAAGCACTACGTGGACATGAATGAATTAATCCTCACAACATCTATGTGAGGCCAGGGAAGTATTATCCCTGTTTTACAGATGGGTTAACTAAGGCATAGAGAGGTAGTCTCTTGCCTGAGGTCATACAGGAAGTGTATTCCAGAGAGGGGATCGGAAACCAGCACTCCCATGCCTTAACCGTAAGCCCATTCTTTCCCCCCAAAGGGGTTTTTCCCTCATAATATATAAGTTTTATATATTTTTATATATTTTTATAGTCTGTCCTTTATAAATTATTGCACTTGTCTATTTTGCCCTTGTCTAAATTATTGCACCTGCTGGCAAACTGAACAAAACAATGAGGCCGGTAGGACAGGGATGTGAATTTCCACAAGGACACAACAGAGAAACTGTTGTTGTTAGACTGGGTGTTCTGGCTTTAAACTTTTCTTGAATGCCAAAAACACTGACAGCAGACCCTTGAGCGAGAACCACAAAGGTGGCAGTAAACTAAAGAGCCTCCAGTCCCTTTTTCTGCCTTTTCTACCGGGATTCTAAAATATCTGCTTAGAAACTGCCGCATGTCAGAGTTAAGAGGGTGAGGGGACATGCATGTTCGTAGATACCTGCCTACCAAAAGAATGTCTAGTACACAGAGGAAATACATCCCCATTCCTTATTAAAGTCATAATGCTAGACACTGTGGCGTGCAAGAGCTTTTTGTACTATATTTTGAGCCTATCCCGTGGCTTTTCTATAAAGGATCCTCTCACTCTGGCATTGGCAGGTGGCCATGTAGGGATTCTTAGGGCTTCACAGATGAGTTAAGCTTACAAAGCGCTTCCTTGTGAGTCCTCTTCCCAGTCTGGAAAGAGGACAGATTTCTCTTTTTGTTTTGTTCTCAAGCCCAGGAGCCCCACCTGCTCCTGCAGCTCACATCCCCTGAAACCAGACCCCCGTCCGGCAGCTGCATAAATCATTAAAAACAGGCCTGTACTGGGGTGTCAGGCTGTTAGCAAAACATGGGGGAGGTTACACCCTTCTCCCCTGTACTCCCCCATCTTTCCCCAAAGTAAACAACTGCAGTCCCTGTGAACTTTTAGCATTGTGACACTGCACAGTGCTGGACTGCAGCTGTGCAGTGGGAGCCTTGCAGAGGTCTCACACGTGAGAATATCTAGCATTTTCTCTTCTCCCTTCCGAGTCTCCGGTAACAGAATTCTTCATGCAGGTCACGTGTCCAGACTAGGAAAAACGTCATGTTAACTAACATGATGTTAAACGCTGCTCAGCACTTACTGTAGAGATGGCCACATTGTGTGTGGAAATGTGTTTACCATGAGCTAACACATTTTTAAACATGACTGCCCTTGTCAACACTAGCACATTTACTAGAGTTGTTAAAATGTGTGAGTTAACACAACTTAAAACATGTTTTGGGGGTGGTGGTGGTGGTGTTGTTTTTATTTTAGCACAGCAAGCCCTTAACAGTAAACAAAATGCAAAAAGAAGCACCAATCAGTCAAGCTGCAAAGCTCAAATCTGGATCACTCTTAACTTCCCCATAGCTTAGTGATGTGGACAAAAATTTTCAGGTCCAGCCTATTTCTAAACAACATGTTTTAGGGTTTGATGTTATCAAGGGCTACCCTTTGTCACATCTGAGGAAACCATTCCCTTAGTGAAGAAATGATCGCACAGCATAAAAAAATAAAAAGAATTGGTGGTCGAGAGATCCACGCTGAATCTGTCCATTACTACCCTGCAGACTCTTCACAATCCCAGTCATGATTAGAGGAATTCTTCAAGTCTCACCCACACAAGAAATCCTGGGACAAAGCCAGCTCCAGGAAACAGCACTGCAATATTTCTTTCACATAATGGAAGGCTTCCCCCCTCCCCTTTCATTATAATGATTTTTGCAGCCAGAGAGAGGACCAGAAGCCAGCTCTCCTAGCCTGATGCCTTAACCACAAACCCATCCCTTTCTCTCAAAGCTTCCCCCCACCGCTGTTGGCATGTTTAATAAGCATTGAAGTTTGTTGCACATTAATTTCTTAGTCCATGATCAGAAATTAGCCTGCCCTGGTGGGTTTTTAAACTCTATACAGGCCTGAGCCTCTCCAGAGTGAAATGGGCACCAATAGGAACACTCCATCTGGAACTCCTCCATTCCCAAAGTCTGAATCTAGATCTAAACTTCTCAGCTCAGGTGTATCATTATAATAGGCTGAAACAAAACATCCCAGATTGGGGGAAGTTTGGCTCTGAATCCAGATCTGAAGTTCATCACTTGGGCTTCTTTCTAATCTATCTGTCTAGAGCTGAATATCTCTGCATTCCCAGGCTCTAAACAACTAAAACTAATGTGTGTGTCAAGGAACAGAACCTGGCAGGAAGGAGCAAAAGAAGTCAAGCAGAGCTTGGAACAGAAAATGTTGTAACAGGAGAAGAATAACATCCTATAACAATGCAAGTGTGAGCTCTCAGGAAAGTGAAGCAGTTCTAGTGGAATTTAAAATTTTACTAGTGTCTGAAGTACAGACTCTGTGTACTGGTAAATTCCACTATGAATTACAAGGTCTCTGAATTTGAGCTTTGGTAGGTTAGAAAGCTCAGTAGTTGCAGGGTGTTCTGTTGATAGTGTCCTTTGGGCTCTGTGGAGGAAAATATCTGTTTAATTTTTGTTAATTGTAAGTGTCTAGACATTTTCCTGATATAAACTGATTGCAAAAGTGGATTGAGCAAGAGCTAAATATTCCACCCCCACACATATACATGCTTTCAGGTAAATATGGGTTTGTGATTCACCCCCAAAAGAACCATCTCACTAACCCCCTCCCACATGCTAAATGTGTACTGCATGTGTGCATGCACACACAAAAATTGTTTTGCAAGCCCACTCCAAAATGCCAGCTGTTAAATTGTTAAAATGTCCAGCCCTCTTTGAAGGTGGAATTAAGCCAGCTGCTGCTCACTAATTCCCCGCAACCACCACCATGTTACTTTACCTGCAAAAGTCTGCCTTCCCCATTTACTGGCGACTTCAGTAGTGCAAGAGGAGAGGAAGAGGCAGGGTCAAGCTGCTGTTGCACTGAGTGGAAGCTCTGCTCACCCCGACACCTTCCACCTCCATCTAGGGAAACAACCCCACTAAATCCACCCCCTCCTCCAGACAAGAACAGTGGTGCCCTCACTGTCCAGGAGAGCTACTCCTTAACCGACCCCATCAGAAAGGGAGGAGAATAGAATTGAGAGATCTTTTTCCCCCCACTCAGGGAATTTCACCTTCACTGCCAGCCAAGAGGGACAGTTTTTGAGGCAGCCCTTCTTAAAATGTTGGCAGCACCTTGCCAAATAGCAGTCACCAGCTGTGCAGTCTTCATTCTGTCATTGTGACGCTATGAGATCCTTGGCTAAAAGTCACTATACAAACCCGAATATTATCTTTATGGCATGTGTTACTCATGCACTTTCTTTGATCAGAGCAATCTCATTGAAAGGCACTCCCCTCCTTGAGTCCAGTATAAAGCCCGACTGGCCACAATGGCTGTGTGCCTCCAAGGCATGACCTCCCGCTTGCTTAAAGTATATCATTCAAGGACTTCAGCTATTTTTGGAGCATAACCTAGTATCAAAGATTACAGGGTACTCTAGCAAGTAGGCCGAAATGATCCTCTCAAACTTTGTTTTCCTCAAGGAGTTGTGGTTTCCATGTAAACGCTTCTGTGAATAGGCCTCTTGAGATGTGCCTGGAAGAATATACGTTCTGCTAGGACATATCCACGGTGTTTTAGCAGTCTGGAATCCAAATTCTGCAGCCAAACTGAACTTCATCTCCATCACCTCAACCTGACTGATTTGATCATGAGAATAAAGAACAAGGAAGTGTGTGTGCTGGGGGAGGTGGTAGCTGATACAGAAATAACAAAGGTTTGAAGGTATCCCTTCCCAGCCTGCCCTCAAGGTTAGTCTTTTAGCTTTAGAAAATGCTGTGGTAAATGAGACAGGAGATATCATAACTCCTTATGGTGCTGTTGCATTGCAGTGGGCATCTCATAGTCCTGGCTGAAGTTTGAAAGCAAAGAACAGTTAAAAAGAAGAATAGAGAAAGGTTGCATATCTCTCCCACTGCATTCTCAGGTGCTAGACATGCTCTTGTTCATGAATTGTTCTTCCTGCAGTGAGTAATGTGTTTCATGAGTGTCAGGCATCTCTTTCACTCTTGCCTGTGTGTGAAACAGTATTTTCTTGATTGTACAGTACACACTGTAGATCAGATTTTTCACATTCCAGGCTCAGGATGCCTCTGTCACCTGACGTGTTCCACACTTGAGACAGGCTACAGTGCCCCAAAACAATGGAGCAACATCTAATATGCATGCCATGCTCTGAAGTGACATGCGTTAACCTACTGATTGATGCAATTGATTTATAGAGAAGGAGCGTCCCCACTGCTGAGTACTTGAGTCAGATATCTGTATCACTGTGTACTGTACAAGACCATTAGTGCTTATGCTAGCATCTGTAAGCATTAACTGCCATGACAGAGCTTGTACCTTGTCTTTGATTATACTTATTCTGATAATCATGAAAAGCATTTCCCAATGCACTGTTCTCCTGTACTTAAGACTGTCTTTATGCATGTCTGTACGTGATGTTTCAGCTAAAATGATCAGCAGTGACACATTTAATGTTGACATTTAAATTATCATTAGGTTTCAAAAGCAACAACCCGTAGAAACGAATGGGGCAGTTTTCACCTCCCTGTGCTATTGTTTCAGGAGATCTGCACATTCAGGCAGTTGAAACGGCACCATTTGACATTAGTTTCCTGTTTGACAAGTTACCTTTGCAGCCATAAGGACTGTACAGCTCTTCTCCCTTTTAATTTGAAGCTTAGATTTTGCAGCAGAATTCTGCAGCAGAAGGCAGGTTCAATACAATATTCTGCAGCACAGTGAAAATTCAGGGACAGCATAAAATCAAATTGTTGAATAATACAGGCGATACTGTCCTGGTTATATAATTCATTTTCATACTTAATTCAACACAAATCAGCAATTTTAAATTGTATCAGAAGCCAGTCAGCAGCACTAGAGTACTGCACAAACCAGAGCACTTGCGGCAGAATTTAGGCAATCATCCCACAATTTATGGAGGGCTTTGTTCCTACATGTACATTTCTTACCAGACATGACCTCCTTTGAAGCCCATTGGTGGTTCATATGCCGGAGCAATACAATCAGGCCTATAGAGGATGAAAGGTGAAATCTAAATGCAAGCTATTGTCAGAGATGATTTTGACGCAAAATCCCTGATTTGAACATCTCTGAACTTTGGCAGGGTGAGGGGTTCAGAATCAGAGCCTTAACTCAGGTCTGAATTTCACAGCTGGCCCTGTCTATCTAATGGTCTGAATCTAAACCCTGGATCTGAATGCCCATGTGTTTTGGAGCACTCAAAATCTCAGGATTTGAATTCTGTAGCCTGGGCCCACTTCTAATCATTTTACTGTTATTCATACAATTCATGTCACTAAATCTGTTAGTTGAGTTTTTTCTCATGTGCACTAGGTCATAATCTCAGCATGCTATTAAATATTAGTAATGCTTATTAAGCTAACCGGCCAGCTGTACATAGCTCCCATGACGAGTCTGGAGGAAAGCACTGAGCTCCCATCCAGAAACTCCCAACTGCGGCACAAGGGAAAAAAGGCAACCCTGGGATTTACAATTGCAGGATGTTTGTCTTTAAGGTGTGCTCCTGCAGCAGGCAGGTTCTGAATTCATCTTGCACATAACCATTGACGTTCTTCCCTTAAAACAGAATAGCCATTTCTTGTGCCAGTTGCACAAAGGGGGAGATGTATAGGGCGGAAGATAGTGGGAAAACGTGTGTGCTCGCAGTGGGACCCTGAAAATGCTCACACTCTGGTCATCAAGAGACACAGGGACTGCAGAGGAGAAGCTGAAGCCTAGCATTACGTTCCCACTGTAATGGGATTCACTTTTGAGAGGGCAACATTTTGAAGGTGAAATTGTTGTCCAGACAATGGCCTTTTGGCAAGCGACTGGGAAAGTTCATTTCCGGAGTGGAAGTACAAGCCCGGTGCAGCTCAAATGGTCTATATTTCTTTTCTCTCGCGCGCTCTCTCTCTCTCCTGTTGGCCTCTGCTTTGACGCTTCCTGGCAACAGGCATCTCCAAGCAGGAAGCTGCACTAACTGTACAGGGCAGAGGCAGGGTTTCCAAAAGAAAACTCACTAAGGCCATTTTAGGGTTTAGTTGTTTTCAAAAGAATGAGAATGAGAAGCTAATCCTGGGCCAAATGCTGAAACCCACTCAGCCCTTGGGCAAATGAGCACTGCTCATTCCTCCTGCAGGCTGTGGAGGATGCAGGAACTGAGAATCTCTCAGGACTTGGCCCATGAGCTCCAAAGAAAGCTAAAGAAAGACTAAGATCCTGAAAGGGGTTGAGCACACACAAACCCCAATGAAATCAGCTGGAGGTGTATGTGATCATTGTGGTGTTTAGATGTTGCTTGTAATTATTAGAATTGGGAGCACTGGCTGTTGGGAGTCTGAAAGGACAGGGAACAGGAAGGAGGGGGAGGAGTTGAAGAGGCTGAGGGAGAGTTACTGAGGGTGCAGCAGCAGCTTGGAAAAGAGGTTTCCACTTTAAAAAATAAAGTCCTGTTGAAGTTTGTTAGTACCTTGCCTGACTACTACAACAATCACCATCTCTCATTACCAGGCCATGAGCAAGGACTTCAGGGTTTGTCCCTCCTCCTTACGTTGCTTCTCTGATAGCGATTATGTGCTTGGAAAGCTGGTAGGACGCCATAGGCACTGACTTAATAGACTGAGCGGAGATTTTCAAAGGAACCTGAGGGAATTAGGCACCCAAGTCCCCCTGAATTTCCCACATTCCTTTTGCCTCCAGTTTGCCATTCTTGTGATTGATATGCCCCCCATATCTGTGTTGTACTCTGCCTGGGGCTCTGGGCATTTCAAGTAGCATACATCCTGCTGTGTAACTACCCTTTTGATACTAAAGATATTTCCTGTCATATTTTCTTCACTGCCAAGTGTTGATTGTTGACATAAGTGTTTCATTTATAAATATTGCTAGTGTGTATGTGTAGGGTGTGTGTGCGTGTGCGGGGATGATTCAGCAGTGTCAGGGGGGCATATGGCACCAGTCCTAACAGGAAGAAAAAAGTGACTGCTTCATAACAAATAAATCAGTTGCCACATCTAGAGGAACAAGGGAAACTTTTTTCTCATGAGGTTTTTTTGCCTTGGCTAAGTATAACTCAGGATCACACACGTAGAAAAGAAACCATTTTTCAGGTGAGGCTACAGTCCTGTTAACTTCTGGTCTTGTTTCTTAAACAAACTCTAGACTGCTGTAAGTGATAGTGTAGAGATGGCCTCCTCCCCAGAGCTGAAGCTTAAGCTGTTTTAGTTCATTTTAGTCTCATTTCCACTTTACTGCACATGATGGCACCGAGTCCGACAGGAGAGCAAAATCCTTGTGTGTAGTGGGTATCTTTGCTTCCATTGCAGATGCAGCACTGAGAGAAAGTCACAGCAGTGGCAATCTTCAGCCTCTGTAACCTATGTACAACATTCACACAAGATAGCCTAGTCAGAGACCCATGGCCAATTCTGTCTGATGCGAGCGGCAAATCATGAATTCTATAGCTGCCTGCAAAGTTTCACTTTCGGACCAGGCACTTGCTTATGGCCAACTTTTAGCTGGCACTAAAAGCTACACAAGTTAGAGGGTTTGCTACATCTTAAGGGAGGTCACAGGCAGGTGGGAAGGGGCCCGGAATGTGTGGGCACATGGAGTTGGGGGAAAACCTGTCATATATGGGTAACAAGCTAGAGAAAATCACGCTTCTTTTATTTTGCACAGGGAGTCATGAAGCCATTTCTACCCTTCCCTTCCCTACCCTCCCCCCCTCCACACACACAAAGCAGTGGGAGTCGTAAGCACTACCCAGCTATTGAAAGAATTCATTCCGGAGGATCTTCTTCATGTAGGTTTACTCCCCGCAAAAGCTAGGTTTAAAGCACCAAAAAAAAAAAAAAAAAAATCTACTTCTGCAAAGCCTAGGAACAGGCCCACAGATAAAAATTCATCAAGGAACCTTCTGGAATTCACTAAGAAATGAACATGTATTGAGCACAAAGGTTTTCTAGTCATTTTTTTCATTCTGTCAACTATAGTTACTAGGGTTGCCAATTTTGGTGGGATGTATTCCTGGAGATTTAATCACATGACATAATCTTTAATTAAAGATTAGTCTTTAATTCCTGGAGACTCTAGGTCAATCCTGGAGGGTTGGCAACCCTAATAATTACCAATGTTACTAGTGCTTTTTCTTCCATTGGCCACAATCATAGTAAAAATTTTAAAAATCTTTATTTACCAGAGAAATTGGCCTATGCACAGTCCATGAGGTGCCACAGAGGCAGTTTGTTTTTAAATCATTCCCTACAGTTAAGGGTGACAGGAGCCAGTTTAATTGAGATCAAGACTGATGTGGCCTTTCAGATATAAGGAAACATGCTGGGCATGTGGCCCACAAATTCCTGGGCCTGTTGCTTTCAGGCGCCTGTTGGGTCGGTATTGCTTCGTTTTAAATAAAGAAAATTAAGAACAGGCTACCACTGTTAGAGAAATGGGGGAGGCTGTCAGAGAGAGGGTTACTTGAAACTTACTCATCCTGATAGCTATATACCAAAAGGGGAATTAAACATGGGAAAACAAGTGTGAAGATGAGGCTACCCAAATATATTTAATACTCCTGAGTTCTGTCCCTTATTCTGACACCTGCAATCCTAGGGAAGTTACTTAATTTCTCTTCCTCCATTTCCTCGGTGGCAGGAGAGGGATAATAATATTTACCTAACCCACAGGGGTATTATAAGGAATAAAGAATCAGTTGTGAGGTTCTGTGGAGACGAAAACAACTATGCAGGTGCCTTAGGATAAGTTATATGAACGGCCAGGTTGTGAGCCCCTTACCCTGGAGAGCTGACGCTCACACCAATAATCCCATTGACATCCTGGGAGTAAATGCTCACTAAGAGGGAGGTGTTCACAAACTGACCCTAAATGAATCCCAACATTTAAAAATGAATGTAGATTGCAAGCTCCAAATGTGTCACAGAGTCTAAGACCAGAAAGGCCCACCAAATCATCTTGTCCTACCTGTGTGTCACAGGCCACCCTGCACCACCACCCAGGATCTGCACACTAATGAGATAAAATACGTTTGTAATAAGGGTTTATTTCAAACTCATGTAAGGTAATTTTGCTACATTAACGTGGATTAAAGTTCCATGAAATCCCAACTGGAAAGTGGTTGAAGAATTAAACATTGTTTTTATTAGACAAATATCTGGATAAATATATAACTGAAATCCTAACTGGTCACATTACCATTCCTCTCTTTGGTTCTTTCTTGGCATAGCTGGGTTATATTTGCAGTGGTGTTTCATGATTTAAGATGTGTTAGCTAACAGGAACAAATGTGTATTATTCTGGTAAGCGCTCAGAAAAGCTGCAGAGCATCCATATTTGTTACCTGATGGAATTTCTGAAGCACCAGGGACTTTCTGGTCCAGCTTATTGTCCCGGAGGCTTAAAACATTGAAATATGTTTTTTCAAATTGCATTCCCGCCCCCAACAGTGGAGCCAAGTTGGACCTCTAGGATTACTCTGTGCTCTTACTGGATGAAAGTTCTGTTTTTTAAATTGATTTAGATGTAAATATTTAGCTACAGGCTTTTGAGAGTCTTCATTTGTTTGGGTTTGTCTCTTACTCCACCGCGTCACAGTGTTTGGCAATTCTCATCCCTTGGGGGTATCTTCCTACTTACAGTATTACACAAAGAATGCATTTTCAGGCTGGATTTCCAGTAAATTATCCTGTGGTTCCAGGATATGGACTAAAACAGAAGCATGCATGCAGTACAATGCCCCTCTAGTTGAGTTCAAATCTTTCATGCAACCATTACTCTCTTTCACTATTCTGGCCACATCACCCTCCTCTTCCCCTCCCCCACAACATTTGAATCTTTGCTGGCTTCCTTTTCCTTCAAGCATAAAAGTTAGAGCTCCTTGTGCTCACGTTCTGGGAGCTGCACAACCCCATCCTTGCTGACAGCTCTGCTCTCATTTTACACCCAATCTTGCTTCTAATGTTCTTCCAGCTGTTTCCAAAGTCACCTTTCTCCCACGCTCACCTTTACATCTTCCATGTTGGCCCCTGTGTTTTGGGCATCCTCTCACTTCAGTCTTGTCAAACATCTTCTTTCAGGGATTTTCCTTAGAGAAAGCCTTGTTTAACATGGAAACATGGGAATTGCCATGCAGGATCAGACCAGTTTTCCTTCTAGTCTAGTACCTGACAGTGGCCACTCCCAAATCATTCGGAGGAAAATGCAAGAAACCACCTAATGGTCAATTATGGGATAATCTGAATATAGAATAAGTTTCTTTCTAATTCCCCATCAATTAGTGGTTGACTTATGTCCTGAAGCATGACAGTTTGCATCTAAAAATGTTTTTATCATGTCTAATATAACAGCCTGTTCTCGCTATTATAAAAGTCAGATCCTGTTTTAAATCCTACTAAGCTGTTGGCCTCAGTGATGTCTTGTAGCAATGAGTTCCACTGGTTAACTATGTAGTGTATAAAAATGTATTTCCCTTTATAAATTGAAAAGCAACACATTTAGAATTTAATTGAATGTCTCCATGTTCTTATGTTTAAAAGGGCCAACTGAAGCTTGTGATTCATCTTCTCTGCATTATTTTATGTACTTCTCTCATATACCATCTTATCTGTCATGTCTCAAAGAAGTTCCAATTACTTAAATCTCTTTAAAATCATTCCAAGCCTCTAACCCTTTTTGTTGCATCTCTCTGGAGATGTATTTCTGGATGACCAAAACTGAACACCATAACCCATGTGAGCGAATCCCATTGATTTATACAATGACCTAGTCTCAGTTATTTTCTAGCCCACATTTTATACATCCTATCATTTGGTTTACTTTTTGCAGAAGTTTTCATTGATCTGTCCACAATGATGTACAGATGTTTTGTTCCCTGAGGTGTTACAGTTAGTTTGGACTCAGGCAATGCGTTCGAATAGCTCAAACCAGTCTTTTCAATGGACATTACCTAGCATCTTAATTAATGTCGAGAAGAGGGAGTAGTCAGCAGGCTAATGAACTCTAGAGGATAATAAATTTGGCCACATTGTTAGCACCCAGTAAAGACAAAAATATCAGAAGTGGACCTCAAGAAGTTAAAACGTTGGTAGAAAATAACAAAATGAAAATCAGCTTGGAAAAATGGAAGCTAATAAGTCTAGGGAAAAGCAATCCACAGCACATAAACTGGTGGTCTAGAGGATCTGGTGGTCCATTCTGGCCTTAAACTCTATGACTCAATGGGAGGCAAAAGCCTCAGTACCAGTATAGTACCAAGTTGCGGAGGGATGTTAAAAGGTAAGTGCCCCACTACAAGTGCCTCTGAGCAGCTAGGTTTGGTATCACAGTCCTTTTCTCACCCCTGGTGTCTGCTGTAGGTTGCCAGCCAACCTTGGTGAGTCTTCAGTGACTTGGTCATCCAGCCAAGTCACAAAATCCAAGTGATTCCCTTCCAGGGCAGTCAAGAATCCAATAATGGACCCTTTAAATTCAGACCTTTGTTTGGGCTCTCAAATAAGCCCTGTCCCCTTCTTGGGGTTTATGCCACTGTGGCTGAACGCAGTAGTGGGAGGGCCCCAGTTCCCTTTTTTCCAACCCAGGGACCCTGTAAACAGCAGCTACACACTACACAATTTCAGTGTGTTGCTGCTTCTTCCCTAGGCCTCTTCCTGCCTGGTTCCTTTTAGCTTCACCCTTAGTTCGGGGTTAAGGTTCTCAGGTCTTCTCTCTCCCAGCTTAAGCAAATGCAGCCAGAATCAAACCCTGGTTTTTCCTCAAGCTCCTTTGGCCAGAGAGAGACACCCTTCCTCACCCCTCTGGTCCCAGACAGGCACTGCTCTGCTAAGGCCCTTCAGCTCCTTTTATCTGAGCCTGCTTGGCTCGGATTTGCGTCTTCCATGAGGCCTCTCTAGGCATGCTTGGAGAACCCACCTTCTCTGATTCTTTCCCTTCACTTCGTGTTTCCCAGGATCGTAGGACCATGGGGTTTTCTGTAGGGAGCCAGAAAGGCCAGGTACACCCCATCGCAGATGGTAGCAGATAATAATGAGGCTGCAGATCAAATACTAGAGAAAGGAAATCTGCAGGGCCAAAATAAGATGACTGTAGGCTGTTATCTGAAAGGTTATTTTCATTGATCAGCAATGGGCAGATTGTCAGCTGGTATAAATTGGTGTAGCTCTTTGACATCAATGAAGCTATACTGATTTGCACTGGGGATCTGACCCATCAGATTTTTTTTTAAACTCCTGAATTTTGAATTTAATGAAATAAAATGACCCCTCATCCCAAGAGAAGTCTTGGTCATGGTCAGTCTTTCTATGAGGGGGGAACATTTAAACTCCCCTTGCTTTGTGTTTATTTCCTTTGTCTCTGTCTCCTCCCTTTTTTTTCCCACCACTGCCACATGAATGAATACTACTGTTTAAAGAGAGTAGAAGAACTGAGTTTGAAAAAACAGAAGAGAAAAGAGACATTACACAGATATTCCTGCCTAGCCCCACTAGCCACCATTCACTGAGTCCCTCCACTCAAATTGTAGCATAAATCTTTTCACAGCTAGTTGTAACGCAGGGAATGACATTGCACTGCTCCATTCTAAATGGAAGAATGTCACTGAGACGGTCTGCTCTTGCCGTTACCTTAGTCCCAGAGGTATGAAAAGAGAAGGAAGGGTCAAGAGGGAAATTGATTGGATTGCTACACACATTGCTGATAAAGAGCAGTAGAACCGAATGTGAATTGCTTTTACCACTGCCCATAAAGGAGACATGACGGCAGCAGGGCTGGGTGATCCATGGGCATCGCACCTGCCCTGGACAGACCAGAATGCCGGTTAAAATGGGATACTCGGCTGTTCTCAAAGCCAAAGTGAGAACAAGGCCACTCGCTGTACAGCTAGACGGGCCATCCAGCCCAAAATTTCCATGATGGTCATGAATGTCTGCCTCACATCAGTAACACTACAGGCTCCTGTATGATCCATCTCACTAGCTGTTACAGCTCTGTTTTTAATTGCACCCCAAGTTTAGTCAGCAGAAAAGTCTCTTATCTGAATGTCTAGCCAATCACATCACAACAGGGCCAGGACAGCTCCTATCTGATACCAGCAAGTCTTGTCTCATGGTGTTGCTAGCTCATCCGGAAGCAAGACTTACAAGTTCGTTTCTCGCAGGCTCCCAATCCCGATGACCCCAACTCAATACCATGAGATACCTGGATACATTTAAGGTAGGCAGCCACATTTTTGTGGTTCTCAGAACCATAGAATCAAAATGTTTGCCTACTAATAGCATCCATTTGACTTTAAGGGATAACCTGACATGAAATATAAAAGCAGGCTTATCTGCAGTTAAATTCCTAGCACAATTTATCTCAGACACATTTATGGACTCTCTGTAGCATTTTATAAACTTGGCAGCTGTGCTGTCTTCTTAAATGGGAACATAGATGCACATTTGTCTTGGAAGCTCCCAACTCCCCACATGCTGCACAGGAAAGAATGGGACAGGAAATTTCAGGGTTACTGGGCTCTTTGGTTGCAGCTGTCCTTTTTTTTTTTTTTTGGCTTTCACACATACTTTTATAGCAAGACTAGAGCCATTTTGAGTAACAGAAACAGAGCCCCATTCACTTCTGATTCTTTTCTCTCTTGTCTGATAAAAAACAGAGAAAGTATTAGGAAAAGTAACAAATGCTGACTCTCCACACACACACACACACACACACACACACGCACAGAGAGAGAGAGAGAGGAGGAGTAAAACAAGCTTAGATAAGGCTGTTTTCTTTTTTTTCCCCCTATGTGGGGAAAAAAGTTATAGTTAAAATTCCTTAAAATCAAATCTCCCTTCACGGCACTAAGGATGTGAGCCAGGAAAGCACATAAGCGTGTGCTTAACTTTGACATCAGAGGGACTTCTCATGTGCTTAAAGTTAAGCATATATGTTTAACTGCTTTGCTGGACTGGGATCTATGGTAGAATGGATGGTTGAACTAGTTATACTAGATCCATGCATGCAAACTCCAAGTTGCTTTTAAGTTCACATGGCTATAAAGTGGCCTAAGCAGGGCTATGTGTGTGTAACTCATTTTCACTTTCCAGAAGAATCATAGGTACAAATAAGATACACAGCCAAATTCTGTGGTCCTTAAATCAGCACCATGGGAGCTTTGCTTGGACAAAAGCACATACTTGGGCCCAGTTCTGTTAATGGTCTCGGGTGGGTATGAACTCAGTGTGGCTAGCCCCTCCTGCAGCTTGCACCACTGCGGCTACACTCCATTTTAGCACACTAGCTCGATCACCATGGTATTTAGCACGTCACAATGATGAATACAGTTCTCCTTATAACTGTTTCTGTTAGGCTGTACTGTTATCTCCATAGGCAGTGGCGGCATGTGCTAGCAGCCTCAAATATGTACCCCCAGGCTTTAGGCGGGTTTTTAGTCGGGATGGCTAACATACAACCACTCCTACGGCCCATGCGACGACATTACTGGTTTTAGCATGCTAGCTCAGATGAGAGCTTGTATGAGTGAGTTACATGAGCTGGGAATTGCACCCCTAGCTTGTAGCATAGACATAGGCTAATGGTGCCCAAGAAGGCAAACTTGAGTATTGAACCGAGATCTCCTAAGTCCCAGTACAGTGTCAGTGATGTCAGTTTGCCTGGTTCATGATCCCCCACTAAAATATGTTGTACCGTGCATCCAAAATAGATTGTAAATGGTTAATATGAGAAGTGGCAGATTATGGCACATACCGAGATGGACATAAGTCATTAGCTTTGGGCTTCATTCTCACAGTAAAAGAAATACATCATGTTGCAGTAACTGTTCGTACTTTAAATGTGCGATATGTCCTGGGGACAGACCTGGCTTGTAAGTCTGGAAAAGGATAAAGATAAGTGTTTACCATAAGAAAAAACAAAATTCAGTAGCAATGATGCAATGACAAAACATACACAAAATGACTAAGATTTCCAGAAGTGATCAGTGGTTCTGGCATCTCTAAGGTATCTAAAACTGTACACTCATAAATAAAGGTCCTGATATTCAGAGGGGCAGTGCTCCATATTTTCCCAAGAAAACAGACCTTTCTGAGACCTCTGAAATAAGATATCCAAAATCTGAGGCACTCAAATCACTAGCCACTTTTGAAAATTTTGACCATTAGTCAAACTTATTCAAATATTTTGTTAGTGACTCAAAAATATTTATGAATGGATTGTGATATTTGTACAATGATTCAAAAAGTACCATGATAAGAAGTGCAAAGCATTATTATTGTTTATAATATCAAAGTCAGTTCCCAAATCCACCCTGGGAAGAAAAATGTAGAGACCCTAGGCATTTATGGACCTATTTTCAGCTCCCCTTCAAACAGACCCTGATTTTGAGCTGAAAAATTTGTTTCCATTTGCACACACATAAGGGATGAAATCTTGGCCCTACTGAAGCCAACAGCAAAACCCACATTGACTTCAGTGAAGCCAGGATTTCACCCAAAGTGGGTAGTTTGATGATGCTCCCTTTCCTGTTTGTTCATGCACTTAATTTGATGCTCAGATAGATGATTTGCATGCACAATGACCGGTCTGCACATCTAAAATAGGTAAATGCACACTTCTGTAGATGCAAAATCAAGGCCACAGTTGAAATCAACAGGACTTTTGTGCAAGACCAGGCTCTTATTGTGTTTGTGTGTTGTGAAACTACTAATGTTTGCAGTAAACAAATTAACTTGATAAATATGTCAAAATTAATAGGTGAAAATTTCTGGTATTCTGATGACATTTTGACATTTGATCCAAGGATTGTGTCGTATTGTGTAAAAATGTTTAGAGCCAAAAGGACAGAAGACTCCTCAGAAATCATGGCACTGTTACAGAAGAACATGCATTGTAGAAATCTGCTGCAAATCCTCCTCTAAATTTATGCTTGTAGCCAAATCCACTTCACTTCCTATGATACTGAACATGCCGCAGCCCTCTGAGGTCCACCACTAGCCATAAATCCTAGAGAGGAAACAGTTCTGAGGCCTAGGAGGAAAGACAGCATTTCATTTTCTAAAGACAGCCCAGAGCAGCAGGGTCAAGCAGAGCTTGGCCTTGAAGCTCTCAAAACGCAGGATATAATTTTGGATGTTTTTGTATTTGTTTTGTTACCGGTGAACCATATGCAACAACTGAAACAATTTTCCATTCGTCTTCTCCTTCTGTAACTGTCTCTTTGGGAGCTGATCCTTCTATAAACTATAGCTCCCTAACGTGAAGATATCTGCTACGTCACTTGTATTTGAAGGGAGTCAGATGCTTGTGAACAAGCACAGTTCCAGCAGACTGAAGTCATAGACCAGTGCTGAAGATAACCTCTCCCATTCACTGCCTGTCACAGTGAAACTGCCCTCATACGCACCCTCACTTAATCAGACCTTGCTATTGAGAATGGACCCAGAGACCTATCTTTTGCAGCTATAGGGCTGGATATGTGGTGTTGTTCGGCAATTGGCTGCTTGCAGATTTAAAATGTTTAATCAGTGCACTACTATATAGGGTTACCATACGTTCGTATTTTCCGGGACATATCTGGCTTTTTGGTTCTTAACTTGCCATCCAGGAGGAATTTTTAAATATCTAAAAACGTCCGGGATTTTGCCATTATTATTTTTCCCCAAAGAAGAGTTGATCATTCCAGAAAGAGAGTGAATGTTGATCATTCAGGAAAGAAAGTGAATGTTGATCTTTCGAGAGAGTGCCCGCTCCCAGCACATGCGCTGCAAAACAGCTGTTTCACATGGCTGGGAGGGAGGGGAGAGGAGGGGGAACAAGGTGCGCTCAGGGGAGGAAGCGAGGCTGGGGTGGGGATTTGGGGAAGGGGTCCAATGGGGCAGGGAGGGGGTGGAGTTGGGGCGGGGACTTTGGGGAAGGGGTTGGAATGGGGGCAGAGAAGGGGTGGAGTTGGGGCGGGGGGGCAACGAGCAAATATCCCCCACCCCAGTGGAGTGTCCTCTCTTTTGAATGTTCAAATATGGTAACCCTACTACTATAGATGTTTAAGTTGTAAACTATGATAATTGCAGGAAAGTTGATGCAAGATAAAATGCTAGTTTCACATTAAAGTGATTGGGTCTCAAATGTGGCCGCCCCCCCACCCCCCCTTGTCATATGGCCCAGATTTTCAAAAATGAGTGATTTTGGGTACCCAACATTTACATGAGGGATAGGTGCTCAGCAATCCCTGGAAATCAGGCCCCTTAAGATGTCTCAGTTTGGGCACCCAAAAACTGACACCCAGAATCGCTAGTCCCGTTTGAGAACTTCGGATGGAGAACTTTCTTTCCATGTATTTTTTCTAAACAGATCAAATGTTTTGGTGCTATGTGTATTAAAAAAACCTTAATGCCAGCATTCACACGCAACCCTCCAATAACGAAGCAGTGTGTATAGGTAACAGAAGAAAAACATTTTTGGTAAAGAGACATGTCTTGCTTTCAAATCTCCTTTGGGTTGTTCTGTACTGAACAGTGAGAAACAACCCTTCTAGACACCCTTTTAAGTAGCAAAAAGGAAATGTTCGTTTGAAATAGCACCAGAAGAGCAGTGAATTTTTACAGTAAGGAAAATCTTCATGGAAGAACCGCACAGTTCAGAATTCAAACTTTGCACACATGAATGCCAGCTTGGCAGCTGTTAAAAGTGCAATGGAATTGAAAAGTTTCCACACTGCCTTTAAGCTTTTCCATGCTGTGTTTTAAATGTTTCTTATTAGGCTGTCAAAGACAAGCAGCACCAAGCATACCATTCATTAGAGCCAGAGGGGGATGACCCTTATCCTGGTACATGGAGGTGTAGAGGGCACATGTGACTTTCCACCATGTCTGGCACAGTGCACATAAAGGCCAGCCATGACTGCAGTCCCTGCACTTACAGTAGCTCTGGAACTTCTCCCACCGTGCATCTACTCCACTGTCTCTAGCTTCCGTTTTAAACTTCCTTGGTCAGAAGGGTCACCAGATGTCCTGATTTTATAGGGACAGTCCCAATTTTGGGGTCTTTTTCTTATATAGGCTCCTATTACCCCCCACTCCCTCTCCTGATTTTTCACATTTGCTGTCTGGTCACCCTATTGGTCAGATCCTCAGCTGAGAACCAGGCCCCAAACATTTCTCCCTCTTCTTCTGAGCTTCTCACATGCCTACAATACCTTATATTAAATATCCTTTTACATCTTGTGTCCATTTTATCCCCTATCCTCCCATTTGCTTTACTGATTCTCTTACACTTGTACCAAACTCCATTTTGAGTTATATACCTAGTTCATTTCAACACTGCCAGAGAAAACAGAAAACATTAAGGAGGCTAGTTCAAAAACTCTCCAATCTGCCCTGTGTCCCAGTGGGGCTATAAGTCTGTCTGTAACCATGTTTACTGCAGTAAACAAAGTTTAAAAGAAAGAAGAAAGAAATGCTTAAACAGATTTGCTGTGTTAATTAAAGCATGAATTACAGTCTCATTTCCAGAGCATTTTCCTGCATCGTACTTTATGTCAAGCTACCAAGTCCAAGTACTTTCTCTCAATTTTCTTTTAAGTGCTGGTGAAAGATGTCGGCTTGACAGCCCTGGAGAATGAAATCTTCTGTTTATCCACAGAGAAGGTATAACATAGGTAGCAGCTTTTCAAGTTTCCCCACTTCTCATGTCTGACCTGAAGAGACCCACTATAGGTGTCTCAGTCTCCATTCCCATTCTATCCTTGGCCCCTGTATTAAGACCAGCACAAAGGGAGATATTTATGGTAGTGGCTTTTGCCTTGGGAATGCTTGTCCTCTGGGAATTGGACAGAAACCACAATACAACAGGCCACGAAACCAAGCAGTATATTTAAACCAAGAACAACCTGGTTGAACCTTTGTAGAGAAAAATAGATGCCTCTGTAAACAAATTAGTGCTAAGCTGTGATCAAAAATACCTCTTGATCCCACTAACGCACAAGTCTAAGTAGAAAAACCTTTCTCCCCCGACTCCAAATAAGACACATTTGGATTTGATCTGCATCCTACTGTGTTAGAGGGAGATGAGATGAAGGAAAGAGATAATGATTGCAGTGCAGTGTTTTCCCCTGGAATTGAAATTAGGGGGAGTGTTCAAATTTACAGGGGGGGTGTAAGGGCCAATGAGGGGTGAGACCAGGAGGGTGAAGGTGGCTCTATGGCAACATAGTAAAAACTGAAAAAATGTTTCATGACCATTTAATTAGATTTAACTCCTGTTTTAAATCATCACAAAAATTAAAGTTGGCTACTCAAGCCTTCTATGAAGCACTACATCTTTATCCTTCTTGTTTTCTTGTTATAATTTTGCACAACTCTGTTAATGAACTTCTTGAATGCAATGCGTTAATCTTTGATGGCTTCTCGTGTGTCCGGTACTTCCATTTCTTCAATTGATATGCTCATTAGATCATTCACATGATCAGGCAGAAGGCCACTTCTTTCAGAACACAAAATTCTATTCAATGAGGCAAAAGAACGCTCAACTGTAGCTGTTGAGACTGGGAGTAACAAGAGATGAATTCCTACTTCTTTCATCCCAGGAAACACAGCACAAAGATTGGGTCAAGCCACTAGTTACGATAAAAAAGAAGTAAAATCTTCGTTCATTCGTCATATGATATTCTACTGAGTGTTCAAATTCTCTATTCTGTCCTGAGCACACGGCAGCCCCATTGCTGGTAGTGCCTCACTCCACTCAACTGTTGGTGTTTTATAGGACAGGGATCTGTAAAAGCTACGCAGAGGTTGAGTAGAATCTGTAAGTTGCTGTTGTAGATTTTTAAGAATAAAGTCTGTGTACTTTTTCAGTTGTCTTAACAAACACTTCTTGTCCTCTTCACTTAAGGATTCAATATAAATGCCTTCATTACTCCACTTCTGGACTGAAG
The DNA here is from genome assembly GCF_015237465.2 of Chelonia mydas. Taxonomy (NCBI): domain Eukaryota; kingdom Metazoa; phylum Chordata; order Testudines; family Cheloniidae; genus Chelonia; species Chelonia mydas. Next base: position 65,934,799 of record NC_057853.1, on the reverse strand, counting down.
TCTTTGCTTCTTCCAGTACTTTTTCAAGGTAAAGCTCTCTGATTGATCCAAATGTAGCTTCTATTGCTGGACAAAGATCTACTACTGTTGCAGCAGATGCCTGGATGGCATTGTTTAATGACCCAAGTGGTTTCAACAGTAGACTTACAAGGGAGAGAATGGCAATAGTCTTCTCTGAACGTAGTAGCAAAAGCAATCCACCTGCCTCGCTACTTAGATCCATCCCATCTTGGTAGATACTTTCCAAAGCCGGTAATAATGGCTGGAGTAATTTTAAGACAACAGCCAAGGATCGCTCATGAGAAAGCGAGAGGGTTTTCCCAGGTTGGACTAATTTGAACTTCAGTCCCAGTGTATCTTCTAAATTTTCCAAGATATTCAGTCTTTTTTGACTCTTTCTGAAAAAAGTATATAATGAAGACATTAAATTTATAGCTTTTTAAAATGTCTTTTGAAGAGTCTGCAGCCTCGTACTAGCGCTAGTTGGAGTAGATGGCCTCTGCAGTGTGTATAGGAGAGATAAGGGTTATACTTTTCTCTGAGCAAAGCTTGTGCTCCACCATGTCTTCTAGAGAAGTTTGCAGCTCCATCAAATGCACAAGCAGCCATCTGTTTGGGGTCCAATTGACAAGCATTTAACTCTTCTAAGATGGATTGTCACAGATGCAGCCGATGTGTCTTCTATATCTCGAACATCTAGAAATGCATCTACTGGCCTACCACTGACATCAGATAACGTACACAATGACTTAATATTTGATGCCCATTTGCATAGGTGCATTCATCAGCCATGTATGCAAAAAAATTTTGTGGTGAGAGTGTTCTTCACTTTTTCAGCTGTTGAGTCTTTCACTGTTGCACCACATGCTTCTAGCCAGTCATCTGAGTTTCTTGCAGAAAGATAGTGAGCATTTGCTGGTCATGTTCAGAACCAGTGTTCAACTTCAGGATGAACAAGTGACAATGTACTTAACATTGGCCTCCAGTTGTAGTGTGCGGTATCTCTTGCTTAAATAGAAAGTAGGACGCCACAGCCATGTTTGTTCTCATGAACTGTATTGTGTCTCCAGCATTCTTAACAGCCTCATTAATACTCACCAGTGTTGTCCTTGGTCAGTGGAGACTCAGAGTTCAGAGGTGGTTTTCACATGAGTTCACCTCCCAGGTGGGGGGCAAGAAGGCACCTTGTTCGTTCCTCCAGCTGCTCACTGTTCGCTCTGGCTACTGTTGTTTGTTGTGCCACTGTTCACTCCGTCACTCTGTTGCCAATGGCCCTGCGCCATCACCTTCTGCTGCCACCTGCCACTGTGACCTTTGCTAGTTGGTCTCTTGAGGTTCCACCCAGCTCTCAGTGGGAGAACCTCGCTGCTAGTGCAGGCGGGGTCGTCTCTTCCACAGAAACACTGTCCCACAGTAGGTCTAAGCACTTAGACCTGATTTCAGCTCTAGTGGTCACTTAAAACAAAAGACTATCTATGGAGCCTAATCAGCTCTGTCTTTAAATAGTGGAGCGGGGCAGGTCAGATAGTACTTGTGACTCAGGCAGACCATCAAGCGAAACACCTGTCCCCACCCTCTCTCTTGATGCCCTCAATCAGCACAGGCTAAGTACAGTTCTACTGCCCTTTACTCATACAATAAGAACAGCAGCATTTCATTCCTCCCTCCCCCGCCCGCATTCAAGTGATTTGTAACCCAACCCCAGCCAAAATCTGTCACTTGGGCAACACAGCTCTGTTTGCTGGATACCTAGGTAGATTAGGTGTGAGTGTAAATACAATCTAGTCCTGAAGCCTTTCCCCACAGCCCCTAGGTCATCACTAGCTGTCAGGGAGAGCTCATTTAGGCTTTGCTTACAAATCATAATTTGAAATTATTAGGTTGGCCAACATCACTGAAATGAATGCACTGACATTGTCATAAAAACAACAGCTGTATAAGGAAACTAGTCTAAGTTTATACTTTTCAATTCTATTATACTTTTTCAGATAACACATATTTTATCATACACTGTGTATGCTTTTATAGTGTGTATTAATGTTTCAATTTCAATTCAAATTTCCAAACAATCACTAAATAGGCAACACTACATGTAACTAGTTCACAAAACAAGAGGGGTGTGGGGAAATCCCTCGGTGTTTTGCTAATTGTTTGGTACTTAGCTTTCTCATTAACTGCTAGCATTGGAGCAGGAAAGACTTATTGTTTGGTTGTGCCTTTTTTTGCATACATCTGAACCATGACTAAATGCTGTCATTTAGTCAGTGTATTTTTAACACCACTATTTACTCACTCGTTTCTTTATAATTTGTGCTCTCTGCCACCAGCACTCTTGGATGATTTGCTCCTGTGCAGCATTCTGGAATAGCATTTGCATATGTACAAAATGAAGTTATAGGGCCAAATTACTGCTGTCCGTTACACTGGAGTAAATCAGGAGCAACTCCGGTGGAGTTAATGGAGTTATAGCCGAGTAACTGAGAACAGAATTTGGCCTGTATTATATTGTGAAGTTGAAACCATATTAATGATTTTAAACTCTTTGGGGCAGCGTCAGAGTGGACTCACTGCTAGCATGTCCCCTCGCGGCTTCACGGCATAGCATCCTCTCCTTTTCAAGTGCCCCCTGCCGACAGCCACTCCCACCCTGCAGCAGTCTGCCTCTTCTCTCTGGCCAGGTGGCTCAGTCCCACCCCTTCCAGGTAAGCAAAGGGTCCAATACTCAAACTCCTCCCTCCCTACGTCGGCTCACTCCTCCACAGACTCTTGATCTCTTCCTAGGCTCTGCAGGGTTGTTCTCCTGCTCTCATACGGAGCAATGCCTCCCAGGGCTTTCTCCCGAGAGGCCGGGCTCCAAACTCAATAGCCCTCCTCCGCGTGTATCAGGGTGTTTCTGCACCGCCTTTTCCAATGGACCAGTGGGGGAACCAAAGCCCTTCATCATCCAGTCCAGGGATTGTGTGGCAAGCAGCTACTGTCTGCTCCCTCACACTCCTCACTGCCTTGGATTTCCTTCAGACCCTTTTCCACAGGCCCTCCCTGGGCTTACTATACAACTGCCTCTCTCTTGGCCTCTCTAGCAACTGCCGCCTCCTTCTTCCCTTTATGCTCACCACCCAACTCCTCTCCCATCTTCACCTTCACTTGGGCCTAACCCACCCTCCAGGTATAACTAGGCACACTAATTGCTCTCTAATTGTGTGGGGTAGATGGTCCCTGCCTGCGATGGGCTATCTTCTTGTTATATGTTTGAACAGCATCCAGCACGGTAAGAATCTGATCTCTGATTGGGGGGAGGGATGTCTTTACTGTACTACAGAAAATAATAATAGATTTGCTCCACAGCTTGGGTGCAGAGCAGTAAATTACCAGTTCATTTACTAAATATTGTTTGAGCACCAAGAAAGAGTCAAATATAAACCACAGAAAACTCCCTACTTTTGAATATGGTTAAGGATTAATGTAACACACAGAGTAAAAAAAATTCAAGGCTGTGGCTGCCTCTCTTTGCCTTTTTTAACTCGCCCTGTTGGGCATTGCCATTTCAATATGTGATGTTCCATCTCTCATATCTTGTACTGGCATGTAATTTTCTTAGTATGAAATGCTCATTAGCTTCAGTGAGGCCAGGATTTCACCCTTAGCGTGCTAGTGTTAGCATACTTGAAGTAAGGAAGAATAATTCTCGTTTCATTGGAGGATTGAGTGGATGAAATTCTATGGCCTGTTCCGCAGGAGGTCAGAATAGGTGAAGATAATGGTTCCTTTTGGCCTTAAAAATCTATGAAATCTAAATGACAAACAAATAGAAAATCCTCAGAGGTTAATGTGTTTACGTTAGCCCTTCTCCCCTTGGAAATTTATCTCCTGCAATGAACCACTCATCTGAATTTCTGAGGGATAGACTGAATGAAAATCAATTTTAAACGGAAAACTCTCAAATTCCAATAGGAACAGACCTTGGGTCCATTCTTAAATGCTATATATCCATGAACTGTGACGCAAAAAGAAGATCATTCATACTCTTACTGCACTTCAGTTCTTGACTTCCTTGTTTTTACTAAAAGACTCTTTTGAGAACTGAATGACTAGAGTAGGACAGAGGTATCACAATAGGCTGAAATCTGTTTTCCCAGACTTCAGATGACGGGGGAAATGAATATTGAGTCAAGAGGTTGCTTTTACACAGGTGATTTTACTCACATGAGTGAGTCTAGATTCAGGCTACACCACTCTGGTTAAAATGCTTTATTCCATTTTGGAGGGTGGCTTTTATTAGAGCCTGTTTAATGGAGACTCCTGACAATGAATGCTTGCAGAAAGAGATTTTCTCCCAAAAGACACAACACTCCCTCTGTCTCAGCTGAGGGCTGGGAGAACTGTAGCTATGATGTCACTATAGCCGTTCTCCAAAGAGGTCCTTTCAGTATAACAAAAGAAAGGTCAAGGCCTGATATTCCCATTGAGTTCCACCGGCTTTGCCTCAGGCCCCAAGTCACACACACAATGTAGAGTCTGATACATCATGAAGAATAGTCAGCTGCAGGAATCAAACCAAAAAATCCCCTTTCCTTTTTTGGTAATTTTTCAGGCCCTGAGCCTGTAATCAGTTACCAAGGAATAACTTTACTTCAGTTCACATGTTTGGTTGCAGGGTAAGGGCATTCAGGTGTCAAACTTAAAGGTTTGTTTCAAGATAGTAGAGGTGGAAGACACCCTTTTACAGGTCTCTCTCAGTAACCATGTAATGAGTTGAAACAGTTATTTACCAAAAATTGGGAAGGCAAGGCTACGTGAAGTCCACACTGCCTTGTCTCCAAACAAAATCAAAAATATGTTAAGCACATTTAATAAAGTGGGGATCGGGAAATTGTTATTGCATGTTACAGGGCTTCATGAAAACCTGATGGTATCTGAATGATGCTTTGTGATGGGGTTTGTGCATTTCTTTTCAAAGCCATTGCAATATAAGCTGCAAAGGCAGATAAATAATAATACGCATTCTGCATGTTCGTAATATGGGTTGTGTTTGGTGTACTAATTTTAATATATATTCAACAGCACACAGTACATTGTCAGGGGGGTGGTGCTCTGAATACATATTTATCAAGGCTACATGTCTTTGTGGGGCCATAGTTCGGCATTCACAAGTATCATGGGTACAGAATGCTGAAGGCACAAAATCAGCATCCAACAAAGTCACTGCAGAAACTGTGATCGATGCTTTTGACAATGCACTTTGTAAAATCAGTTTTATATAAGTGAGACTCACTTCCCCCATGGAAACATACCCAAGGAGGTGGACATCCTCTTGAAGGAGAAGGGTCACAGCAGAACAAGGTGTCTGTAATTGCTCTATAATCAGGAGCTCATAGCCAGCCAGGGCAATCCGAAGGGTGAGTAAGGCGTGACTGATTCACAGGCTCTCCTGGGCAGACTCCAACAATTGGGCTATCATAGAGCCCTGATGGGCCATTTAAAGCTGCCCCCACCACTTTCCCATGACACAGCAGGGCTCACTTCGGCGGGAAAGGGTGCACTGAGGTGCAAATGGTACATCAGGTCCCATTAATCTACATATTGGACTGATGGTCATTTTCATTTGCAAAAACTGTGCTCTTATTTAGCTTCAGAACATGCATTGTGGTCTACCAGTCAGTGCAGGGGACTAGGAGACCATGTTCCTGGTTCTGTTCCCTGCTCCACTAATAACTATTATGTGACTCTGAGCAAGCCACTTACTGTAGCCTGTCCATGTACCCCTTTGTAAAATGGATGTAATAATATTTGCCTACCTTTTGGGGATATTGTGAGGTTAACTTGAGATTCCTTGAGATCCTAACAATATAAGTGGAAGATATTACAGTCTAAAATTAGATTATGAACTTTTCAGGGTGTCTTTCTGTCTGTTCCGTAAAGCACCTAGCACACTTCTGCATGGTGTAAAAAGAAAAAATGATAATACATAGGGGAAAATATTTGAAATGGGTAACTGTTTCTTTCTTCCTGGACTCATGTAAGTTAAAAATGGCTACATTAATTTTTCAATAATAGTAATAATAATAAAATACACATTACCCTAGGTTGAGACCTTCCCTTCTGTCCTCCTCCTGAAGAGAGATTTTGTAATGTTTACTGTAAAAATCTTGCTTTGTGACATAAATCCATAACAACAGCATGCTACTGGCCATTTCTATAAAATCAAAGTACCTAAGTGAGGGCAGTATTGATTGTACTGGGAAGATCTTTTATTGGTAGCCACATAAAATTCCAGCTTACAGATGGAGATCCATAATTAACATTTGTTTTATGTTTAAGAAGAATAAAGGATTATCAGTCCCTCCTTACTCAGGTGACAACTGTCATTGAAGTTAGTGAAGTGTGATCGGATTGTAAGTGCTTGTCTACATTCAGAAGTTGCACTGGTTTAACTAAAGGTATGTTAAATTGATTTAGGGAAACTGGTGCAGCTTGGTCTGCAGACACTTTTACATTGATTTAAACCTGGCTTATAGCAATTTAGCTCACACTTTATAAATTACAGGAGCAAGATGAACTGCTGTAAGCCAGATTTAAATCCATTTAAGAATGTCCCCATACAGAGTCGCACCAGTATAAATCAGTTTAACATCACACTTTTAATTAAACAAGGACAACTTGTGTATAGGTCATGCCTATGACCATGGTGCAGACTAACTAAAGCAAGTAAAACCAGAGTTACAGTTGATAAACTGGGAAATGTGAAATAAATATTAAAGTAAAATATTTTGGTTAAAATTAAAATAAAATACAAAAATGTTGCCCTTCGATAGCCGCTTAATCAGAGGTCGTCAAAGCCTTTACCAAACATCAATTAAGTCTCACAATTTCCGACACTATGAGAAAAGGAAATATTATTCCTGTTTTACAGCGAGGAAACCGAGGCACAGAAAGGTTAAGTGATTAACATAGGAAGTCAGTGGCAGAGCTAGAAATACCACATAGGGTTCCTAACTGCTAGAGTCCTGCTGTAGTCAAAAGACTTCCTTCTCTGACTCTTCAGTGTTCTGGGGCTTATGAAATACTCACCTAATTGTTCTCTGCCCCATTTTTTTTTGCTGTTTCACTTCTATCCTTCCGAGCTGTGCCTGGACCAGACGTGAAAGTGCCTGAAATCATGTGGGGGGAAAACAAACCCTTTGGTCTGATGAGATTTCAAGCCTCCCCCGCCTCACCCTCCCCAATTAAATGTTTGGACAAGCTTTCATAAGTATCTGAACTTCTGAGAGCTTTGCCAACCAAACTCAAACTCACAGCCTACGGAGGCTTTCCCATCACTTTTAATAGCCTGACAGAGACGTGTCTGCCTCAGTGTTTTACTGAGATTTTCAGTTCTCCACGATGTTGCACATACATGATGCTACAATACACACATGCAACAGGATGAGCTAGGGAAACGCCGCAAACACTTTGCATTGTCTTGGTTAGCTGCATTACAACTTTATCTACACAGCTACTTAAGCACAGAGGTAGCGTGCATGTGTCTGTTTGAGAGAGAGGTCTATAAATGAAGTCGTTTTTACTGAAGTACTGTCTCTTTAAAAATAAAAATAAAAAATCCTCAATGTTTTCTTTAGTCTTTGCCGTTCTTTGGCAGAGTCCCAAAGATTTCACTGTCGTTGTCTCCAGCATCTGGAAACCATCAGTGTAAACAATAGAGTGCTAGGAACTGGAACCCCTGCTTCAGCTCCCAGGGGACTTCACTCCAGAGAACATGAGAACACAAACCATTGGACACCATGTGGTCAATTACTTCAAACTAACAAATCTGTGCGCCTTCCTATTTTCTGTTTTGCTTGGCACCACATGACCCTTTCACAATGGAACCCAGCTGCTGGAAAAGCCAGCCGTTTTCTGTGTTAACCTCTTGTGCTTTCTGTCCATCGCAAACTGAGGATTAGCATGTGCCCAAAGTAAAAGTGTCCCATTTGTTAAAATTCTGGCTGGGCAGTAATGTTTGGCTGTATTAGTCAGTAGAAAGGTTGACAGCATTAATGTAAGAGGGCACTGAAACTATGTTACTCTAGAGCAGTGGCTCTTAACCTGGGGTGCACGCACACCCTGGGGGTGCGAGAGGCCCTTTCTGGGGGTGCGAGACACGCCAGATTTTTTTCGAAGGTAAATCATCAAAAACACAAATTAAGCACAGGCATGTAAGTACAATTACTTTGTTTCATCAAACCTATGTACTGTTTTAACATTATACATTTTTTAACGACTACTGTAATATACAAACAAAAAATATATCTAGGTTTAAAGAACTGACCTACTTCAACGATTTTTGATAAGGGGTGCGAGAAAATATTTTGAGAACCAAAGGGGTGCAGGCTGCAGTAAAGGTTAAGAACCACTGCTCTAGAGCAGTGTTTCCCAAACTTGGGACACCACTTGTGCAGGGAAAGCCCCTGGCGGGCCGGGCTGGTTTGTTTACCTGCCACGTCCGCAGGTTCGGCCCATCACGGCTCCCACTGGCCGTGATCCAGCTCCGAAACCTACTAGATTATTGTTCAGCATTAGGCTAGTTTATGAGTAGGTCGCCTTGACAAATTTCATTATGACACATGATGCGTTATTTACATAAAGTTCATGTGGACCTATATTAATACAATTGTGCAATAAAAATCGGTGTATTATAGAGATTAATGTTACAGAGGAGCCAACCATAAAATAGGTGAGTGCCATACAAGTATAATAATCCACACTTACGCAGCATGGCTCTCTGTTCTCCCCTAGTGGCTGGAGCGCAAAGATTTATGTCTGCTTTAAGCTAACAGAGTAGGATCTTTCAGCTCATGCAGTAGAGGCTCACGGTTTTAGAGTCAGCGGTCCCAAGTTTGATCGCTGCTGACCCACTCAGGCATGTGGTCTGACCGAAATTCTGTCAGACAACTCTATCAGGTGTGATCAACTAGTGCCTCCATAGTGACCCTCTTGTGCTAGTCTTCTGCGAAAAGGCGGCCAATTGTGCCAGTTTGGGCAGGACCCGGTGTTGGTGCTGCTGTGAGGAGCACAGCTGTCCTCCAGGGATTTGATCGAGGCAAATATAGTCACATTGTTTGTGTATTAAACCTAGTTTACACCCAACTCTCTAAACAAGAAGAGCTATTTAATTAACTGCTCTATCAATTATATTAGCTGAATTCTTACCTTCGATGGGGGCTTACCGTAAATTATATAATGCATTAGAGGGTAGGGAAGTCCTTATTTTTGCATGTTTATTTCACCGGTACAAAGTGTTACCGAGGTGGGTGGGTCTCGAAAAAAATCACCAAAAAATGTATTATGTAATTTATGGACAGCCCCAGAAGTTCAGGAAGACCAGCAAACCTGATCTCCAGGAAGCAATGTTTGAGTTTTGTTGATATTGCATCACAACCCTGCACCCGTGTCACTTTAATCCATCATTGTTCCCACCAAGAGAATCGCCTTTCGTTGCTCTTTACCCAGAGTTTAAACAACTTCTTACAATAGCGTTTTTTCCCCTCAATTAAAACTATAATTTGTGATTTTTTTAACAAGCATCCTGAATACACTGGGAAGAACAGTTTTGATACAGGTTTCAGAGTAGCAGTTGTGTTAGTCTGTATCCACAAAAAGAAAAGGAGTACTTGTGGCACCTTAGTGTTCTTACAACTACAATACACACCTGCTGAAGAGAAGAAAAAGATTGACAGAGCCAGAAGAGTACCCAGAAGTTACCTACTACAGGACAGGCCCAACAAAGAAAATAACAGAACGCCACTAGCCATTAATTTCAGCCCCCAACTAAAACCTCTCCAGCGCATCATCAAGGATCTACAACCTATCCTGAAGGACGACCCATCACTCTCACAGATCTTGGGAGACAGGCCAGTCCTTGCTTACAGACAGCCCCCCAACCTGAAGCAAATACTTAGCAGCAACCACACACCACACAACAAAAACACTAACCCAGGAACCTATCCTTGCAACAAAGCCCGTTGCCAACTGTGTCCACATATCTATTCAGGGGACACCATCATAGGGCCTAACCACATCAGCCACACTATCAGAGGCTCGTTCACCTGCACATCTACCAATGTGATATATGCCTACAGTTAACATTAGCAAATCCTGTGATTTGTGTTGTTTTCATTAATGCTCCCACCCTGCAAGCTTTAGGTAAGGCATTGTAAGAAAACAGTGAGCTGAAGTTCTGATGGGGGCCCAATACTCCTCTCACAGCCCAAAACACTATGCAGCAAAGGGGCTTGAGAATTTCTTGCTTTGTAGGAGGCTTGTGTTCTCTTAGTGCTATACAACACTAAATACACTGGGCCAGATTTTTGGCTGCCATTAGTGAGCATAGTTCCATTGACTAATGGTGCTACATCAGTTTGCTGCAGCTGAGGATCTGGCCCATCATTGCAGCACTCAACAAACAGTACAGATTTTCTTCCTCTCTTTCTTTCTTTCCTTAGTAAACCATCAAGAACCTCTCCAAGGCTCTAGGCACCTTGGCCATACATTAAAAATACAATCCAGCTAACACAAACAAATGAAACACAGCAATAATGTAATATACACACACACGCTGTATGAACTGCAGCTGTTAACTACAATCAAAAATGGGGGTAAGTCCAAGTTTAAAGAGACAAAGAAAACAAACGAACAGTTCTCTTTGGGAGACTGAAATAAATAGGGACAGTTGCAGTGTTACCTCGGATTTTGTGAGACCGAGACACAACACTGACTGTGGTGGCAGCTGCTATCTGGATATAGCCCGTGCGGCTAGCCTGCTATATTACAGTGGTGGCCAAACCAGCTCGTGAGCCACAAGTGGCTTTTTTACAGTTCAAGTGTGGCTCATGAAGCCCCTCAACCACCCACCTATTCTCTGCGGGGAGCTCAGGGCTTCTGCCCTGCGGCAGGGTGGTGGGGTTAGGTGTTTCTGCCCAGCAGGGAGGGGGGTCTAGGGGCTTCAGCACTGCAGGAGGCACCTGCCGAGGCTTGGGGCTTCGGTCTTTGGTAAGAGCAGGGTTGAAGCCCCTAACCCCACCACCCTGCCACAGGGCAGAAGTTCTGAGCCCTGGCAGGTGCTCCTGGCTCTCAAACTTCTGAAGATTATTGTATTCAGCTCAGCGGATCAGTAAGTTTGGCCACCCCTGCTATATTATATAATCTGTTTTCTTGGTTGGATCATGTTCCCCCTCAAAATGAAGTGCAAAGTGGTGTTTACAGACTTATTTTTATATATAGTTATGTTTCCTTTTAAGAGAGAGAGAGATTTAGATAGACCATTAAATGTGTTTGCTGGAGGAACTCTTACTCCAGGAGCTAGGCTTTGAGCCATTTTGTTTGTATCTAATAACAATTATTCAAGATGCTGTTTGCAGTTCAGCAGTAATACTAAGGATGCTTTCTTCCTTTTACTGCCAGAAGTTGTTTATTCCCAAATGTTTGTAGAACTGATTAGGATGACACCGAGGCAGGTTGGAAGAATGCAGTAGCAACTTAAAATGATAAAATGCATATTTAATCTTTTAATAATTATGGAAGAGCTGTTAAATCTATGGTATAATTCAGCCTGATCAAACGTTTACAGGTGTACACCATGGATTGGACAGATTGAGGTCAGGCTGACAGATTTCAAGTGCTCCACAAACATGCATAGATCAAAAATGTAATTGCTCGAGGGAACATTTTGTCCATGGCAATGTGTAATTCTCACAAGAGTTAAGGCTCTGCCCCTTTATTTGACTAACATTCTAGATCCAGCATAATCAGGATTCAGGGCAAGACACAGAACTGAAACCGCCTTAGTGGCACTCACAGACTTTAAGGCCAGAAATGACCTCCTGCGCATCGCAGGACACAGAATCCCTCCCTCCCTCCCACCCCTGCAATAGGCCCATAACCTTTGGCTGAATTATGGAAATCCTCAAATCTTGATTTAAAGATTTCAAGTTAGAGAATCCACTGTTTACTCTAGTTCAGACCAGCACTGATGGATGATCTCCATCCAGTGGATAAAGGCAACCATCCATTCTCATCCTCCTGGAACTTTCTGAAGCATTCCATACTATCTGCCACAAGGCACAGCTCTCTTACCTGACAGAGGTGGAAGGGGTCCAGGGTGTTGCAGTACAATGGTTTGAGTCATGCTTGGAGGGATGCACACAACAAGTAGTGATGGGAAACTGCGTGTGGAGTCCCACAAGGATCAATTTTCTCTCCAGTCCTTTTCAACATCTAAATGAAGCCAGTAGGTGAACTGGTTAGATGACATTGACTCAAGTGCCAGCAATAAGCAGGAAACACACTGCTCTACATATCCTTCACTGCATACAACCCTACCATTACCACCAAGATGGCCCAGTGCTTGAATGAGATCAGCTTTTGGATAAAGAAGAGCTGGCTGAAGCTGCACAAGATAAAGGTGATGCTCCTGGGGAGAAGAAAACATCCTGAAGAGCTGAAGGTACAAACCCACAAGTGTTCAATTCAGTCCATAGCCTAAGAATATTCTTGGGGTATGTCTACGCAGCCCATGGGAGCAAGCCCTCCCCCCAGTCTGGGTGAATAGAGTTGGGCTCACACTAGTGCTGTAAAAAGTAGCTCTGTAGACAGCACTTTGACGTTGCAGCTCGGGCTGGAGCTTGGGCTCTGAACCCCAGAGATGGGGAGTGGGCTTCAGTTATTGCCTTTAACACCTCTTAGCTGGACTACAGCAATATACCTAGGCATGGAGCCTTCAGCACTTAGGTAATTTCAGCTAGTAGAGAACATTACCATGCATCGCCTCAGCATCATAGGCTCCCACACACACATGTTTTCTGCTCTCTATACTGGCTTCCCACGTAATATTCAAGTGATTCAAGGTCTGACTCCTGATCTTCCAGCGCTCCATGCCCTGGGCCCAGGATATCTAAAAGACTGCCTAAAGCTCCGAAGTGAAGACCTTGGTCAACAACTGTTCTTCTCTGGCACAATGGCACTCTCTGCAATGAGAATAAAGCTTATCTGGGCGGTAGACAGAACTTTCTCAGGAGTCTGTCTGCGACTGTGGAATCAACTCCCCCAGGAAGTGAGGTGCATCGCAGACCTTACCACCACCTTCTTTGCAAAGAAATGCAAAGCACATTTCTTTGACCTGCCTTCTTGACCAGAAATACGTAGCAACATGTATATTTATAAAAGGAAGAAAAAGGCTACCAAAATATGATACTCCACTGCACATAGTTCTTTCCCTGGGGAGAGAATGAGGGAACAAACCACATGTGACAGATGTTAGTCATGTTGTTTCATGCACTACTGAACGGTGCTCGGATACGACAGTGATGAGTGTGGTGCAAAAACCTATATAGTACAGAATAAAACAGAATATGTAAGTGTTTTTGTCCTATTCCTGCTTCTGAACAGTAATAGTTAGCAAGACTCCTCCAGCTTGCATACTACTTTATACTGTGTATTTTAAAATGTGTGTTACATTGACATATGTCTTAGCTGAATAGATACACAGGCATTTGTGTCACCAACCTGCTCTGAAGGAGATGCTTCTTTTCCATAAACTGAGAGCACAGTTGCCTCTCCAGCCAGGCATAGGGAAAAGCTTGCAACTAGGCTATTACAGAAGGAGAAAAGCCGGTTCCCTTTTCAAGTTCCCTGCAGGATGTTTTTATTATAAACAAGGCTTCTGTCTATACTCGTTTAAGGACTGAAGTTCAAAAAACCCAAAGCCGCTGCCACTGTGTTTGTACTATATTTCTCCTACTACTTCAGTTTCTGATTTCAGTGGGAATCTCCTGATAAGTAATTAGTGGAACTGGGTGAACTATTCAGAGCAAACAGCTTACTCATTGGGTTTTGGCTTATTTTTTCCCCTATTTGCAAATTGTGTGATTTCTTTTGTGGATTTATTCATTATTTATAACTATTACTCTACCTCTTGTATGCAAACAAATTCCAGTTAATGGGTTGTTGGTGAACTACTTTACTTGCATGTACTCAAAGCTCATCCTTAGTAATCACCAGTCTGTGATTGGTTACTATAGCTTCTGTTTCTTAACTGGATGAATGTAATTGTAACAAAAAGAATTGGATATGATCAAGTCACTGGAATTTTGATTCTTTCAAGGGCAGACTGGGAGCAGCACAGAGTTAAGTTGACAGAACATGGGGATTTAAGGAAATGTTTAGTCTTTTTTCTTTTCTGGGCCACTTGAGTCAGGCCTTGTGTGTGACAACACTGCTACAGAAATATTAGGGTATGCTGATGGCAGAGTCTGGAGCCACATTCGTACAAATTAATTGCAAGTGCATGCCTGGTCCCAGCCATTGTCACCAGTTCCTTCCCTGGCTTATTTAGTCACCTCTGACTTGGGGAGGTAGTACTAGCTGTGAAGTGTGCAATTGCATACTCTGGTTAGTCATACTTACCTACCGGAATCCCAGTGCTCTGACCTCGGTTGTGGGAGCAGAGTCCCCAGAGTGTTTTGTTGGTGCTAACCACTGTGTCCTGTAGATAGCAGAAATATTGCTGAAGGGAATTGATTGAATTCACCCATCTGCAGTTTCCTGTCCCTGATACCCAGTCACCACAGCCATTGTCCCAGACTAATGAATAATTGCACCATGGCTGTCTGTACATGTGTAGTCCAAGATGGTGGGATCACATTCCTCCAACAGCCTACATATCAGGACTCTGGCCAAGAGGTTGAGGAATACTTTAAACCGTCCATCCTCCTGTTGTATTAATTCCTCATTGTCCCGTCGTAACAGCTTTTGCTGGTCATTACACAAGCAGTGAACAAGAGCATTGGCTGTGGAGGGAAAGAGAGGTCTCCTCAAAGGACACGTTTAGGTCCTGTCCAGAGACCAAGTGACAGTCTAAGCGTCAGCACTAGCAGCCTCGTGTCACCCTCTCAGCTGGCACTGTTAGTGCCACACCACAGCAGTGAGCTGCCCGGGAATCTGTCTAGCACAGTCAGACTCAGACTGAGACTGGCAAGTAGTCAGAGATGGGGGTTCCCCAGCTGAGTACACAAGATGTGATGCTGATGTTTAACTGGAGAGAAGGTTTCATTGCATGAGACATATGTCATAGTTTTTCCACAGAGTAGAGCTGGTCAAAAAAGAGGGGGAGATATTTCACTTTTTTTTCCCTCCTTTTTAAAAAAAATTATATTTGAAACATTTCAACCAGCTCTACTGCTGAAGAGGAGAAAGAAAAGGGGAGGAAGGACTGTGAGCATCACAGCAGGAAAGAACTGGACCCAGAATAGGTGCTGCCGGCCCCCTGGGCTTGAAGTGGTTTCCATGATATACAGGGTTTACAGTTTGGTTCAATGGCTCTCAGCACCCCCCACTATACATATTGTTCCAGCACCCAGCCCAGAGGAGGAGAATAACTTGGAGAGGCTCAGTGAGCACTAATATATGCTTTATTTTCTGGAGATTATTTACTTTTGGTTTGAGGACAGTATGGGTGTCCTTACTCAGAGATTAGCACTTGGCAGACTGATAGCACAGAGTTCAACCTAGCACCAGAGCCAATGAACAGGTCAGAATTTTCTGTTTCTTTCTCAATGTGTATGTGAATTTTTGTTGTTGGTTTGTTTTTCCTTAACCACACAAAAATTGCATTCAGCTTCACGTATGAATGCTCAGAAGATCTGCAAGCAGTTTAGTTTATGACCCGTAGTACGAGATTGAAATGTATTCCATTGGAAGATCTGCAGTCTGCTGTAGAAGTGTATTTGCCTGGCTTAACAGGCCATGCCACACTGGAGCTAGGAGGGCACCAGACCTTGAAGAAAAAAGGGGTTTGTGATTGACACCTTCCCTGTATGAGGAGGAAAAAAAGGATGTTTGTGCTGCTGTTCCTGCTGTCACATAGTTAGGGCCGTACCAAATTCACGGTCATGAAAAATGCATCAAGGACCATTAAATCTGGCCTCCCCCTGTGAAATCTGGTCTTCTGTATGCTTTTACCCTGTGCTATACAGAGTTCACGGGCGAGACCCGTGTTTCTCCAGTTGGGGGTCCTGACACAAAAAAGAATTTTGGGTGGGGGGGCACAAGGTTATTTTAGGGGGCATCACAGTATTGCCACCCTTACTTCTGCACTGCCTTCAGAGCTGGGCGACCGGAGAGTGGTGGCTGGTGGCCGGGTGCCCAGCTCTGAAGGCAGCGCCCCACCAGCGGCAGCACAGAAGTAAGGGTGGCAATGCCTACGCTGCCACCCTTACTTCTGTCTTGCTGCCTTCAGAGCTGGGCAGCCAGAGAGTGGCAGCTGCTGACTAGGGCCCAGCTCTGCAGGCAGCTGCGCAGAAGTAAGGGTGGCAATACCATACCATGCCATCCTTACTTGTGCTGGCAGTGATGCTGCCTTCAGAGCTGGGCTCCCAGCCAACAGCTGCTGCTCTCCAGTGCCCAGTTCTGAAGGCAGTGCTGCTGTCAGCAGCAGCACAGAAGTAAGGGTAGCAATACCGCAACCTTCTCCCCCCCCCCCCCAACTCCTTTTTGGGTTAGGACCCCTACAATTACAGCACTGTGAAATTTCAGATTTAAATAGCTGAAATCATGACATTTAAGATTTTTAAAATGCTATGACAATGAAATTGACCAAAATGGACTGTGAATTTGGTAGGGCCCTACACATAGTATGGTGGAATGTAATTTACAGGCCTTGCCTTACATGGCAGTCTACTTCCACCTGAAATGATCTTTACGTAATTGCAAAATGAAGTGCAGCTCGGGGCCCAAAAATCACAAACATTCATCAAAAATCTTGCTCACAAAAATCGGATACACAACCGAGGCAGATATTGCAAAGTGGAATTCAGTGTCAAGTTGGCTGAAATGATAATGGGTCATGACCCTTCACTATTTGCCCAGTTCTTGTACTGACACACTCAGGGTAGGGCTTTCAAAGGGAGTAAATGAAAGTCTCTGGGACTTGGGTGCTTAATTCCATTTGAATATCCCATCCTCTGTCTTCATTATAAGGTTCTGTGTTGAATCTGTCTGTCACTTGGGTGTAGGTGTCACGCCTTTGCTTATAATTATATTAAAACTCCATCTGAACACCCTAAAAATTCTACCACCTCATTCAAATACTTGAAATGCTCTGTGCTCCCCAAGAATGAGGAAACAAAAGGTTTGGGAATGTCAAGTGTCTATTTCCTAGAGAGAAAAATCCTTTGTCTGCTATTTATATGCTTTTTACTGGCAATGTCCCATTCTTCCCTTTCATCCTCCCCATTCACTGATGCAAAGGCTAAAATGATCTACTCACAGCTGTTATAATCACCAAACTGCTCCCAGCCTGATCCACCCCAGGATAGCTTCTACCAGGCATGACGCAGCCATTGCAGCCTGAATTCCAAGCAATCTTAGTCATTGCTTTTCTTGGGATCAGCTTTAAACTGTTTTTGAAAGAGCTCTGTATTGCTACCCAGGAGCTGTGTATATCTTTCTACTTTTGTTCTTTGTGCTAACCGTGAGATGAGTTAGCCAAAAGAGATCTTTCTTGTTGGTTGTTCGTTAATTGTAGCTTAACTCGCTTTTTGTGACCTCTTGATATAGCAAAACTCTGTTTATAGTGAAGCAGAATGCAAATCCCACATTGCACAAGTGCATTTCAGCAGGCCAATCACAATTCCAGTTAGAGCCAACTTGCACTTAGAGGGAAATTGTTAGGTGAGGAGAAAAATAAATGACTTCAGTGTAACAGAGTTGCCTTGAACATAAGGCCCAGACCTCCCTAAACCATGTTTAACATGATTGTGGCACAGTTCCCCATCTCCCTCAACAGGGATTTTTTCCTAGCCAAATAATGTTACACTGTAGCCCTACGTGGTAGTTTGCAGAATGGATCTATCCATCTATTCTGTAACGTCGACTGTGTCAGGGTGGAAACTGATTTATAATACAAGTGTACCCTAACACAGCTAAAATAAGGTTTGGTCTTGTAGTCCAGGTTTGGTCTTGGACTCAATACAAAGTTTAACAGTTGGGTTTAAACACTGGTCCATGTTGGTCAAGGAAGCCAAACTCCTGCTGCATCCAAATACAGTTATGGCTAGCGCAGTTACCACCTTTCTGTGGACAGAGCATGCTATGTATTTGCTCTAGGGATAGAAATGATCTGCTTGTTTGGAGGCAGCATGATACAATGGGTTTTGTTTTAAAACTGGAAATCAAACAAGCACAGAAAGGATCAGGGCAGCTGTTCTCTTTCCTTGGCATTTGCTGTGCGGATCTTCTCGTTATGGAGCATTTTTATTTATTTTGCTGTTGCTTCAAAAATATTTTGTTGTCAGAACCTTCCAGCCAAATATCATTGCATCTCTGCCCCCCACCACAGCAAAAAAGTTTTCATTTCTAACACACTTCCCATAGCACTCTAATGATTTGGTGCAAGTGACATGCTCAGTTGTTCACACCAATCTGTGAGCGAATCCAATGATCTTGGCTTTCTGTACCTGGGGTAATCAAATATCTTGTTTGGAACAAGACAGTTCTCTTGTGTTGTTACAGCTTTCTGGCATCATAATTAGCTTTTCTCCAGTATGATAAAATCCGTCACAGTAGAAGGCTCTTGACTGGCACAGATCCCCAGGAGGTAAGAGAAACAAACCAATTAAGTGGTCATCTTGACTTAATCAGGAACTCCCAGGAATTTACCAGTCTGGGAGATGTGCACTTTATTTCACTAGCCTTATTCAGAGCCTGAAAACATTTAAGAAGTATAAATACAGTAAGATCAGTCTGTTTAGTAACTCCAGTAAAGCATAGAAGCAGCCCAAAGAGAACAAAGAGGGGCATGGTGGGAAATTCATTCTAGTAAACTCCAGTTCACATGGTTACCTATGATTTGGTGCATACACAGTCTGATCAGATCATTTAAAAGGGACTACACGCAGGCTGTTTATCCATTATTTAGTGCCAAGGAAATGTTTTTATACCAATCTACAGCAATCAATGTAAATAAACAGATGTGTTGTTTATCAGGGGTGAATTCATGCTGGACTCCAACCTTGCCATCTCCTTACCATCTATCTTAGAAACATATTTGGCTCTTGTTACCTTCGTATCTGAGTATCTCACAGTCTTTAATGTATTGATCCTCACGGTCACTGTCATTAGCTTCAGTGGGAGTAGGATTGGGCCCTTAATCCTTTGTTGTTAATACTTTTAATTGTCTAGTTTTCTCTGTCTGTTCTTCTTAACTCTCTCTCTTCTCTTCAAAGCACTATTTTCTGATACTATCACTGTTCATTTTCCCCATAAATATATTCCCTTCTCTCACTCCCGTTCCCTATCCCCCCCCCGCCTTTTTTTCTTTCCTTGTCTTTTTTGCCTTCTTTCCAAATGTTCTCTTTCCTTCATCCACCCCGTGCAGAGCTTAGAATGCTTAAGCACCCGGCTGAGAATGCATAACCTTCCACAAACACAGGTTCAAATCTGATTAGGGTTAACTCAGTCGTGCATCTTTTTCAAGCAGATAACAGAATATCAGGCATATCAATAGGGATGTATGTATTCTGCATAGTTTGCGAAGCGCTTTGGGAGGAAGTGGCTATGTAAGCCTGAAATATTACTGTTATTATCTCAAAGTGTTTTATTACTAAAATAATAATTTGATCTTTCACTGAAATGCAGCCACCTCTGGAGCCAGCCAAGGCGCCTGTTTAACAGAACACAGCACCACTACACAACCATTTAGAACAGGAAGTCGAGAATACCTTAACCAGCTGAACCTGCAAGGGGAACACAGTTTGCAACATTGACTACTTTATACAAAATCTCCGTTGTAGCAACTCTAATTATACCATCCCCACCTCAGGATAACGCACCCAAGTGACTGGCCTCCCGAGGGTGGTGATTTCAAAGAGGACACGGTATATTATTGTACCCACTCCACTCATGTTTCAGTTTGAGCATTTTAAATTCCTATCATCTGCTTGTAATACAACAGAATACTGCTGCTAAAATATAATGCTAGCCTGGGTCATTTACTGTGATTCACAAGCAGCTCTCAACACTGCGTGAGAAACATCTGATACTTTTTGTTAGAAGGAGGTCTGCTGATGTACAGAGAAAAGCTGTAAGAGGGCCTACATCTCTCTCTCTCCCCTCTCAGCTTCAGGTTGATGCCTATGCAGTGGGAGCTCTGCACTGAAGTTCCAGCTGTGCACGTGCTTTAAAAGCACTCTTGAAAGTATCTTGGCAGTGATTGCCAGGTTGTTCAAAAAGTGCAGGCAATTCTCCTTCAAGTCCTGCTCCCCATCACGGAAGCGTGGCCTAGCCCTAGCCATTCTGCTTGGACCCCTCGTTGGGGAGATGCAAGCAGCGTCAGTGTGAATAGAATAGGGTTGATGGTAAATCCATTTTACATTGCTTTAATTTTGTAGAGTGAACTAGTGCCGTGGGTGCACAAATGGTGGAACCCCTGCTGTGCGTGTGATTTCCCAAAATCTCTTTCCCAAAGAGAGCCACTTTGCCCTGTGAAAAGAGAGACTTTGTTGCCAGTACTGACTATCTGAAGGACTTAAACCTCCGTTAGTCTTGCTGAAGACACGGTCTGAATGAGGCACCACACTGTCTTCAGTTCAATCAAGCTTCAACACAAATGGCAGCTCCTTTGGAGTTCAGAGTTTGATAGAAGAACTTTTTTTTCTTTCCCCTTGCAGGGTATTTCCTGAAGCCCTTTGTCTGTCTCCTGGCTAAATGAATACTCTCGTTGTTCCCATCAACTTGACAAACACCAGTCTTGCAGAATAATGATGACATTTCTGCTGTGACATTAGGTTTTGAGAGAGGGGATTATTCTGACCAGAGCTGGCTGAGAGACAGTGCAGAAAGGGAGACTACAGGATGAGATTATTTGTGCTATGACAAGGAGGCCCTTGGATGAAGCCAAACACAAAACCTGAGTGTGGGGAGATGCTCGCCCACCACCACCCCACACACACACAGGCATTGTCTGAGGCCAAGTTTCTTACTTCATGGCACACCTGACATTTTGACAGTTTCCTTCTGAGCCCTTTTTATTACATCCTAGCCTATAAAGAGACAGCTGCACTTGTGATCAAGGAGCCCAGAATGCTGGCTCAGCTAAAGACCGGAAACCATGACCGGCTTCTCCTTTTGTTTTGTTTTTTTAGTCAAGGGCTAGAGTTGAGTCTCTACTGGATAATGAGCCATTCGCTAAACACAAGTGAACTGCGCACCACACTGAAACCTGCAGGGCAGATCAAGCTAACCAGTCCTCAGAAACACAGAAATGGAAGGGATTTTTTAAAAAGCATGAGTGCTAGTGACAAGCCAGAAGTCTGGACTTCTCAGTGTGGATGCAGAACAAGTTCAGCCCCCAGGAATGTTAGCACAGTTTTCACCACGTCGCCCTGTTTGGGGGGGGGGGGGATCACCCTTATGACTGAGAAAGTATTTCCCTGTCCCTGAACAAAGACATGTGGGCTTCACCGATTGCCATTCATCCCATGGCACCCTCTCAACACGTTTCCTTGGATATGAAATGGTTTGGATTCCGTGGGGCTTTAGGACAGCCTCCTCTCCTGCCGGTAATAGGAGGCATGTGTGATGCCAGAAGCCTCGGAGGATAGCATCAGGCCCTGAAAACATTTTTCTCTGGTATGAGCGTAACAGTCGGAGAATAACTGTGTTGCACAGTGCTTAAATGAAATCATGAAGGTACTTTTTTCAGACTATACCTCCTATGCAAACAGAACAGAAGGAGGTGTAAAACCTAAGACATCAGGCTCCAATGCTGTGACGTTGCTGAATGAAGTGCCCCAGTGCTGCAGATAGAAGGAAAGGGGGGCCCTTAATGTGAAAGGTGTGATCGAGGGAGGGTGGACTCCTGCTTTAGCAAGGAGAAAGCTCGCCCAGTGTCAAAGATGGTTCTGGAGGAGGTGTTTATCAAAGATTTAAAGACAAATTCATTCCTGGAGTTACCACGGAGGCCAATGGAATTATTCCAGGGATGAATTTTTCCCTTGTTTGGCATTGTTATAAAACCAGGATGTCTGAGTGAGACAGAGAAGGGAAGAAAAGTAGGGAAAGGCTAGAGGGGCTGGGGACCATAACTCCTTTCTGCCCGCATCTTCACCCTGACTTCCCAATGTTGTTTTGTTTTCCTGTAGCATCGCTCTGACCAACATTTCAAATTTCTCCAGCTGAGTCCTGTGCAATTTCATTTTCTGGTATACGTGCTGGCATTAAAAAGAGAAATAGTATCTAGTATAGACAATTTGCAGTGGTCTGTTCAGCGTCTCTCTCAGCAATAAATGGCACTTACTTCAGAGAAGCTGGACTTGTTCTTGCTCAAAAACTTGTACCCGTGTAAGTGCTGAACAACAACAAACGGCCTTGTCATACCTCCAGAGCCCTGCAGTCCTCTACTAGGGTCCTCCGTTTTCTTATTAAAAACATTGATTCATCTTTTCCATTGTTTAATAATGAAGTGTGCCATGTTCCCTGCTGACTGCTCGTGGGCGATAGCGCTGTGGCACAGTCCGTAAATACAGCAGAGCGAGGATGGAATCAGATGTTCCAAACAGGGACAAGTGGATGAAGTATAATTAGCTGCTCTGAAACAAAATGAATGCCTCTGGAGAATTTATGATGGCCGACTACAGCAGCTGTCCCTTGAGCTTTTTCAGTGCAAGATGTTCTCAGCTAGCAAGACCAGTACAAAGTTGTATGTCATTTTGTTCCTTAATACATAGTGTGTTCTTCCTAGTCCGTACGGCAGATTTACCTCCACGGTTTGCAGGGTGCAGAATAGATGCATGAAAGTTGTGATTGTCTTGAATTTTGGGGCATTTGGCAACTCTAACACACAACTGCTCTTGAATGCCTGGGGTGTTCTCACAACGTGGCATAGCCTCGGGTCAAGCTCAGAGGGGATGGGCACAAAACAGGAGAAGCTTCCTGGCATCAAACAGGTCTTTCTTTCTGGCCTCCATTAATCTCTGCTTTTGACTGTGCTGGGCTGTAGAAGTGACTCGAGTGGAGTGTGTGTGATAGGATAGCTGAAATCAGGGGTAAGGCAGAACCACACAAGAATTGTGGATGGTCACTTCCAAATCTCATGAAGTGTGCTTAGGAGACAGAGCTACAGCAGGATCAGCGTAAATCAGATCAGCTTCCCCCTCCTGTGGCCTGAATCACCAGAGGAAGCCATGTAGCCTGAGGGAGCCCCCGCTTTTGAGTCTGTGGTCACCAGCCAAGTTTGTAGTCTTTGCTTAAGTAATGTAATGAGTATGGGGGCCAAAATCATCGTTCCTATTTTCACCGATCTTAGGTCCTTAAAATGAAGGAAGTGAGGAGACCCGGTCTCTCACTGCTCTATCAGAAAGACTTTAGTGCTTGCGAAGGATGCCTGATCGCCACTGCTGGAGAACAAAGTCTTCTGGGTATCTATAGAACAGGTATAGCCACACAGCCGCACTGCAAGCTGGCCCACAGCTCTGACACGGAGGGGTGCCTCTTGGGACAACAAGGCTAGTTCATTCCCTATGGCCCATTCAATTCTCAGCTTCAGTGTGTTTGGAACTAGACAAAGGTATTCCATGAAGTACCACTACCAACTGGCCTAAGACTAGTGGCCCATTTTCACATAGGCCACCAAACAGTCATCAGCTGGCAATAACTATGGGTCACTGCCACCAACGAGGCAGATTCAGAAGAATGACCCAGTGGGTGACAGGCTTCCCATAAAAATGTCTGCATCAGTTTTGAAAGAAATCACATACCTATGCATAGATGCAAAGTGGGGACTCTCATGTGGTCAGATTCTAGGTATCAATGGCAAGGAAACTGTGTGTGTCTTTGATGGGAAAAATGTTTATTTAACACAGGAAGAGCAGTCTGGGCTACTGTCCAAATATATTTTGAAAAGTTAAGAGGTGCTGAAGTGGAGGGTTTTTTTTTTTTTAAAGGAGGAGTAGGGAGAATAGCAGATGAATAAAAGTACTAATGAGGAAATCTCAGCCCACTTGCTGCCAGGGTCTACAACTCAAACCTTTGTCCAGGAGATTGAAGGCTGGTCATTAGTGGAAAGATTTAATACAAAAATGGTTCATCCCTACTGTTTAATTCCTTTTCTGTTCCTTGGCCATCTCTCACCCCCATTCCTGCAAACTCTGGCCTCCTCACTTCTCACCTTGCTCCCTTTCACTCCATCCAGAATGCTGTTGTGAAAAATCATCTTCTTTGCCTGCCATTTTGATCATGTTGCCCCGCTCACTACAGATCCTACTAGCTTCTCTCCCCCTCCCCCCATCCACATCAGCTTCAGCTTCGTTATCCTCAGCTTCAAGGCTCTCCATATGTCTGAATGTGACAGTGTGTGGAGTTATACTGGGAATTAAATTTGACCCATTGCCTTTTGACAAGTCCTTTATTTAAATTTTAAGAGTTCCTAAAATACTATGGAGATCAACAAATTTTGATTATCAGAAAGCTTGATTAGTTTATGCAGCTGCCAGTGGACTCTAGTAGCCTGACACAGACAGCTCCTCAAATGATGAAGGCTAGTTTTGTATCCATGCTGTGGTAAACTGTAGTAGAACTTTTAACCGCAATAGGAGGAAAGGATCGGACAGCAGGGGATTGCAGACTCTCCCAGCACTATGCTTGCACGCCTAGATAAGGGCAAGTTTTGAAGGCAGGCAAGCTTTTGAGACAGGGTGGTCTTCTATCTAGTGCTGATGCCTGTTGCTCCAAGCCTTTCTCTCAACTAATGAGACAATGAAAACCTGCACTCGCCCAACAGAGCAGTACAAGGGAATGAAGAGTGGAGAGTTGCCGAGCCATATATAGCAACTATATGAAAGATGGTTCAGATGGGCTGGGGGCAACATGCACTGCAGTGCATCTTGTTGCTACTCCAACAAGGAGCTCCTTCCTCACATCTGCACCAGAAGGAAACGTGCACTGGAGTCCAGGTCCACCAAGCCAGAAAGCCATGCTCATTAGTGTTGTCATGCATGCTAGCCCTGACCAGCTGCTAGGACTCAAGGAAACTTGAGTTGGATTGTAATCATGCCTGGCAGCTGCACAGAGGGGTTGAGTTGTGAAGGGAAGGGGCTTCCGCTCTGCAGCACACTGTTGCATGACAGGGCAAGGTTTTTCCAGAAGAAAGCGGTTAAGGGTAGAGGAAGATATGGAAGAAGTACTTGACTTGCATTGTTAAATGCCATAAACATTTACTCATCTCAGGATGATGGCAGCAGCCAAAGTCAAGGTTCATATACTTGGGGTGCGCATAGCGTGTATTTTTCCAGGCTCAAAAAGAATGCTGTAATTTAAAGCAGGCTGACTGACTCAACTGGTGTTTTCATGTATCATCTCAGGGAAGGGGGGAAAAAAGAAGGGAGGGATGGAGGTTACTCATCTGGTCTTTATTTCCTTTCCCTTTTCTTAATAGTTCAGAGCAAAGGGCCCATTCCAGCTGGAAACAATGAGTTTCTTGCTCATTTCATCCTAGAGAAGGACAGGCTGCAGCATGAGTACGAGTGTCCCAGCATGCACTGAGCCTCTGTTACATTTCCTTAGGAAGTGGAGACTAAGTGGGAGTTGGGAGTCTTTGTACTGATTTTGGGGGAAGTAAGTGTGAGGAAAGAGATGATACTCTGTCTTTAACATGAAGGACTCATGAGTAGAAATCCTTCAAAGTGACCATGTATCTACATATCCCATCTTCTAAAATGGGAATGCTTGTTGAAGTGCTGCCATGGTGGACCTCAGGTCCTAGGATTTACAAAGAGAGAGAGAGATTGAGAGAGAGAGGCATCAGTGGAGATGGCACAGACGGTTTTGCGGAAAATGAGAGCCCCAGCTACTCCAATCAATTAGTTGTAAGGAAAAGAGAAAACGTATGAAAAAGAAAATATAGGTGCACCAGACGCTTAAAATAATGCAATATCAAGAAGTGAGGTCAAATTCACTGGTATCAGCCCTTGGCTAGCATTCATTTAAAAAAAAATACCTGCCAGAACTTTACATAACTCAACAGTCTCTTCCATACTGCTCAGCTCCATAATATCAGAGCACCTAGCGCACATCAGTGAATATATTTTCACAACATGAAATAGAGAGACATGCTATTGTTACCCATTTTACAGATAAGGAACTGAGGCACAGAGAAATTAAGTGATTTGCCCACAAGCTCACACAAGAAGTCAGTGGTCAAGCTAGGATTTAAAACCAGATCTCCAGAGGCTCAGTCCAGGGCCTTAACCTCAAGACTACTCTTCCTGTTGGCTGCTTTTCTTGCTAAAACTCTACCCTTTCGTATCCTAAGTACCCAAGTTACACTAACTTCCACTCACCTATATCAATTTACCAATATAATTTAAGTCAACATTTATGTAACTTTTGAATCTGGTCCAGAATTCTAAACCCAGGACTTGGCAGATAAGAGAAAAAGCCCATTTAAAAAGCCTAGGAAGGAAGAAGGCAGAACTCTTTTAGCGACATCCTTTCCTCTGAAATCCACCTGGCCCGTATCACATTAGCAGTGTTTTCCTTTGCTTTCCAAGATTTGTTTTGAAGAGATAAAAACCTTTAAAAGAATTTGAAAATGTTTCTAATTCTAAATGGAAAGTAATCCTTGTAATAGTTCAAACAGATTTCTAGCCAAATGCATAGGACAAAAAAGCAGCATTAGCCAGTGTTGCCATCAGACTCAATCATCCTGTAATGTGCAAATCTCATTGACCCTCCATCTCAATTAGAGGGTCCACATACCACCCCTCCACATTTTCTGGAAGTTTTCTGCAACCAACCAGAAGCCTATCCATCTTGCCTGGCTTGGATCTTCAGCAACCTCATTCTTCATCCATCACCTAGTCTCCTAGTCCAGGCACTTAATAAAGAAAGAAACTGAACTGTTTGGGTCTAATGGAGACAAAGATGTGTCATCAATATGCTGTTGATAAATTCCAACCCAAACGGTCTTCCCCTGGCCGGTGCTTTACATATACATTTTCTGGAGCAATGGCAGAGGAGAAGAAACTTCCCCTTTTTTCCCCTGTATAGGAGCATTATGACCTGCACTCATGTCTGGCTTCCTTCCTATCTGCTTTACCTCTGGGAGGGATCTGTGACCTGTAAGAAGGTTGTGACTGAGCTTCTATATTGCTAGTTTAATGAAAAAAGATAGTCCTCATTAGACCTGCCAAGTGATCATAAGAGCAGTGCCCCAGCTGCACCATATTAGCCCTTGGGGAAATCTGAAACACAACCTGAGGCCACCGTTCTCCAAGCATAGCCCAATTAAACAGGTCGTATAAGACCAAAAACGTGAGCCTTGATCTCAGTCTGGAGGAGGTCAAGTCTGATTACAAGTTAGATTACAGCAAGGATGTGGTCCTCGCCACTCCCAAACTCTGATGCCAACCATAAAGTCCCAGTATGTTTACCATAGCATACGTGTGGGGTGAGGGATTGCCACTGTAAGTATTCAAGCACCATATGAAGAGGGAGAGAAAAAACCACACATCAGGAAGCTATTAAGGGGAATGCATTCCTAGTTTCTTCATAATTAACTCGGTATGGGCCGTTTTGTATCAGAGATGGGGAAAGAAAGACTTCAGCCACTTACTTTTATCTCAAGCTATTTGGAACAATATGATTTTGTAACACCGAGGGCCCCATTAAAAAAATAAGAATATGCCTGACTTCACCCTAGTGTGCAAATACAGTGTTAGCTGTTGCATATGCTAATCCGATACACAAGTCCCCATGTTTTATATGACACATTAGACCTAAATTATATGGCAGGACCCAGATTTATGTAAGCACCGTGTCTTCCTCCCAGCCTCTCCCCCCGCATGAAGCTTTCCTTGTGAATTAAATATGAAAATAAATAGCACAATCAATACAGTATTTATTTTCCCTCAAAGCTGTTTTTCAGGTTGTCTGTTTGCTTCACTGTGTCAGCTAAATTTTGGTTCATAGTTTGATGGTTATCTTCACATCCATAAGGGCCAGAGGTCTACTTTTTATATTATTATTGAAAATTTAGATTCTGGATTAGGTTCAGTTATATATTTTCAAAAAGGAGGGAAGTTAGGCAGCCAGTTACATTCCTGGATATACATAGGGTCCTGCTGGTATGTGTGCTAGACAAAAGCCAGTTGTGCATGCAACTGGCTATTTGAAGGCACACATAGCTGATTTGGGTGTTCATTTATAGTAACTGCACATGCAAATTATATGTGGAGTTGCATACACGCAGTTTTGTATATCAGGTCCTAAATGTCAGCACTTAATTAGATCAAATGCAGTGGTTTCGCATACAGCGGCACTCATTCAGTGTTATTGATATGATATTAGAGGAAAAAATCAATTTGAGCTTTTATGCAACCAACCAAAGAGGTTCCTTTGTCTCAGAGTGCATGTCACTAGAGGAAAGAACATGTGCAGAGAGTCAAAAACCATTCCTTCTGGACATATGGTTCCTTTAGCTTATTGTACTGTGCAGGTTGTGGTCTGAAGAAACCTTAATAGAGAAACTCCTTGGAGAAGGTGTTTCCTCTGGCTCAGAATACAAGTCATTGCCTAAAGCATCTCCTGGACAGAGTGATTCACCCTCTCCAACCTCCTTTTAGCTCATCCTCTCATGAGACAGAGAGAAATTCTGCAAAGTAACACAAAGCCCACAAATTAACGCAGATCACCACTGTATACTGGGTATTGCCTCTCTCGGTTCTGACGACAGTTTGATGCCAAACACTATATTTTTGTTCTTCGTTCTTAATTTGCTTACTTTAGTTACCTAACTTTGTTGCTTTACGTGCACTTCGCCAAGACAATTCATGCTCAGCTTTCCTCAATGTAGTGTCATTCCTTAATAGAAAGGCTTGATGAGAGGAGTAGGGAATGTCTAGCAAGACAGGTTTCAGAATAGCAGCCGTGTTAGTCTGTATTCGCAAAAAGAAAAGGGGTACTTGTGGCACCTTACAGACTCTAAGGTCTCTAAGGTGCCACAAGTACTCCTTTTCTTCTAGCAAGACATTAATTCTGAGGGAAATTTTCGAAGGCACAGGGGGACTCAGCCACCTCCCCTTTGTGCCTTTGAGAAACTTGCTCTTTGTCTACCATGGTAACAGCTCTCAGCCTTTGCCTGGACTGTATATGCCATAAATGTAAGCATAACATCTGAGCTTCCAAATGAGAAGCACCAGGCACCGTTCCTGAGAATGCAATAAAACCTGAAGTAAGATAAACTCTCTTTGAGGTTAGTTCATATTGTGAACCTTTGAGGTTAGTTAATATTGAGAAGTTTCATCGGCAAGCCCCATCCAAAGAGATTGACTTTTCTGCTCTGTACACAACAGAGACAGGATTTCATTTAGTAGTGATAGGTTTGATTAATAATTTAGTAGTATTTATTGTGTGTATTCCAGTAGCACCTATGTGACCCAATGAAGGCTGAGGTCCCATTGTGCTAAGGATAAGACACAGTATTGCGGATAGTTGGAATTCAGCAAATGCCGCTCAGAAGTCTTATGAAAAAGGAAGAATTGACTTGCAGGGCACATTTTAAGGGGTTCAGTGGGCAGTGCAGGTTTATGGGCACTGGAAGGGAAAGATAATGGAAGAAGAACACAAGGCAGAGAAACAAGATCTTAGATGGATGATGTGGTAGCCTACGTGGATCATAAGGACTATTCATCTACTAAGAGATAAGCAGCGAATCAGAATGGGCTACTATGCTTGTACACATCCAGTAATGGAGATAGGCACAGAAGAAGAGAGAAACCCTGCCCTGAAATGCCTGTAGTCCAAATAGAGGAGACACAAAAGCGAGGGAAAGGAAGTAACATCATCCTTATTTCACAGATGGGGAACTGAGACACAGAGTGATTATGTGACATGCCCACAGTCACACAGGAAGTCTGGGGTAAAGCAGGGCATTGAACTTAGGTCTCAAAAGACTGGCCTTCTTTTCAAATAATTGTCCATCTGTATTCATTGTGCAGTGCTTCCGTTGTAAGAGTACCTCCAGCTTTTCTTCATTATGACGGCAGAGGCCTGTGAAAATAGCTTACCACTGTACCATGGAGAAAATATTTAACCACTCTTCCTGGGGATTTTATAGTAAATTAGCAAACTACATGCCTCTCTCCCCTCCATCAAGATGTGGTGGGTGGGATTAATGCTGAACATCAACAGAAAAAACAGTATCCACACTCCTGACTTCTCCTAGCACTAGTGACATTTGTTAGTTGAGACATCAGACAGTAACAAATATTTGGCAGCCCCGCTGCTGCAGTGCCTAGAACTGAACACTGTCTGAAGGCTGCTTGTATACCTTTCACCCTGGGATGGCTCTAATGATCAGCTCAACTGAAGAAAAATCTCTGTTCCAAAAGCCTGGCTAGGATTTTGAAAGATCTGCTGCACAGATTTGATTTAAACAATAGAGCGTTTGTCAAGCCAGCTTCTTGGATTTCTAGACTTTGATCAGCTCATCTGTCACAACCATGCCTATCATTTTAATCAGCATGAGAAAACATGTGTGTTCTATTACTGATGAATGCTGCTAAATCTTACCTAGGGTTTATCATTGTGGAAACCAGATCCAAATTTCAGTTGTGATTACAGTAGGTTGGTGATTGATTTTCTAAGCAGCCGGCACTGCAGAGAGACATGCTTACTCACACATCGAAGTGACCTATGGTAAAATAAGTCTTCTGACATTTCAAACTACCTGTAAAAGGTCCATTGACACTGCTTAATAAATGTAATTTTCAATTCAATCCTAAAGATTAAGTCTATTTGGGCACTCGTAGTATATTTGCAAGAGAGCATGGATAGGAAACTTGTAGAAGGAAAATAAAAAGGGAGTGCAGTTTTGGGTTGCATGATGGGTAAGTATCACATCCCACTCTCTAAGGCTTTGCTCCTGGAACACTGCATTCTGTTCTGAGCACTACCTTATTAGAAAGACATTGACCAAGAGGAGGGATTCCCTAGAAGAACAATAGAAACCAACAGGGACTGGGGGGAATTACTGTCATAAGAGGAAAGATTAAAAGAACTAAGTATGCATGCCTTGAGTAGGGCAGAGCTCGAATTGGGAATTTTGTGCAGGATGTGATAAGAGTCTGTAGCAAGGCCTAGACTCACCGGTGCAGCACCTCCCGCTGGTTATCCTGGGAAATAGCTCTCCAGCCTCCAGAGCGCTCTCTGCAGGCCAGTGTCCCACTTGTCTCAGGCCCCCGTGTCCCTCCCAGACCCCGGTGCCCATTCCCTCAGGGTTCTGCCCTTTGCAGTCCCCCCACAGTCTCTGGGTCTCCTCACCTTGCCTCAGCAGCTACTTCCAGTCCTCGTCTAGCCCCCGCACACTGAGGCGGACTACAGTCTGTACCACTCATCATCGGCAAGGAGGGTTTGTTAGCCTAACCTTGGGCTACCTCTCTGCAACCCCAGTACCTGCTTTAAGCCTTCAGCAAGGCCTGCAGGCTGGGGGTTTTCCAACCTGGAGCTCCCCAGCTCCTCTGGCCTTTCCCCAGGCCTTTCACTCTAGGTACCCTGCTGAGCCCACGCAGCCAGGCCCATCTCTCTCTCCATAGCTAGAGAGAGACTGCCTGAGCTCCTGGCTTACAGCCTTTTATAGGGCCAGCTGTGGCTTGCCTGGGGCATGGCCCCAGCTGTGGCTGCCTTCCCCATTAGCCTAGCCTTTGGCTTGCAGCCCCAGCCCTCTCCCAGGGCTAGCTGTAACCCTTTCAGGCCTGGAGTGGGTGACCACCCCGCTACACAGTCTAAATCTTTTTGTAGGGTGCAAGCATGGGAAAGGAATTACTTATAGTGTCACATGGAGGTATAACTATGAGTACTGGGATGAAATTAAGAAAGAGATGATTTAGGTCAACACTTCCTTGCATATTGGGCCATGGAAACATTTCTCAAAGGGAAAAGTAGACTCCTCATTGCATGAGACAACGGAAAAACTCGATGGAACAACATGCTCATAAGCATACTGTAGGCCAGGGGTTTTCAAACTTTTTTTCTGGCGACCCAATTGAAGAAAATTGTTGATGCCCGCGACCCAACGGAACTGGGGATGAGAAGTTTGGGGCATGGGAGGGGTTCAGGGCTGGGGAGTGGTAGGGGGTCAGGGCTCTGGGGTGGGGCTGGGGATGAGGGGTTTGGGGTACAGGAGGGGACTCCAGGTTTGGGGGGGCTCAGGGCTCAGGCAGGGGGTTAGGGTGCAGGAGGGGGTCAGGGGTCTGGGCTGGGGGTGCAGGTTCTGGGGTGGGGCTGGGGATGAGGGGTTTGGGTTGCAGGAAGGGGCTCTGGGTTTGGGGGGGGTCAAGGCTGGAGCAGGGGATTGTGGCGTGGGCATACCTCCAGCGGTGCAGCCAGGGTGCAGAGGCAGGCTTCCCACCTGTCCTGACACCGCAGACCGCACTGCACCCTGGAAGCTGTCAGCAGCAGGTCCAGCTCCTAGGCAGAGGTGCGCAAGCGGCTCCGCATCACTCTCGCCTGGAGACACTGTCCCCCCTCCAACTCCTGGCCAATGGGAGTGAAAAGCTGGTACTCGGGTAGCGTGTGGAGCCCCCTGGCTCCTGCTGATGGCCGCTTCCAGGGTGTCAGAACAGGTAGAGACTAGCCTGCCTTAGCCAGGCAGCACCGCCGATGGGAATTTTAATGGCCCGGTCAGCGGTGCTGACCAGAGCTGCCGCGACCCAGTGCCTTACATTCCGTGACCCAGTACTGGGCACGACGCACAGTTTGAAAACCACTGCTTTAGGCAACAATCCTGCACTGACAAGGAAATGGACTAGAATGATGGCTTAATATGTCTTTTCTACCTCTAATGTATATGATTCTATGTGAGGGCCATGCAGCACCTTCAGCCGCTCATTCCCCATTTTCCTATCCTGACCCCTCGTCATCAGGACTGGAAGAGGTGGTCCTGCTGGACTGTGTGTAATATGCACTCAGTCTCCTACTCACCACTGCAGCAGGACTGGAGGCAAAAGCCCTGCTTGTTTTATGGGATGCCTGCCCTAGCTTCATTATTTGGGACCCAACAAATCAGAAGATTGTTGCCTGGACAGGTCAGATTATAAGAATGGTAATGGTAACTGGGGTGACATGAGGAGAGCAGGAAACTGAGAGCAACATATCCAAAACAAGTTCCATGTCAACAATAACTAACAAAGTCAACTCTATCAAGTGCAATAACTTCAGTGCATTTAACAAACTGGATCTAGAAGATACGCAGAAAGGGCAATAAGCTTGTGTTATTAATGTGATTGTATAAGATCTCACACACATCAGGGATGTCAAGAGCATACACCCGAACCAGTGATCACAGAATCAGAAATGGCACCGCCCCATGGTGTCATATATGGGATGAGAGCTGATGGGTCTCCTCTATTTTACCCCCACAAAATACCTGAGGCCTCTCCTGTAACATTCCCTTTGTTTGTCACTCACATGTTGCCCACATATTGTGATTTAGTATGTCAAACTCATAACTCCTTTGACCAGCAATATCTGGATAGCTCACACTATGTGTTGTCCAATGAATAGGATGATAGATGTTTGCCATTTGAATAGCAAAGCTTTGGTTAACAGTTTGGTTTCTAACACTTACCCCTCCTTTCCCATAACATTCCCATATCAAATAATAAGAATACTCATTATGCTACTGCTTACTAGCTATGCCAGAAACTAGGATGCTCACAGCAGTAGCCTCAAATTGGTTTCTGTAGCATGTCTCTTGTGTTATATACATCATTAAAAAGATATGGGTATATAACTCAGTTAAATACTTCAAAAGCAACAATGTCATCCAACACAGACCTCACATAGCCACAGAAAATAGATAGATTATATCAGGGACATTTCTGAAAGGCACAGTCTGTGCATCAGAGTATTTGTAACCTAGATTTAAAATAGTGAGAGAATCAGGTAAGGATGAGGAAAAGCATTTGACAAACTCATGAGCTAGGCTCATCTGCCAGCTTGGCATTACTCTTGCCGAGCATGGCCATGGGTCTGGGACTACAACCAGACTCCTCGCAGGAGCTCTATCATGAGATGACTCCTAATGGATAGCATTAGCACTGAAAGGTCATGTCCCATCCCAAAAGATTGTGCAGAGGAAAGTCAACGAGAAGTTCAGTGAAACGTCCACGGTCACGCAGGAAATTGGGAACAGGACCCCTGGATTCCTGCTTCCCAATGCTGCAGTTTAATCACAGGACCATCCTTCCTCCATTTTCAATCCAATTGCCTCTGTATGTTCTATACCATGGTAGTTTCTGAACATGAGCAAGACCACTCTGCACTTCCTCTTTTCCAAAACTACTCAAAGGAGTGCAAAGCAGAGATTTTTGGTGGTTTTACCCCCCACCCTCTTTATAATAATGTTGGCTTTATAGGTTGTAGAGAGCTCAAGTTCCAAGATAAAGCTCTGCCTCTACCCCCACTTCACAAAACACTGGTTCTCTTGGGAGTTAGTCAGTGGATCAAGTTAGTGGTTTTTGTTATTACTCTTCTATCACAAGGAGAGGAATTTATTTGATCAAGGGACCCCTACACACAAACGCTTAAGAAGCCCTCTGGGTAAGTCACACATCCAGTATCAGGCTGACTTTCTTTTGCTGCATTCTGTACCTTTTGGATATGTAACAAACTGCTGGTCCCTGGAGCACATGGCGTGGGGGGAGAGGGAAGCAGAGGGGGAAGGAGTTTAATAAATTGCTCCCTTTACATTTTCTTTTGAGACAACTTTCTGCAAGTTGTTTATAATGAATCCAGTCTCAGAGCTGGGCATTGGAGCTGGATGTTTTGTTCTTTGCTGAGTGTGCAAACTGATACTTTGGCAGAATTGTCCAGGGGAAGCAAAGAGACCTTTATTATGTCCATCATTGCCAAGCAATTTGGCAGGTTCTTCCATGAGATGCATGATCTGATCGGTCCTGTTAGAGCTCTGCTGGCCAGTTACCAACAGAAAAGATTAACTTAAACACTTTTAAAATCTCATTATGGGCAATTTGTGGTTTTGGCTGAAGAAAGGAAAGGGATAAAAAAAGAAAATGTGGAGGAATGCCGCGGGGAGGGGTTCTGAAATATCGATGCCATTTTTGTTGCTTATGCTGCACAGAATAAGAGGCCATGGATCTGTGCATATGCTAGATCTAGCTAAAGGAAAGACATCCATTGGATTTTAAAAGCCAACATTTGAACCAGACAGATAAGAGAATTTAGTTGGTTTCCGCATTTCTGTATGTGTCCTAAATAAAACATTATTGTTAAAAGTCAGCTGATGGGTGGGAAGTGTCAGGAGTCTGTGGGCCAGATCCTTGGGCCAGGCTAAGCTCTACTTGGCACAGGACCAGGTGTGGAGCAGGTGGTTTTTTGACAGTTTTGCTATTCCATGATCCCAGGGCCAGCTATGGTCCCGTTCAGCCCTGGCAGTAGTGAGACCAGCTTGACAGCTGCTCTAACTTGTGCCCTGTTCTGTCAGCAACCAAAGGAGCCCACTGGCAGGCAGGAATCATTCCCTCCACTGGGGGCTGTGAAGGTGGTGGTGACGCAGGGCCAGCATGGCAACTGTGCTACCTGGGGACTCCTTTGTATGAGGGGAATTCCCAGGAAACTCCTTAAGCCAGAGCAGTACAAAGGGGCCACGGTGGGGTGGCAGGATCTGGATCCCTAAGTGGAATGGTGACAACACACGAAGGTCAACAGAAGCAAATTGTTGTTACTTGTTAATCAGAGGTTGGATCCAAATGTATGCGGCCGAGCCCTATGGGCAACATTAGATAATATTTGAAATGTTGGCATGGTGGTGTATTTAGACCCTGTACGGGGAAAAAGTCAGATACTGGGGGAAAGACTTGGAGATTTAGGAGGGAGTAGGTCTGTTTATCAAATTCAGGGTTTAAAGCCTGGGACAAGCTTCCCAGCTACCCAGATGGGAGACAGCTGAAAATACTCAGGCCTTGTCCATGCTATGGCTTCAATTATTTTCAGATACAGTTATAGTCTAACAGCTGTAGCACGGATTGGATTCCACACTTACCATTTACAACTAAACGCAGAAACCATGCTACAGACTACCTGGGAGGAAGGGGAGAAGAGTGTGTGCCTAGCGCAGTTAACAACACAATCCACCTCCATAATGGGCAGGGGCACTGTGCTAGCTACACTTAGCCAGGTTAAGCCAGGGGCCGTGTTTTAGCACAAAACTGTCTGCAATAATAGACAAAAAGCAGAAAGAGGAGAAGGTAAAGTTTACTGAACAAACCACAGGATGGAAAGAGCAAAGTCCAAGTGGATGATCATTGTGCTTAACTTCACACTATTATGTGCCTAGATGTAACAGTTGTTGGTGCCCTATAAATGCCACAGGATGGGGCAAATGCTGTTCAAACCATTGCGTAACAGGAAACTAGCGTGAGGGGGAAACGAACTGGAGGCCAGCTGTCTAGGGAAGTCAAACCCTGCTGTTTGAACGGTGGAAGGGGGCTTTGGACTCGAAAAGCCAAGAAGGTCCAATGAGGAGAAGCACATAAGTGTGTTTCTTCTTGCTCTTTCTTAGCACTTGGCTAAGGAAAAGCTGTGGAATCTGTTTGAGTAGAGCCATTTACATGTTACCTTTGGACTGTGGCTGAGAGACTCCTCTGGTCTGGAAGGGTGAGGAGGATGCAAGCCCCTTGGACATGAGGGAGCATTCAGTTTCTTGGAACGTCCTGTTTGACTCAATTGTCCTGCTCCCAGCGCAACCCATAGACAAGAAATGTGTGTACTAACAAGCAAGAGGGCCTGGAAGTGACTGTCCCAGGACCTCTCTCTTGGTGGTTAGCATCCCATCAAGATCATCACATTTGGGTTTTGCCTCCACACAAGTGCATGTTTGTTAGCATTTGCATATTTGTTTTGTCAATCTCTTCAGCTTGGCTTGGGCAGAACTGAAGGCCAGAGAGTGTTCGAATGGAGCCTCTGCTGCTGTCACATCTTCTTAAGTCTATTTCTAACTAGAGAAAACTGACTTGTTTGTTTGAACATCCAGATTTCCTTTGATGCAGCGTTTAGGAAACTGAAGATACGGGGAGGAAAATAATATCTGTGACAGCATCAAACTATAAACATCCATAAAAAACAACATCAAAATGCCTGCAGAGAATGCTGCAGTTTTGCCAGCAAACTAATTGAAATTACTGACAGAGAGGAGTTGTGATGGCCTAAAGGTTAAAATAAAAATAAAACAAATGTAAATGTAGTCTAGCAATTAAAGCAGGAAATTACCACCAGAGTCAAGACTCCTGGGTTCATTTCCTGGTTCTGTTTCTGATTTGGGTGACCTTGAATAAGTCACTGAGGCCAAATTTTCAAAGTAGACTCTAAATTGGAGTGCCTCCGTGTTTTGGGTGCCCAGCTATGGACACAGAAGTCCTGATTTTCCAAGGGACTGATTATCTGTAGACCCCGCAGGATTTTCAGGGATGCTGAGCCCTCACTCTTCCAGCTGAAGTGTGTCTAAAATTGGCTACCTAAAATATGAACAACCCTTCATTAGAAGCTCCTTTTGAAGTTAACATTTTGATCTCTCATGTTTCCCAGTCTATAAATGTAGATACTACCATACGTTGCAAGGGTGTTGTGAGGCTTAGTTAATTATTGTTCATAAAGTGCCGTATTAATTTTAGAGTCAGTAGACCCCATTACCTGCACCTTACTGCCACAATTACTGCTCATGAGGAACTATAGTATGGATGTATATCCAGGTCTACGTGTAGTAAGATTCTCTGGCTAAGTAGAGATGCCACTGAAATTCAATGAAAGTTAGCTCTGCCTGACTTCCTTAAGTTCCTTTGAAAATCCCAACCTCAAAAACTAGCCCAGATTTTAAAAAAATAGCATATGCTTTGTTATTAAAGTACGTTAAGAAATTAAAGAAAATTCACTTGGGTTTCTAATGTTCAATAAAAAAGGCCTGGCTGAGTCTACAAAGAAATGATTTATGAAACCTCTAGATCAGAAGAGATCTCACAAGATACCCTGGGCCCATCCCAAAAGAGTTCTACACAAAGGACTCCTTTTGACTTCCATGAGGAATTTTGAGTGCACTGAGCCTGCAGATTCACAACAATCTATTGACTTGAACTGTACTACGATGTCCTCTGGACCCAACCAATTAAGTGTCCCAAATAAAGATGTTCAAACAAACTGACCCAAAAAATGGTAGCTGCTTTTGTTTTGTCAGAATCATTTTCTTGCCCCTCATTTAATTTTCATCTTCCTTCTTTATCAGAGGAGACTGTGAATCAGAGGATTAAATTTTGGGTGCATGCCAGTACTCATTTACACTTGGATGTCCAGTGATTTCTCATTACATACACAGCTTCTCTGTACAATACTGCTGCAAATTTACTATTCTGGTGTAGTGTCAATTTCAGGTTTTTTTCCTGTTACAGTTGCCAGTCAGATTTCAGGGAAGCCCTGTAAACTGATTATTTTAACAGCTTGGCTGTCAGTCAGTTCAGTTCATTCAGGTTACCGTTGTTGTCTGATCTCAGAAGCAAAAAATTATTGCAACACCAAAGAATATAAATGTGTAAAAAGCAGTCAAGGTTGTTCACTGATAATCTTCTCTTCATAGATATTACAGGTAGAAAAGGTCAGGCTAGTTATGTGGTCCGTCTGTTCCCCTACCCGTCTTTCTGCACTATGCAGGATGGAATATGCTGAATGTACTGTTCCCAACTGCTCACACGTGCAACCATTGAAATAAAACAGCACTCACAATCTCCATCAGCCATGGGAGTTGGAGTCCCAAAGTTGTTGCCAAGTTCAGGTTTTCTGCCAAGCACCTGCTTTTTCTACATACAATTATACATGCAGAGCAACTTGGACCTGCACACTGAGAAACTGTACAAGCAAAACAAACCCTTTCCCAGAATGATGGACCCATTTTAATTCTGTAAACTTAATTTGGGAACTTTGTAAAATGTCTCAGGAGGGTAACAGAATGTCTATCACATGAATGGATAACAAAGAACTGTAGGCTGGTGGGCTCCCGCAGCAGCCCAGGAAAACCTCAGTGCCGCTCCTCAGTCTCTCTCAGGCCCTTCCCTCAGGGCAGATTTTATTAATTCAAACACAAAACTCACTAAGTAACACAAAACAAAGCCATTCCCCATCCCACGCAGGCTGTAGGGGCTTAGAGGCCTTTCACTCTGTATCTCCCTTGATGTTCCAGGTCCAGGCCTAGGAGCCAGCTCCCCTCCAGATGAACTCTCTGAGCCCTTTAAAGGCAGCCCCTGACCCCTTCCTGAATGGGACTGGTAATCAAACAGGACCTTAAATGGGCAGATTGCCCTATTACAGCAACCCTTTGATAGGTCACCATGCCCTTCTGACAGGGTATTACAGAAAAGTCACTCCCATTAGGCAACAGTGGACAAAAGTTAGTGGCTACACAGGAAATATGCAAGTGTTTCCACACCTGTTTGAATCGCCTCTGGGAATGAGACTATCATCTTTGGAGAACTTGACCGTATATTTTCAAAACATGTATATCCAATCTTTTCATCTTTGCCTTAACATGCACACATTATATGCTACTGTCCTTAAAGTTAAATACATGTTTGTATTTTGTACTGAGTGTACTTCGGGGGAAAAAAAACCTAATACTCAACCAAGACCATTCCCCAACTCTCAAATAGCTGCCCTCCCACAATTGTCCTGTGGAGCCATTTGACCAAGGGAACGTCTCTCTGGAAATGTTTAACTTTCACACGTCAGGACAGTCCATGATATTTCATTATCCCTTCTTATCACATCTCTCTTTCTAGATGCAAAGTATACATGTATGCAGTAAGTAACAGATAACCTCACAAGTTAACCCCTTCACAAAACCCACATTATTCCACCGATCAAAACCTTGGCTTTCCACCTCTTCCATGCCAAATTTGCATTCTTAGAACATAAAATATTTGCCCGCATCTCTCTTCATTCCCCCCTAGTATCTCAGGATGCTGGGAAATATTTTGTTTGGTTGGATTAATTCCGGTGCCTGCTCCAAAAGTAGTCCTCAAAAACAAAGTAAAATTATAAATACATCTATAGGAGCAGATCTTTCACACAGGCAATGGGGTCACTGATGCCTTAATTTAGCCCACAGAACCTTTATAACACGTGATAATGCATGAGAAGGATAGAACAAAGCTTCACTGAGCCCACGGTAAAGTTTGCAGGAATGGCAGTCAGAAGAAGCCTCTGTTTACTTGCAATATGAGTATTTTGCCATGAAAATCACTGAGACATAATAAACATGCTACCCCACAACGAAATTTTTTGCAAAGTTGCTTTTCACCACAGAGCTGCATTTTAAGCTTTCTGTATTAGTTAGAATATTCATTGTGTGTGTTATCTTCCATCATGAGCCTGGATTTAAATATAGTTAAGGATTTACTGGCATTACTACAACATATACTTGAAAGTTTAGGAAACACAAAAACATCAGATGTCAATGCATAACTGAATACATCTAGCAGGATAGTCCAGTACTAGTTTTGACACAAGCACCATGCAGACATGCTATTTAAAGATTGCTTTGGTTTGTCTGTTGAGTTTGTAATTTAATGAAACCCTATGTTGGGAGAGGCAGATGTTGTAAATTTCCCACACAGCCTGTCCAAAAATGACAGACAAAATTGCTCTCTCTAGTCTTCAGCCTTTCAAAACCAGAAGAACACTATTGCTATCATTCCTGAATTGTTGCTTTAGCCTCTAATTCTTTACCGTCCTGAGAGTCTCAGTACTGTGGCTTTCTGGCATTAGGAACAATACAGGTGAAGGCCATATAGTCATGGCCTGTGATACTATTTTCAAACCTAGTTACAGTCTAACGCTGTTGTTGTCACACAGTTTGTAACTGTACTGATCATGGATTCAAACCATTAGGAAACATTCTGCACAAGCCAGTGAGTAACTTAAAAAAAAGTTGATTAAAAAATGTCCATCTTGGCACCATTCATAATTATTGTACATAGAAACCATTCTTGCAGGACCATACTGGACAACAGCTAGCATCATTCTGTTCTGATTGAGGAGATGGCCTTATGCTACTGTATTTATTCTGACACACTACAGGCTGTGCCATATTCAACATAAGTTATCAAACACTGTTGCATCCTCATTCCCAACCCCTCAAACTGGGTTGTGCTGAACTTAACATGGGTGTGATGTTGCAGTCCATAATGTTTTATGGAAATATGCTTATGAGTGTAAATATAATGTAACTGGAATATGCTTTATGCAAAAGGTCTCTTGTAAGGTATCATAACAAAGCTTATAATCTACTGAGTGTGTTCATCCTATTTGTATGTGTGTATGTATGTATCATTCTTGTATCTGAAGTTAGAAATATAAAGTATAACGCTGAAATACTATTGTAATTATGCAAAGTGTGGGCCATTGATGATTGATGGCTCCCACTGACTAGGACAATTGGTTGTAAATGGCTCTGTTGACTTGCAAGCCTTCCACTGTTCATGTAAACCAGCCCAGGAAGAATGGTGAAATCCATCTGAAACCTGGTGCTTTTCCATTTAGAAGGAGGAGTGGGGATCCAGAGAGACAAAAGATTCCCGCCTTGTGCCAAAGCTATAAAAAGGGGGAGGAAAAGAAAAAGGGGGGTCCCAGTCATGAGAAAGCTCCTGCTTTTCACCTAAGATGCCTGCTGGAACTAACAAGGACTGTACCAGGGGAAAGGATTGGGCCCAGACTAGGAAGGAGTCTAGTCTGTGAAAAAAGCTTATTGGAACATCGCTGAGGGTGAGATTTACCTGTATTCAGTTTCTTAATGTATTAGGCCTAGACTTGTGT
Source organism: Chelonia mydas (assembly GCF_015237465.2). Lineage (NCBI taxonomy): Eukaryota > Metazoa > Chordata > Testudines > Cheloniidae > Chelonia > Chelonia mydas. The sequence continues at coordinate 65,892,904 of NC_057853.1, read as the reverse complement.
GTTTTGTTTTATTTTGCTTGGTAACTTACTTTGTTCTGTCTGTTATTACTTGGAACCACTTAAATCCTACTTTTTATATTTAATAAAATCACTTTTGTTTACTAATTAACCCAGAGTTAATACCTGGGGGAGCAAACAGCTGTGCATATCTCTCTATCAGTGTTATAGAGGGCAGACAATTTATGAGTTTACCCTTTATAAGCTTTATACAGAATAAAAAAGATTTATTTGGAGTTTGGATCCCATTGGGAACTGAAGATAGGTGAGCTGCTGAGCAGTTTTTGGTTAAAGTCTGCAGCTTTGGGGGCATGGACCAGACCTGGGTCTGTGTTGCAGCAGCCTAGCATGTCTGGCTCAACAAGGCAGAGTTCTGGAGTCCCAAGCTGGCAGGGAAAACAGGCTCAGAGGTAATGCCAGCATGTCAGGTGACAGTCCCAAGGGGGTCTCTGTGACCGAACCTGTCACCTGGGTATATCTAGGACTTGGTAGTTGGTGTGGGGAGATCCAAACTGTGTTCAGTACCTCCCATCAGATGTGTGATTAACTCCTGTTAGCATGTGGAGTTGAACGAACTTTCTTACAGCAGATGCAGACCAGCAGGACAACCATTTACAACACCAGCTTGAAGGTGGGGAGCCCAGCTGCATATGACACTTAATACCAAGCAGGGTAACTGTGGTAAAGTGTAGACAGCCTCTGATTCTTCCCTAATACAATCAAGGTTTGCTGGACATTGCAAGGTTTGAAGCAGCAGAATTCCCTTTTGGACACTTGCACTGAGCACAGCTTCCTTCTCCTGTTTAAACTGATATGATTTGAATTGTAGTGCTTCTCAGAATAAAAAACAACTACTACTGGAACTGACTTGACCCAGCCACAACGCAGACAAGTGTTGTTCAGGGTTCCCCACACACCAATACATGTCCATCCTAATCTTCAAGACCATCTACGGTTCTAGTCCTGGACCTTGCTGTAACAGCAATTATGAAATGCACTAGAGTGAATGGTGGTTTCATGATAGAATAAACAGGCATTTAGGATGAGACCATCATATTTTTATATTGTGATGTACCGTACTACTTTATTGGATTACATATAAATTAAGTGTAGTTTTCACTTGTAAATTGCAACAATGGACATAAACAGATTATAATAAAATAGAAAGAATGCTGCACTACATGAAACCTGCAATTGAAAGTTTTCTGTAAATATTTGCAGCATATCAATCACATAGATTCTAGCTACTGGACATTATATATGCATGGTTTGGATACTTAAGGTTATGAATCCCAAGTTTCAGTACGTTTTTAAACTAGAATCTCCATCCATCCATCCAACAATGATACAACAAATTAATGTATTTAGTGAAGGAACAGTTTAGGAGGAGGAAAAAAAGCCATGGAATCCTATAGAGTAATTGATCATATGGATGTACTCTAGTGTGCATGCATTTTTATACTCCTAAATCTTGCTGAGAATACTTAAAACCATCCTAAGTAATAGCGTATTTAACATTGTCACATTTTCGCAATATTGTGACATACAAGAAGGCTTAATATTCAGTCATGTGGAAGAAAACCCACACCAGATCAGAGTTCATCAGCATCTAAGTTCTGCAGGATTTCTACTGATGAGACCAGAAGCAAACAGATTCTGTACACAGCTGAAGTTTTATTTTTACTAAGTACAAATTTTCTTTACTGGGATGTGTGTTGCCTAAAAGCATTCAAGTTACTCTGTGGCTGTTAGAATCCAGAGGATGTTAAGCAACCTTAAAAGGTTACGCAAAAGAGTAAACATTATTATGAGAGGCAGTGATGTAGTTATCAGGCTACACAGAGAAAAACATGTCAGTCCCACAGAGAAAAACATGATTCACTGTTTCCAGGATTTGGGGTAGGAGAATGAAAATCTAAAATGGAAACCATGTGGATCTCAATACTTTCTAGATGATGGGCATTTCAATCATTGCTTTCTGCCCTTCCTTGTGAGTCATGAAATGAAGGAAATTTACTCAGGAGGGTAATCAAGGGAAATAATGTAATTTATGACCTCACATATTAACAGTTATCAGAGAATCCCCCTACGATGCTTTACGCCACTAATTATATTATTTAGAGTGATCTGCCATTGAACAAATCCTAACCAATTTAGCAACTTATTGTGAGAGCCAATTAATTACCTAAAGGATTTCCTTTAGGGGCACTATAAGACAGACTTACAAACAAATACAGACTATCAAACAAAATTGAAAAACTTTCCTAACTACAGCTAGCAAATAAATACAGCAATGGGGAATGGACCAGGGTTTAATAATGGGATATGGAGCCTTTCACTGCTAGGTCTTATTGGAAAATCCCGGGAAGTGGGTGGGCAAGCCCACCAACTGCTAAAGACCCCTCCCCCAGCCTAGCGGGAGGGACCTTTCACTGCTAGGTCCCTCCCGCTTTCACTGCTAGGTCATCTATCCGAATCCCATCCATGGCTCATAGTAAGTTCAGATTACCCACTGCTGACAATTTGCTGGCTAGTATGAAATAAGTCCCAATCCAGTTCCTCATAGATAAATTATGCATTTCAATGTGATAATTGACACCCTTGTTCTTAGAGTCAGAAGAGAGGTCATGAGTCAAATAGGAATGGAAGCCTAACAGCCCTCTGAAGATTGAAGTCCATTTAGGGCACCATCCGTAAGAGCTGCTGGGTGCTCAGTGCTTTTGAAAAAAATAAGGCAATTTATTTAGGTGCCAAAGTTAGGAGCCTAAGTTTAGGCACTCATTTTTGAAACTTCTGTGACAGGTACTGTGTAAGCGCTTAAGGTATATGACATACTTTGAATAAATAATGCTGACTAGCAGTTAAGAGCAGCTATCTGGGAGTTCAGATTCGTGGAGCTTCAGCTTTGCCATGGTCTCATTACATGAATTTGGGTGATTCACTTAGCTTTTGTGCCTCAGTTTACCTGTCAATAAAATGGGAGCAATCCCCTCTCTCTCTCTCTCTCAATTGTTTTGGAAGTGGTCTGGCACCTGTGGATGCAAGGTGCTGAGGCTATGCAAAGTATTATTATTATCGTAACATGGAGGATGCACTGTACAGAAGAATCATAAGTGTGGTTTGGTTTGATTTATTGTTTCCTAAGAGAAAACTGAAGATTGGATTGAAAAGTTGATGGAGTATCATCAAACACTACCCTGCTGTAATGGGATAGATATTGATATCAGATCAGTAACTGCAGAAGATGCTGTACACAGAATTCTAAATGTCCTTTTAATGTCATTTTGGAGCTATCTGGTGAGCCCTGCATCTCTATTAGCTCCCTCAAAACTGGTGAAATTGAAGTTTTGTGTATCACTAACCATTTGTGGGGGTGGGGAGGACTGGGTCCAACTTATATGAACTTCCTGGTTAAATGTTATTTTCTATTGATTTGTTCTCCCATCATTACTACTTATTTTTCCTTTTTGTAATTTAGGCTCGTCCAAAAGGAGAGGGTCTGACCCCGTACCAAGGCAAGAAACGCTGCTTTGGTGAATACAAGTGCCCTAAGTGCAAGAGAAAATGGATGAGTGGAAACTCCTGGGCTAACATGGGACAAGAATGTATCAAGTGTCACATCAATGTTTATCCTCACAAACAGGTAGGGCAGCGTGCCACTGGAGATACAGGCATGGAATCAAGAGAATTCCGATCTGACTTTTAAATCAGGGTAGGCCCAAAATGTAACTTGGGGTAACAGTGTACAGACAGGTCTGATCAGCTGCAGGTTTTTGTTCCTAGTGAACACAAACAAGCGATTTCTATTCATCTAGGAAAGGATTTGCAGCACAAGTGTAAGCAAATATTATCGTGGGTTTTATGCCAAGTTCTAGGCAAGCAAGATTCTGTGTCATAGAGTTTAAGGCCAGAGGGGACCACCGGATCATCTAGTCTGACATCCTTTGCTTGCTGTCTTGACTAGCTTGCCTATCATTGTCTCAGGGTTTCAAAATTTGGGTACCCTTCTTTTCATTGGAAAATGTCTCCAGATCAGAAGTACAGGTCTGTCTCTGTATAGCAACCAGCACAATGGGGTCCCAACCCTGAGTAGGACCTTTAGATGCTATGGTAAAGCATAAAGTTTAACAATAACGGGCCTCCTAATATTAGTGATTCTCCACTCTCTTACACCAATTTTATTCCTGTTTAACTTCACTGGCACCAGTGAAGTTATTCCTGATTTACACCATCGTTAAGGAACATGACATTCTCATTTCCATGTCAATTCATCTGGACAATGTTTTAAGATTAGTGAAGGAGACAAACACATAGATGAGCCCAACATACTATACCCTGGGGTTAACACAGTGACAGTGACACAGTAAAGCAAGACAGCCTGGGTGTAAAGAAAAAGGTGTCTTGCTTTGGTATTAATAAGTGATGCAGCAAGCAAGCAGAGTTGTAGGAAAGAGAGCTTTAGTAAAGATGCTGAGATTCTAGAGACAGCAATAGCAGCCTGGTCCCAACTCATATTTGTGAGCCCCCAGCATCCCGTCAAAATAGCATCCCATGAAAGCCTCCTGAAATGTTACTCTCCTTCACTTCCACTCATCACACTACACTTCCATCCTGTACGAATGCTAGGAGTATGCAACACATAGTCCACTGACAGAGAATTACAGTTTTCAAGTGTGATTAGACACAGATCTAATTTAGAGAAGGGTTGAGAAAATGGAGCTGCAGTGGCAGTGAGATTATATCAAAGCTGCAGAAAGAAATGCTATGAATATTTTCTGATGAAACTTGCGTATGTAGGAAAACCACTCGCCGGACTTGGAAATTAAATTTGCTTGACCCAGTAGAAACGAACACTTAAGTTGGTTAGGGGAGACTGGAAATTCTATATTGTACCTCCCACATTTGAGAATTCAGTTCACACAGGTCTCTTACATGTAAAATCATTTCCTCATGAGCCCAAAACATTGATATTAGAAGATTCTGATTACTTTGATATCGAATAGGATATTGACTATGTAAAAAATACATTGCTAGTGTTCGTGCAGAATTGTTTCCTTATGCAGCCAGACAGAATCCGAGGCTACTCCTGGCCTCATTCTTGGAAGTAAGTCAAGTATGAAAACCACAGTTGACACTGATCAAGATCTAGGATCTAGTTATTCCAATATAATTAGACGTGAAATACTTATTAGAGCAAGTATCCAAAGACGCAACACCACAGTTTCTTACTTTAAGATAGCCAATTTGGAGTAAATGCAAGATACCTCAAGGGGAAACGTGATGGAGATTTTATAATTTTGGGGAACATTTTTGTAAATGGAAAAATGGCAATTATTTAACACACTCCCAGGGAGGTGGTTTGCTGCAGATGTAATTCACATCTTGGCCGAGTCTAAACAAGGCATAGAGCACTGTGTGATACGAAGAGCTATATAAGGTTTAGGCAGAATGTGGAACTATCTAGTGAGGAGAGAAGACATTTCTGTAAAACAAGTAGAACAAGCTAATGACTGTGAATCAGTAAAATTTGAAGAGCAAATCAAATTACCAGCTGTCCAACCATAGTAGAATTGTTCAGACATATGATATATGCAATAGGTAAAAAGGAAAACTGATCCAATACAAATGAGGTTAGACACTCCGCCGTCAGCAGCCTGTGATGTCATGGAAGAGACTCAGGCCCAGTTACACAGGCACAGTCTCTCTGGGCCAGATTTTTAATGGTATTTAGGCATCCAAAGATGCATCTAGGCACCTAATTGGATTTTCAAATCCAAGTTGAGCCTCAGAATTGTTTAAAGAAAAATAGGGAGAGCTCTGGTTCCTAACAAGAGGTTATAAATGACTCGTATGTAAGTGTTTTAAACGCAGAACAAGCAGCAAAAGACAGCTCATGTGGACTGCATCAGTTCAACATGCTTCCTACTATCATCCCCATACATGACTTAGAGTAGTCAGTTGTCAAAGGGGCATCCAGGATATGTGGCAGACTACACATCAGGAAGTGTAATAGGGATTTGAAGCTGTGTAGTGGGTCCTTGATTAAGGTCCTTAATACTTTGTGGACAACAACGTATATCCAGTTACTAATCCTCTGATCCAAATAATCCAATAGTTTTCAAGAGGTTCATAAACAATTTGTTGTTTTATTTTTTTAATTAAAAAATTAGTAAATCTAAACACTTAGGACCTGATTTTTTAAAAAAACCCATATTCCAAGGCTGTGATCTAAATGTGCATTCTATCTGCACACACAGTTACTATGTTCGAACGTACAAATCAGCAGTTTGCAAATGGTCAGTCAGTCACCTAAAAGGCAAATGTGAGTACACTTGTGACTGGCTCTGGGCTGTTGAAAATTGAGCCCTAAGAATTTTAACACATTTCCATACAAGTAGATACTGAACAGGCCATGAAATACAGACAGAAAAATGTTTTTATGGCTGTAGGACTATTCAGTTGCTTTTTATTATTTAATTGCTTGCATACACACACACACACACTAAAATACCACTGTTATAAATAGTTTCACATTATTAAACCCATCTTAAGTTTGGTCTGCTGATTCAAAAACCAGGACTGAGAGCTAGTATTTTGGAATTTCATTGTTGGCTCAGACACCAATCTACTGCGTGATTTTGGGCAAGGAACTAAAACTTTTTTGTGCCTCAGTTTCCTGATCTGCTTACCTCCTACAAACGTTGTTAGGCTTAAATTAATTAAATATTGGCAAAGTGCATTAGGATCTGTGGACTACATGGGATACATAGAACAACTTGTAGGATACATAGAACGATGCAAGCGATACATAGAACACCGGACCCTGAAGCCAGGTTTTGTCCTTTTCTTCCTTCCTGGTCCAGTTCTTGTTTTTAAAATAGCGTGAGATTTATAAATCACCATATTTGATGGAGTTGAAGAAGCCTCTCCTCATGCCAAAGCATATGGACCTGTAATCACAGCTGTCATTTTTTTATCTTTGCTATGCCATTTTGATAGAGGGGTCATCATCTTAATAAAATTGTGAAGGGATTAAAGTGATCTGCAGTTTCAGTAGCTTTGCAAGTGCTTTCAGTCTTCATGCTTCAAGACATAAGCAGATAGAGCGAGGATGAAATCTGTTCCTCCTCCCATGGGGCAATTAGGTTCAGTGGGCCTGAACCTGTGCTCATTGAAGTCAGTGAGAAAATTCCTATTGACTTCAACAGTGTAGGATCAGAGTAATATAAGGGATTTGTGCGGTGCTCTGAATCATTTAACATTGGCCATGTCTACACTGAAGTAAAACGCCCACAGCTGACCCTGTGTCAGCTAACTCAGGCTCGCAAGGCTTGGGCTGTGGGGCTATAAAATTGCAATGTAGGCATTTGGGCTCAGACTGGAGCCTGGACTCTGAGACCCCAAGGGTGGGGAGGGTCCCCGAGCCGAGCGCCTACACTGCAATGTTATAACCCCACAGCCCTAGCCCAAGTCAGCTGGCGTGGCAGTGTAGACATTCTCTACAAGACACAGACTACTGGGCTGAACTACTTGGGAAATTCTCTTGTGAAATTAGAGCTGGATGGATAATGGATTTTTCAGTTCACTGGCAATTTCAAAAGATCATTTGGGTCAAACCAAAAATGATTTTTGTCTAATGTTTCAGCTAATCAAAAGGGCAAAAAATATCATTTCAGTTCAAACAAAACATTTTGTTCCACCCAAAATCAAATGTCTCATTTCAATTTAAAGCAAGTTATTACATTTTAAATTTTTTAAAAATAAATCGAAAGGAAATTTGAAAATCAAAAATAATTTTGAATGCTAAAATCAAAAATGTTTCTTCTGGAAAATGTCAGAACAAAATGTTTCTTTTTGGGGGGGGGCACTTTGACTGAAACAATTCACTAAGATTAATACAAATTCATGAAATGTTTCAGTGTCACTGAAGCTGCATTTTTTGCTGGAAAATGTTTCAGTCGAAAAATTTCACTCAGTTCTAGTCCAAGTACTTTGTGGTATTACTGGGTACGTCCCCTATTCAAAGTGTGCTGTGCAAATGCTAGTTTATTCAAGTAGAGGAACCAAATTTACTATACTCCAGCGTCTGTTCTTTCACTGAAAAGTCACCACACTTCAAAATGTCATTCGAGGGATACATCCCTATCACTCAGAATTCCCTTTTTTAAGAAGAAGGTATGCAGCAAGCCTTAATAGCACCAGCTGTTTGGAGTCAACATCCAGAGGTACTGGCCCATAAAGGAAAAATAATGGCCAGTGCTCTGCTTCAGTCAGTATTTGTCTTTTAAAAAAAATAAATTGTTGTTGTTGACAAGATTGTTGATGATGCAAGAATCTCAGTATCCGTTCAATGCTTCTTATCTGCAGTATGGGTTTAGCATCCTAACCCCCTGCTCATTCCTATCACTACCACTTGTTAAATGTTTGATTGTGACCTATAATGGAAAAGGGCATCTTGACATGAACATAATTAAAAGCTCAAAGGGCCATATCTTCAACTGGTGATATAGCCATATTAGCATAGTCTCATTAAAATAAGAGCATAGTCTCATTAATCAACGTACACCAGCTGAGGACCTGGCCTGAAAGTAGTTACACAAAATCACTCCTAACTTCCATTAGTTGGAACAGAAGAATGCTATACTGGGTCAGACAATGTCCTGTCTTCTGACAGTGGCCGGTGCCAGATGCTTCAGAGGGAATGAAAAGAACAGGGCATTTTCGAGTACTCCATCCCGTTGTCCAGTATACCAGCTTCTGCCAGTCAGAGATTTATGGGTTGAATCCCTGACCACCCTGGTGAACAGCCATTGATGGACCTATCCTCCATAAACTTACCTAGCTCTTTTTTTAACTCAGTTGTAGTTTTGTCCTTCACAACATCCACTGGCAGCAAGTTCCAAAGATTGACTATGCATTGTATGAAGAAGCACTTTTGTTTGCAAAAAGAAAAGGAGTACTTGTGGCACCTTAGAGACTAACCAATTTATTTGAGCATAAGCTCCTTTCTTTTGTTTGTTTTAAACCTGATGCCTACTCTTTTCATCGGGTCACCCCTAGTTCTTGTGTTATGTGAAGTGTAAATAACACTTCCTTATACACTTTCTCCACACCATTCATGATCTTATAGACCTCCATCATATCTCCTGTTAGTTGTCTCTTTTCTAAGATGAGCAGTTCTAGTCTTTTTAATCTCTCCTTATATGGAAGTTGTTCATTTTGTTGCCTTTTTCTTTACCTTTTCCATTACGAATGTATCTGTTTTGCGATGGAAAGATGAGAACTGCTTGCAGAATTCAACGTGTGGAGGTACCCTGGATTTATATAGTGGCACTGTGAAATTTTGTCTTATTTTCTATCCCTTTCCTAGTGTCAAATACAATCTAGTTGTTCTCAACTTCAAAGCTTGTTACGACTGTTCCCACCTACATTTCTCTTCTTCCATCCCCTCTGCTCCAGTGCCGCTGCTTGTTTCATATGCTCCGCAGTCTCTTTTTGTCTTCTCCCATGCACACGTTTCAGCATTTAGTCCTTTCTGCTTGGAACAGCCACAATTCCATGGGTTGGCCACCTGCTCTTTGTTTCTTACAACCCATTGAGTTCCAATGCCAGCTGCCCACAGAGAAGGTCTCCATTCAGTCTTGCACTGTTATTTCACATACCTATCTGTCCCAATTAGATTTGAATCTCTTTGGGGCAGGATAAGTCTTCTCAATGTTTTTATATCACTGTGTACAAATAAGGCATTCGAGCTCTGTAAAAGAACGGATGGAAGAATTTGTGTAGTAGAAGGTGTTGCCGATGCTCCCCAAATAATAAATTATTATGAATTATCACACACAGTTTGGTTGGATCTAGGCAGTGTCAAAGCTTGTCACAGGTGATGTCGCTTCTTTTGATGGTTTCTTTTTGCTTTGTGTGAAGCTCCCCATGTCTTAGGATTTTCACTCCTCAGTTGTTTCACTGCTGGTCCTCCACTCCTCCTTCCTGTGCTGCTGCCATGAAATCCCTATGGACCATCACAGGAGAGCTGGGACATGGGGCAGCATGAGAGGCTTGTGTGGCGCAAACCTCACCACGGAAAATCAATACAACGTATCACACTGACAGAGCCCACCCTGACACTGCTCCAGAGGATTTCCTGGACTGTCACTCGAATTCTGTTTTTGAAAAAATATTAAAATTGCCTTTTTACATAAGAAGGTAGTTGTAAAGCAAATTTCCCAGAGGCACTTGATCCTGCCTTCTCTTCTTGCTAGTGCATTGGATTTTGCTGCCATTTATGTTGCTTGTCATAGTGCTCCAGCAGTAAACCCAGTCCTCACAGCCGCTCATTTGGCATTCTTGGCAGAATCACAGTCCAGATGCCACGCTCTGAATATTCATTTTCTCCCCTTATCCTCTTGTAGTGGCATCTGTGTCCATGGTTTCTTCCTGGTTGGCCTCCTATCAAGCCATGTCTTTGACCTTCTGGCTTGTTCCATTGCTGTCTATGCAACCAGCTGTTGCACTGGTACCGAATCAGCCAGCTGGTTACTGACTTGTCTTGTTGGATACCATTTTCTTCCAGATGTTAGGAATTTACTCCCTTGGACCGAAAATAAATTTATTGTGTAAACAAATTCTCCATGGAATCCAGGCTATTGCTTGTATGGATCACCCAAAAAAAGGTAATTTTGTCAGTGGGGTTAACTTTACTCTTTACTCTAAGGGCATGAAGTCAGGAGTAAAATTGCTCATGAGTAAGCTGCCTTGATCTAGCTGAAAAGAAATGTAGGAAGCTGGAAAAAAGTACCATCAAATGACATTTTGAACCAGAATTACTTTTCTGACCATAGCAGCATCTTAATTCCACAGTTGTCAAGAGATAGCAGTGGAATAACATTAATCAACATATAGCCGTACTGACCCAATAGGGCATTAACACAGCCAGAACCACATCTCACCTTAGTTGTGCTAACATATGGCCTAACAGCATACTAATGTTCTGTTTTCCATACACAAAGAGTAACCAGATACTTCCAATCTGAATGACTTATTTCAGCAAGGAACAAGAACAAGAATTAAAGTAACCATCAGAGAGCACAGTGTGTGTATATATCACTCCAAATTAACAGGCTACATCAGCTCTGCCTCACAAAATGCCATTTCGGTTTTGCACACAGCAGTCTTTTGTTATTGTTTAACATTTTTATTGTGGTACTTCCTAAAGGACACAACTAAGTTGGGCTCCATTTGCTAGGCACTGTACAAACTGTACAAACATACAATCGCCTCAAAGAGTTTACTTCTACTAACGTAATGGTGCAATCCAGTGAAAATAAGACTATTATTCCAAATCTACTTAGAACATAAGAAAGGCCATACTGGGTCAGACCAAAGGTCCATCCAGCCCAGTATCCTGTCTACCAGCAGTGGCCAGTGCCAGGTGCTCCAGAGGGAGTGAATCTAACAAGTAATGATCAGTGATCTCTCTCCTGCCATCCATCTCCACCATCTGACAAACAGAGGCTAGGAACACCATTCCTTACCCATCCTGGCTAATAGCCATTAGTGGACTTAACCTCCATGAATTTATCCAGTTCTCTTTTAAACCCTGTTATAGTCCTAGCCTTCACAACCTCCTCAGGCAAGGAGTTCCACAGGTTGATTGTGCGCTGAGAGAAGAACTTCCTTTTATTTGTTTTAAACCTGCTGTCCATTAATTTCATTACTTGTACCATTAAAAATGTGTCACCCTAATGGGAATGCATAATTAAACACAGGAGAACATTTTTTATCTGTTAGTAGAAATGCAGAATTATGTCAGCTATATACAAACTGCCGTTCTCATTAATATTACTTAAACTTCTGATACAATTGATCATTCTTATTTCCTTTTGGTTTAGCACAACACTTCATAATTTCATTCTCGGGGCTAAATTCATTACTGCATAACAAGACTGATGGAGATGTACCACATGGGCAAAACGTAGACTGACACCACAGACACAATGTGTATACTCTGCATAAGATTATTAATTGCATTTAAAGTTCATATAGGAACTGCTGTCTTTGAACAGGCCAATGATCTGACAATGGCTAATGCTGGATCCTTCAGAGAAAAGCAAGAACAAAACCTATAATTAATTATATACTTGTAATACCAGTATCATGGGGGAAATTTCTGACCACTTGAGGATCGCAAACCCTTGTAATTGTTATCCTATCTGGTGTAATTTTAGAGTCTATTTTAATTCATACATGTCTAATCCTTTATTTAAACCATGCTAATCTATTTACCTCATTAAGACCTTGAAACAATCCCATGGGTTAATTACATGCTGTTTGTTCACTTGCATTTGAATTTCATTAAATTCCCCTTTATTATGATCCAGGGCCTGGCTGGCCTTCTCTCTCTGTCCTCTTATTATTTCACAGCTCTCCTCCGCATATCAGCTTGTTCTCCCTTCCAAACAAGGTAATTTTAGGCTTAAAAATACAACTCTAAGAACAGGGCAGGTCATTCCAGTCCATGGTACAACTTGTCAGGGGGGAAGTGAACTTCCATGAGGACCCTCATGTGGAGATTCCCTCACGCTATCCCATGAGAATGACCTTGAAGCATACCTCCAGACAGGAAGAATCTCTCTGGATCTGCAAGAGACATTTTGTCTCCACACTGGCTCTGCACCTTAATGCTCCTATCAACCCCATATCTTTGGGGGTACAGCTCCACTGGAAAGGAGCTGAATTATCTCTCCTAAGTACATTTCATTCTTCTGGACCAGCTCTTCCTTTCTCCTGCATGTGCGGTCTCCAACCCTCCTACAAACACAGACTTAGGGACCCATTGAGAAGCCTCCACAGGTAGGGGCTGAGAGGGAGGGCCTCTCTTTCCATACAGACAGGGAAAGATCCACAAACAGAGGGCTGTGAATCTCAAAAGGGATGATCAAAGCCAGGATATGAACTCTGTACCATATCTTTGAGACATAGCACAGTAAGCTTAGATCCATTACAGTATGTACATCTGTGACTGTAAATTACGATGGCCGGTGGTGCACTGTCCCTGGTATTTCTTCCATTGCTCATGCAGACTCACCTTATTTTTCTAACAACTCATAAGGTTTCATTTGGGGTTTTTTGGGGGGGTTTTGTTTTGTTAATTATTTATTTAGCGGGGTGGGGATTATAATCAGAAAAATGCTGAATGTGGGTTAGCAAAAGGCTTCAATTAAAAGTTAATTTGGGAAGCAGGCCTTGCTGTTTAACTATAGAATCATTTCATCTTTATTCCATGCAGGCAACAGGATAGTCACTGCAGCCAAATGCCTTCTCAGTAGAGATAGTCAGAATTTTCTTTCCCGCTCCCCCATTCCACACACACAAAGAAAACTTTATGTGAAAAACCAGATATTTTTCAATTTTTATCACTTACAAAAATGGGTTTTCACTGAAAAAACAAAACACCCAAAACCTATTTTGTTTCTGTTTAAAACAGTTTCCGTTTTTCAATAAAAACTTGAAAAATTTCAGTGAAAAATGGATATTTTTTCCATGAAACCATTCATAAACTGAAAAGCGATTTTCCCAATGGAAATTTGTTGACAGTTTTTTTTTTTGTTTGTTTGTTTTACCACCTCTACTTCTCAGTTTCTTATTTTTCCAGCAACCAGCACCTGTGACCAAAGAAACATAAGTGCGATTCCCTGATGGGCCTCTCAGAGGTGCGTCACAGAGCTTGCAGCCCAGGGAAGAGGACTGTGGTGTCTTTAAGCCACCTTTGTGCCCTCCAGATTTTGGGGTGTTGAAGAGGCTCTTGACATAATTTAGGCCTGATCTACACCTAAAACCTAGGTCGACCTAGCAACATCACTCAAGGCTGTAAAAAATGTCATGCCGTGTGCAACGTAGTTAGGTCGAGCTAACCGCACTGTAGATGCACCTAGATCGATGGAAGAATTCTTCCACTGACCTAGGTACCATCTCTCAAGCGGGTGGATTTACTCCAATGACAGAAAAACTCCTTCCATTGCTGTAGTGTTTATATTACAGCACTATGACAGTATCGCTGTAGCACTTGTACTGTAGACATACCCTTAGATAGCCCTGTGGGCCTGTCTGTGGTACAGCAGCTAGCTCAGAGTCTCTGCAGCCTGTCCTCAATACATCCCTCCTGCCATCAACCCCTTGTCCCCACTGTACACCTCCCAGAACCTCAGGAGGCAGCCTTATAGCTGTCCTGCACCATGCCTGTGCTAGGGGAATTCTGCTATAGCTGGACACGGGGCTTTTAGGGCCTCTTTACACCACTCTGGGCCTTTCACATGGTGTAAGAAGGGTGGAGCAGGAATGCTGTTCTCATCCTATAACTCTCCACATTGTTTTTTTATTATGAAATATTTGTTTTATCATTACTAATGATAAAGGAATAATAGGAATGGGGCAGATTAATTTTTACAGCAGATAACTTAGCTACATGCCAAAGCCAAGCCCTTCAGTGCATTTAAATATTGAAGCAACACTTTTTTTTTTTTGATGCAACCTCTCGATACACAGTGTAGTTTCTGGAGATATAGCTCTCTAGCCTCATCAAAAAAGCAGCCCTAACACTGCTTTGTGCCTTCCAGCTGGCCCCAAGCAACCTGGTTTCCTGTGTTCATAACCCTTCTCTCCCCAGCCTGTATGTCGTAACGTGCTGGTAACAATAACATTTCTGAAATCTAAGTGGCTCCCAGGCCAAAAAAGCTGAGCTCAGTCATCACAGGGGGAACGCAAACCATGGAGAGGTATTGTTTCTGACAGCAGTCCAAGAAACTCTTGGCACTCCGAGGCATTCCCAACGTCCTTTGCACTATTTCCAGGAAAAACGATTCCCGAGGCCTTGTGTTTAAAAAAAAAAAAAAAAAAAACCCTGGCTTATTTCAATAAACATGATAACTGTTGTATTTTTCTCTTTAATCAGAGCACAGCTAGTATGTAGAAGCAATCAGAGCTGTGCCGAATGGCTGCTCTGTTTTAAGTGTATCATTTCAAAGCTTCCAGGAGCTCTCCTCTTGGAGCACAAATTAACTCTTGTAGTGCCTGAACCTCAACTTAGACTGTATTGCAGACGGGGGTCAAACTTCAGGGAAAACACGTGTTATCCAACACATCTCCTTGGGTGACATAGGAAGGAAATATTTGCAGGGGTGGGTAGGGGGAGCGTGGAGGGGGAGTTGACAGTTTTTCCCAATTGAAAACAGACTTTACATTGCTTATTCATCTTGGTAACTTGGTTGGTTATATATATAAACTATCCATTACTAGACTGGCAGAACTACTGTGTGGCCTAGTGGAATGAGCACGGGGCTGGAATCCCAGTTCCGGAGTTCTAATCCCAAATTCTAATGCTCTGTTTTTAAGGAACTCATTAATAGCCTGATCCAAAGCTCTTTGAAATCAGTGGGAATCTTTCACAGGCTTTGAATGCTGGGAACGCTGTACTTGATCCAGCTAAGTACTGAAGTTTGTGATTAAGTTTAATCATGTGCTAGTCCCTTGAAGTAAACTGAACTATGCTCATTTACACCAGTTCAGAATCTGGCACCAAGTGAACAAAGCATTGGGCCATGTACTGTAGAGAAAGGGATGAACAAACTATTGGCAATCTCCACAGAATTAATTCCATTTTGCTATTATTACTATCTGTGAAAGGCAATAAGTGAAAATGTTCATCTCAGGAGTCAGAAACAAGAATGAACACAGCAAGAAGTTGCAGGTATCCTTTCTTGGGCTAAGTAGAATATATTAGATTTTGGCTTATTTTATTCTTCTTTTAGAATGCAGTAAAATGTACCCCTTCAACTCTGGGTAGTTACTACCTGCTCTAAAAGTTTCAAATGGCCTTTTCGTTTTGATGCTCAGTATTTTAAGAGGGTTACCCTGGAATGAAGAGCAGACATTTAAATTCATAAACTCATAGACTTTAAACCAGAAGGGACCATTGTGATTATCTAGTCAATTGTTGTTAATTTAGAAATCTTGATAATTTAGAACATCGAATGCTCTTAACATTTTATCACTTCAGGCAAGATTGGAGCGAGGGTTTGGGAATGGGAAGTGAATAGGGTTAAATGTCTACTTTATATTTCTCCACTTCCCTCCCCAAGAACAATATTTTGAGATGATCAGCAAGAAGCTACTATTCCTCAAACAGTGGAAAATCTTCGGCTTGTTTTCAGATTTCACCCCATTTGCTGTCATTATCCACAGTACAGTTGAACACTCACAGCCGCCTTTATTGCAAATCATCGAGCAACCAGACTGCCTTTTAAGTGCACTCTTAGAAAGCCAGAGAAGTTATACATTTTCATGATTCCACTATGAAGTGCACATTGTATTGTTTCATCTTTATGTCTCTGTCACCTTTGTACCCATCAGACCTTTCAAACAGGCAGTCTTGCTTTGATATACAGTATGGGTGATTTGTTTTTTAAATGAATGTGAAAGCTTTTAGATGTCAGGGAAATTTAAAGTACAAGATCTAGTAAATCTGAGGAATTTTCACTCCCTGTTTTACTGATTCCCTCCTCTGTCCCCCCGGCCATATCTTACCCAACTGCTATTACAAATACTTAACCACATAACTAGTTGAGCAGTTTTCTTCCCCCACTTTGCAGCTGCAGTGTTCGGGAAATTCCAGCTCTCCAAATATGGAGGTGTGTGTCAGGCAAACCTCTGTCACTTGTTTCATAACCGTACATTGGCAAGATGGCTTGTTGGTATTAGCACTGAATCCTAATAGTGTTAACCCCCCTGGCATGCCTGGGGCAATGGGACGCCTATGGTCTAAGTGCTAATGTCCTTTGGGATATAATCACTGGGGGCAAGTCAATAAATGAGGCTGTTTTATAGCATGAGGTTATAAATTAAGTCTTTTTTCCGCAGTGCAGCTAGAATAAGGGTTTACAAGACCTTGTGTGAAAGGGAATGACATTCATGCTGTCGAGACAGTTCCCACCATTGCAGAGCCAGGTGGTTGGCAACATGTTTTGGCTTTTCAGGGAAAATATATAGCACCATTAGCTGCACTGGGAGAAAGCCTAGCAAAATAAGCTTAAAAGTTGGGTTTTGTAGGCCTAGACACAATCGATTGTCAGTGACATTTACTAGAGCATACTCTATTCCCTTTCTTCCCTGCAGAGACCCCTGGAAAAGCCGGATGGCCTGGATGTTTCAGATCAGAGCAAGGAGCATCCTCAGCATCTGTGTGAGAAGTGCAAAGTTTTGGGCTACTACTGCCGTCGTGTGCAATAAACCTTCAAGGGTGGCCTCTTCCCTCCCCATCATCCTGCGAGATCCTTTGGCAGCACGCGGTCAACAGCGACTCAGAATCCAAGACAAAAAAAAAACCTAAAAAGATTGCCAATTTTGCCTATCTTTAAACTAATAATATGCCTTACCATTAATAGAATGTAACACTTTTCCTGTGTATGTGTATACGTGCAAGATATATTTATAGGACTATGGTGTGTTTTATATATCGATCTATCTATATATCTATCAAACAGTGTTACTGATAGTGTTCACAATGGAACCACTCCTGTGGTTTCTGTTGATTGTTTACACAGTTCCTATATCATGGCCAGGTGAAATGAAGAGAAGTGCTGTTTGTTAGGCAAGGTATAATGTTCACTGGGGAGTAAACATTATGAATGGCTTTTGCAGGACTTAGGTAACCTGCAAGGCCACTAATTGGGAGTGCTTGCTAACCCCATGAACATTATTCCTGCTGTACGACAAGACAAAGGAAGATTCAACAAGCCACAGCATTAAAGAAAGGAAACTATCATATTTTCCTTGCTTTGGAAGATTTGAAAGTTCCATGCTGCTGCTTTCTTGGACTTCCATTGCTTAATGTAACTTGGGTAGGGCGTAGGTAGACTCAGTGAGGGTAAAACCAAGTGTATAATTGTTTGAGGGAGTGGTTTTTTGGTATGGAAATGGAGAATAGCAACTGGACAGATTGTCAGTAAGGATTCCAGCATCTTTTGGGAGAGACTAGTGTTTTTGCTTTCTTTGGGCTGTGATTGACTGAAATCCTTCTCTTGTCATATAATTTCTTTTAAATGGGCCCTTTATGTGTATTTGCTATTCATTAGGCCACAAGCACACTAAATTTACTGTGAATAATGGGGAATGAGAATGATTAAATTTGTCCCCAAACCCTAATTGAGTGAGTAGCCAGACTTAATATTTATACTAGTTCGAAAGCCACTTTCTGGAAATATTTTTATGTCCTGTTTTCTACTGTGCAAATTTATTAATATAAAAGTATATACATATGTAGCCACAGGGGTTGTATGGGGCATGAAGAACATAACCTACCCTCTTCTCTGTCTTTCTAAAACACCTATATAGGTTAGGAGAAATGTAGTAATTGTATGTGGTTGTCCTATTTCAGGTAGAAGAAACTTTGTGCAGGAGGATCCTGTTACAAAGGAATATATATTATCAGAGATTGGGGAATGTCATGAAATGAAAGTACTTCAAGACAGTATTCTGGTTTTGTATGTATTTTTAAGAGTACATTGGCAAAAGGACAGAATGAATAAGACTT
Source organism: Chelonia mydas (assembly GCF_015237465.2). Taxonomy (NCBI): domain Eukaryota; kingdom Metazoa; phylum Chordata; order Testudines; family Cheloniidae; genus Chelonia; species Chelonia mydas. The sequence goes on along the minus strand of NC_057853.1, from coordinate 65,874,324 downwards.
GTATGTGTCATCCACTTCTATAGAAAACTACAGGAGAGTGTTTTTTTAAAATCAACCATTTTTTATTTTCATGAAATTTTCTTTAAGAAATGGTTGTGTGTGTTATTGTTATGTAGTGATGTTTTAAATTGGAAACACTCATAGTAAGTTAAAGCTGTTTCAAAGTTAAATTTGATAGATACAATCCAGAGTTATCGCATACCAAGGTAGGATGAAGTGGTACCAGTACAACCAGTCAGAGTCTTGTAAAGCAGATTAAAAACTTGTAGTAAGCATTCCCACGTGAAATGTGAAGATCTTCACAAAGTTGATCCAGAGTGAAACTTTTGCCATTTCCATGCTTGTCTGTGAACAGGGCAAAATGTCAACAGGGCAAAAATGATTTGTTTAGAAACTTCACACAAAATTCAATCTTCACAATTTATGGGGAACCCAAAAATTCAAGTAGGAAGTAATGTGGTCTACTAGTTAGAGTAGTGTACTGGGAGACAGGACACATGGATTCTGTCCTGGGTTCTGCCAGTGGGCTGCTGTTTGACATTGGGCAACTGTCTGAACCTCTCCATGCCTCAGTTTCCCCATCTGCAAAATGGGGATAATAATACTTAACATACCTACCTCACAAGGGTGTTGTGAGGTTTATTTAATGTCTAAAGGCATTTTGACATTGTTGGATGAAAACTGCTATATAATTACAAAATAATATTAAGTTAAACACTCTGAGACTAATTTTGCCCAGTTAGCAGTACCATAATTTAAAATAAAAATATGACTGAAATTTAACACTAATCACAGATTTTGATTGCCTCCATCAAGTGAGACAGTTAGCATCTTCAAGTGGGAATGCATTCTTAGCTGAAGACTGAAAAGTACACTTAGGGACAGATTTTCTAAACAAAGCTTCTTAATTTGCCCATAAAATAATAACATTTCTGCATGCCAGTTTAGAGGTGGGTTTTTAAAACTTGGCATCAGTGTTAATTTTGACCCATTGTTTGGTGTGTCAGTAATTCAAAGGGAAAGACTGCAAGAAGGCCATACAATAAACGGGCTATAATTTTTTCCCTTGAGCACTTAATGGTATATTAGCAGCAATTTCTTTGACACTTAATATCCAGCTAAAGGAAAAGCTAAGAAATAGCACCAAACAAAAGCTAAGAGAAAAGCCATTTTCTTCATAAAGCTAAGAATGTAGCAACCAACCTACCCCTCCATTTCAATATAATTTCAAATTTGTGGCAACCAAGACGACATACTGTTGCTGAACATCAGCACTACAAAATATGTAGCTATATGTAGCTATAATTACATGCTATAATTAAGCCACTGCAGGATCTTAACATAGACCAGTTGAAGGACATTATTAAACAAAATTGTTGCCTTTTTCACATTAGTACCATTTTAAATGTTATTTGTTCAGGTTCACTATTGCATTACGGTGCTTTTAGCTTGTAGATTTCTAGGGAACGCTTTAAACCAAGGTTCCCAAATATACATCCCGTGTGGCTTTAATGCAACTACCATTTGCATATGCATAGAATAACCTTTTTTTTTTTTTTTTTAAACACATACTTGTTGGAGGTTAAATACTCATGTCATTATATTATCCTACATGTTAGAAATGTCAGCATATTAACTGAAGACACAAATCAAATGCATTTGGGTCCTGGTCCAACTCCAGATGAAGTCAATGGAAAGACTCCCGTTGACTTCTCTGGGCTTTGGAGTTTCCCCTCCCCACCCCACCCCATTTTAGTTAGTGACTTGAAAGGAAAGGATGAATATTGCTTGCTGGAACCAGGCAAGGACTATGCAAGCTTCCCTACACATCTCTATCAGTGAACCCCTTTCATGACCAATAGCATCCCCCTCTTATTGTAGTCTTCCGCCAGTGGTGATTAAGCAGTTACCACTTAAACTTGCACAATGTACCCAAATGAGGTGTAGAATGAAACACACCAAATGTATTGACACTGGTGACCTAGTAAGTACATCTTTAATTAATACTTAGTAAGCACATTTGAAATAAACAAGGGGTGAATGGGATCCTCCTCTTCACTTATGCTGGAGAAGAAGGGCCCAGAAGCAGGCAGCGAAGGAGCTAAGACTGTGGGACAGCAGGAAGCAACACTCCCTGGGCCTTCTCCCCTCTCCCCAGAGTCCACAAAAACCACTCCAGATGATGGGGGCGCCACAGATATATAAGCCAGGAAGAGGGGGCAGAAAGGGAAGCAGCATGCTCTTCTCTGAGCCTGGTAGGGGTAGATTGTTGCTTCATGCAGAATTTATTCTTGCCATGCTTTCCATCTGTATCAACGAAGCAAGATATACGGTGCAGTCCATGGGGTGTGGAAGAAGAGTGAATAGCATGAAATGCCAGAGAGCTGGAGACGTCAGCTCACAATGCTTATTGCCCCTACTTCCACAGGGATGAAATTTGGCTTCCCTCTGGGTTTTTTGGGCCATCCAGACTCACTGTGCGTTATCAAAAACCCCATCCCCCAAGGGGTGGATCTGGGGAAAAGTCCACATGGCCAGAGTTTCAAGTGAACTCCTTCCCCCTCCTGACGGGATTATTAGGACTGGAATGTTGAGCTCTTGCTATTTATCCTTATTGGTAATATCCTATTTGTATATGGATTTATACATCAGTATCGGAACATATTTCACTGTTAATCTAAAGTAGTTCACAGTTGTTAGTCTTTAGTAAGGGCACAGTGTTTAGTAAAGGTTTAAATTTTCTGAATTTCAGATTTACGCATTTCTTTATAAAAAAAATTAATTTTGACTAATACAACATGATTTTTGCTTTTTTTTTTTTTGATAAAAATTCATCCCATTTTTGACCAGCTGAAATTTTCCAGATTTGAAAATTTTCATCAAAATTTCTGATTTTGACCCAGAAAATATGGGATTATTTTTTCCTCAAATTTTCATGACAAATTTCTACCATTTTTTCTTTGATCAGCTCTAGTTTTTTAACTCATCAGCTGATATTCCCTGAATTGGTTTTAGCTGTTTTATTGAAAGTCAAAAGCAAGTCTTAGTGAAAACATTAGTAATTCAGTGCAAATTAATTCAGTCTGAATTAATTAATTCTGCCTGAAGGAATACACACTAGTTGCTTCACTGAGTCTGCTGATAGCAGCACACATGAAAGCAGAATTTGACCCTATGGATATGTTTGGGAAACTTAATTATAAACATTAGAATGTTATCTACCTGTGAACTGAACTGTGCACCACACCCTATTCCTTGTTTCTTCTGGAGACTTTTAGCATTCATTTTTTTCCATGTAAGCCATAATTCTTCCTTCCTTTAGTCAATCAGAACCTTCATGTATAACCTATCTTCGGGATCACTATTGCTCAGGAAGAAAAAAAAAAGTTGACAGGGCTACATCAGTTTGCACCAGCTGAGGATACTTCCCCCACAATTATTTAAATCTTGGCCCCCAGTTACCCAGTTTCTGCTGCTGCTTCCCCATAATACATTATGATGCCACCTGAGCAAAATCCAAGGCCTTGGTGTCTCAAAATTGCTTTTTAATTGCAAATAAATACACAAAAGGTAAATATTATTTCTGCAAATAAGTGTATTTTAAAGTTCCCCATTATATGGGACCTAGTCTGTAAACGATAATGTGAAGTTATGTATATCGGAGGAGGCCATTTATAGAAGGATCCTCTATATTTTACCTTTTTGTACAACATGGAATTTAGACTAGACATGAATTGCAGACTCTTGAAGCTATAGCCATTATTCCAAAATGAAACTACTTAAACCAGTAGATGAAAACTAAGACCATTTGAAAGTATTAGAAATAAATAGATTAGTTCTCTATGGCTTGCAGTTAAATCGTGTGTGTGTCCAGTACATATTCCAAGTGCTCGTCAGTGAATAGCATGCAATAATTCATCAACATACAAGCATTGTTAAAATGAAGTCACTCAGCATGTTTCTCTCACTTGCTTCTGCCAACATAATTAGAAATTTGATGGAATTTTAGCCCCTCACAATGTTGTTTTTTAAGACATCACTCCACTCCTGATTGGATATCAGTGCATATCAGTTTTACATCTGCAAAAACCACTGCTGTCCATTTATATTGCTTAAGTGCTCAGAGGGCTGATAGAGATATTAGATGTATGGATGACGGTTTGCGTTTTTAGGATGAATTTCAAAGGGACAATCGTGTGCAGTTACTAGATGTAGTTGATTGATATTAATGTTTACCCCCCTGTATGAAGTATTTTACAGTTTTACTTGCAGATGTGTATTTATCTTGAGTTATACTTGACGGAGTTCATTTCAGTTTTTGTTTTGTTTTAATACTATGTGTGTATTTTGGAAACCTTTTTAGATGTTAAAATTTTTGAATGGTTACAAATATTTCTTGTAATACTGAATTATCTTATCTGGAAACTCTTTGCAGTAACTTTTTTGTATATATTTGAGGGCCTTTTAAAAAAAGAAAAATAGTATTGTTTGTTTGTTTTTTTTAAAAAGTGTTTTTACAACTTGGAAGCTTTCAAAAGGGCCTTGCTCTCAACTAGAATACTAACAGAGGTAAGAGTTTTCTTAAGTATTTTGCAAAACTAAGGGTATATCCTCAAGAAAATATTTATGGAAGTAATTTACATTTTTGTTTTTTTACAATGCTTTTGTTTGTATAAAGTATGCAACAGAACTACATTAAGAAGGAAATATTGTCTACATAGAATATTATATGAAAGTTGGTACATAATTCTGACAAAAAACCCTTGCAATTCTTTAAGCCATATTGTTTTTGTTTCCTTGGATGAAAATATCAGTATTAAGTAACCAATGTATTATTCAAGTGCATAGACTTCTATTAATGAGCTTATGCAGTTTATTTATATGTGTATTTTGGGAAGTATTGCCTCTTTAGGAAAAGCTATAACTAGATGTATTCGTGAGTAAGGATCAGATAATATTATACTATCACTTTATGTCTTGTGAGAGACACAGTAAATGCTGAAAGCACAGTAACTATTCAGCTTTCAGAAATTATGGAACACAGATATCCAATTTTTGTATTGTAGGGTTTTTGTTTTCATAAAGCGAGGGTGGGTGTGTGTGAAGGTTTGGTGGGGGGGCATCATTTGACAAACTGACATTCATGGCAGTTTGCAGACAATAAACTGAGAGCTGCTACGCAATACTGGCTAAAGCAATATTGTCAATCAAAGGACATAATGGAAAAGGATCAAGGTAGATTGTTGTAGGGATTTGTGTCTATTTTAATTAGAATTCATAGTGTGATAGAATATGCATGTGCATGTATTTGAAGCATTTTTACACTTTACGTTTCATGTAGCTTGATTATGTAATGGATTTTGTTTTTAAACCATGCTTAAATGGAAGGTTTGCCTAATCCTGTACTGGACTTTTGTTTCCTTTAAAAGGTTATTTAGTACAGCAGTCACTACATTGTATAATAGTGCTAAAACTGTATCTTCTGAATTTCTGCAGCTTTAAAAATTAGCTTAATTATTATGACTTTTGTTTGTTTTTAACCAGCTGTACCCACGGACCTTGTCAATTTTAGTTGCCAATTTGTATGATTTTCTGTTCTGTAATTGTTAATAAACTTGTACAGCTTAAAAACAAAAACCTATGGACACAGGCCTCAGAGGGACCAGTCCTTCCTCAGCAACCAAGATGACAACTTACTCAACTAGTGACTGTGTTGCTGAAAAGACTGTAAAGCCTCTGTTGTGGATTGTCCATAAAATGGCATTCCGACATGTGCCTTATTAGCTGGATAGTATACAGCTTTCCTCTAGTATCATAGCATTTTAATGCTGTATTAAAATATTGCAACAACACAGTGAGAGAGTTGTGTGCTTTTGTTGAGAGTTGTTTGTTTCAGGGTTTTAACATAACTTGTGTTGGTTTCTTGGTAATAATGCACAGACCGTGTGCTGGCAGTCGTAGCATGAGCTTGTCCCAACAACCCAGACCTTAGAATGAGCAGATCACCACGCCAGTTCTGTCCTTTAGCCCTCTGCTAGTTTGGTCACATTGCAATTTAGCAGGGTTTCTCTTGTGAGCAAGTCTTCTCTGTTGGGGACAGAGTTACGACAGTGCATCCAGTACTTGCGGTTGTATCGCCAATGTCACAGTCTCTTGCTTTTCTTAAAGCCCTCTAGGGTGACCAGATAGCAAGTGTGAAAACTTGGGATGGGGTGGGGGAGTAATAGGTTCCTATATAAGAAAAAGCCCCCAAAATCGGGACTGTCCCTATAAAATCGGGACATCTAGTCATCCTAAAGCCCTCGGAATCATATTCGTACCCGAGAATCTTCACATTCTTTAAAAAACAGAAAGGGTACGTTTCTAGCCCTCAAGGTTGCAGAGAAAAGCTGGAAAATGTGAACCCTAAAACCTCCAATGCCAGAAGGCAAATTAAAAAAACAAAAACATTATTTTAAAAAGTCTTACGACTGTTAAGTCAATCTCGTGATTGGGTGGGGGACAAACTAATGATTTGTAAATATGTAGGGTTCCAAAGCTGAGATCCATTCAATTCACTGCTCATAAATAAGGCTACGATTTGGTCATGGAGGTCACGGAAGTCAGGGAATCCATAACTTCCGCAGACCTCTGTGACTTCAGCCCGCAGCCGCTGGGAGCTGCAGAGTACTCCACCTCCCGTGGTGGCTGGGAGCTGCGGGGTACCCCCGTCACCACCGGCGAGGGGGAATCCCCCAGCAGCCCCCCAGCTGCCACTGCAGGCGGTGTGGGAGAATCCCCTGGCAGCTCCCCAGTCCCCGCGAGCGAGTGTCCCTCCCAGCCACAGCAGGGCAGGGTGCTGGACCCTCCTCCCTGCCAGTTTTGTCATGAACATTTTTAGTAAAAGTCAGGGACAGGTCACGGCTTCTGTGAATTTTTGTTAATTGCCCATGACCTGGTCATGACTTTTACTAAAAGTGTCCATGACAAAATCGTAGCCTTACTCATAAAGCCACGAGCCATTCTTGCAACCTCAGCCAAAGTTGATTTCTCTATTAGAGTGATTTTCAACCTTTTTTCATTTGTGGACTCTTAAAAAATTTCAAACAGAGGTGCAGACCCCTTTGGAAATCAGATAGTCTGCGGACTGCCAGGGGTCCATGAACCACAGGTTGAAAACCCCTGCTCTATTAAGCCTGTCAGAGATACCTTAGAGGTATGAAGTGTTAAAAATATAAATGGATCATTAAAATTAATTCTGTTAATTAAATATGCTGCTTCTAAAATAAAACCTTCCCTTTATTTTTAATTCCAATTCATATTATTTGAAAAACATGTAACACCTTATAGATGCATATACTTGCGCTAAGAAACATGGTGCAGATTTGATATCCACAGTATTATCATTAGGAGATGCAATGTATACTGTAGGTGTAGCTTGATCTCCGTGGAAAGGCATGTGCAGCTATCCTCATTCAGTGACTTTGAACTCCTCAAACTTTAAATTGTAAGGAGTTTTTGACTGGCTAAGTAATTTCTACCATCATTTGGAAAACCAAGTGGCTTCTTCATTTTAAATGAAAGTTATAAAATAGTGCTGCTACCCCACAAAAGTGACTACAAAATTGCCTGCTAATCTATAATCCCAAGGAGAGTTTTGCCCTTTGATAGAAAACTTACTCCTCGTACTCATAATGTACTACACGACAAAAACTCAGAGGTGAAATAAACTGCATAGTAACCCAGCCCTCGATTTATACTCAGGAATTATGTAGAATCCTGCACCTTAAATAGCCAACATGCCCTTTAAACCAAAAAGCAGAAGATAAACTACGTAGAGTAGACAAACCATGCTGTTATATACTTCCCTCTTACAATGCCTCATTATAGAAATGGCTTCCTATGTTTAGTACACCAAACACTAATACAAACAATATTTACCGTTGCGTTAACAAAATGAACACCGACTACATTTTCCAGAAGACTGCAGGATTGAGGTCACACATCAAAGTAACCCACCCCCAAAGTAGTACCTCTGTAGCCCAAACAAACAGGTAAGTAATAGGCTCTTCATATTAATTGTCCATACTTTAGATAAGCAGCACAAATATATGAGAAAGAGAGAGAAGAAATGTTTAAACAACATTGAAGTCTTACAATATTTGTTGTTACCGAAGCCCTTTGATTTTTAAATTCAGTTTTAGTACGCAGAGGTCAAAAGCTCAAAAACACCCTTTCAAAACACAGTGAGATCACATTTTAATAAGTTTTTTCACTATTACTGTGGTTTATTCTATTTCACTATGCGGTTAAGTATAAACTATATGATGTATGCCTAAATCTGCTGTCCAGCAAGAGAAATGCATATTCAAGCTTGTGCATCCCTGTGCATAGCAAACACATACAAGCCATCTAAGATTATTACTACCTCCAGTATTGCATTGTACATCCAGTAAATCAGCAAGTAAAAAGTCTCCCTTTTATCTCTATCCCCAGATATAGGGAAGGCAAAGCAAAGGGTAGAGAGGAAAATGAACCACCAGATCCCAGAATGTTGGTAATGCTTAGAGTATGTTGTGTTGATTCATAGCAGCAACTCATAAAAAGTATCACATAAAGAACATATAAATAAAACAAACGAGTAACTTGCAATACATGTCCAATTCCATTGTTTGCTAGCATACAGTTCTGGGTGAATATAAACAGATATCTTTTGGCCCAACACATTGATAATCTCAGGGATCAGATTCACAATTGACCCCATAGTGTTTAGCGTCTTGAAAATTAACACAATTATCTTCATTTATTATCTTTGCCTCAAACCCATCTTAAACAAAGGTTTTGATGCTTGGCACAGCCTTCTTAGAAAGGACAGACCCTAAAAACCATAATTAAAACAAAATTCCCCTTCAAAACATCATAAAATCTAAAAGGTTGTTGGTGGTGATGTAATGCAATGGGAAAACCTACCTCAATCAGTACTGTTTAGTTCTTTCTTTAATGAGCTGAAATGCAAGTCTCAGCAATCAGATTAATGGATGTCAGAACCTCCCTGAGTTACACGCCAGGTCCATTGCTTCTCTGCAAGAAAAAAAAAATGATTGACCACCTTAACTGTTTAAGCACAATCCAGAAATATAACAAACCCAAACTGGCAGATGAGCAGACCATGGGAACAGCCATGACCTTGGTCATTCTCTGTAGACACTCTGTGACCCATGCTGGGAAACAATGCAATAATCATGGACTTAAAACGATTGAGACTGCCTACCAGTCAAACATGGCCCTACTTTGGAAAACTTAGATTTATTTGGCTTCCGCTCTCCTTAGACTAAACCTTCATAGTTTCATCCAGATTTTGTTAAAGCATCATGACTTCTTAAAGAATGGGTGAGCTGAAATGGCTTTTAAAAAGCCCAACCCAATAATCAAAGAAAACCAGAGCCAAGCCTTTTTAGAGGTTTTCAAAAGTTTGGCTTGCACCATTCGCCAACTATTTTTCATTTTTCCTCTGCCCTTTCTGATTCCAGCTGAGATGAAAAACAAAAATGCTGATATACCATAAGGAACTGTTCCCTAGTGTTATTTCTGGCCTGACCTAAAGTGGCAGGTACCAGCAGTCCAATATTAGCCAGTTTTCATAGGTTTCCAGTCCAGTTTTGCAAACTTAATGGGCAAAATCCAGATGTAACATAAGCAAGTGCAACTCAGATGACTTCAGTAGAGTTGGACATAACTTACACTGTGTCTGAATTTGGCCTACTGCCGTTGGGAAATATGTGAGTACACTTCTGAACTTTGGCATAGTACTGTAGTTTGAATCAAAGCCTTGAAATAAATTGGTTTATTGGTGTCAGACCAAATAGCTGGGCTGGCTTCTTGTAAAGTACAAATAAAACGTGCTGTATCAAAGTAGGGAAAATTGCATATATTTGTCCTTCCCACCTTGGGGAAAAAGCTTCCAAAACACCACACAGCCTAGATAATCAATACCAGCACAAAGACCCTGGCTTAGCAGTCAGAACTAGATACATGCTACTGTGAGCTTTCTATCTTTCTTAACATTCCCTACTGCTAACTTATTGCATCTGACTCTTCCAGACACTGGAAGCCATCATCTGCATTAACTTGTCCACAGGTGTGTGTGTTTAATTTGCATATTTGTCCTTTGCTGCTTTTCTTAGAAGGATAGAAAATACTGCAGTAAGAACAAAGACAACTATTTTTCACACTTCATTTATATCCCACTTATTCACATATACAAAACAAAAAAACCCAGAACAGCAAACCTGACTGCTTAAGAGAAAAGTGAGGTGAGACAGATCACTCTGTTGTAATTAGGAAATATTGCTCAGAAGCTTTCATTTTCACAATAATTAAAAGCAACACAGAACAGTCTTGGTCAGCTATAGAATTTTCATCACAGGAAATATGCAAAAGTAAGATTTTTTTTTAAAAAGAAGTTTTCGTGTAAATACTTTTTAAAATGAACAGAATCAAACTGCATCTAAACTCTCTTGTGCATTTCCCCCCATAAGTACAAAATTGGGTAGTTAATGTTTTCCACATTTATTGGGTCTGAGGTCTGCATGTGCTTTGTTTAACTTATGCCTTTTCGCACAGGTTTAACTACGTAGTTAGCCAACATAATTAAATCAGTGCAACAAATGCAAAGGCAGTTTCACCACCAGAAAAGTGTCATATACCCTTTTCTTTCAATATAGCTCCATGCACACTAGGGAATTGCACCACTTTAATTAAGCCAATTTTTCCTACAGAGTTAATTAAATCCTTGCAAAAACTGGCATGCTCTTAGACTCGCAACAGCCTTACAGATGAGGAAACCGAGGCACAGATTTAGGGGACGCACAGGATCCATCTACACTGCAATAAAAAAAACCAATGGCACCGAGTCTCAGAGGCTAGGTCAGCTGACTCAGGCTCACAGGGTTTGAGCTGTGAGATTAAAAATTGCAGTGTCGATGTTTGGACTTGAGCTAGGGCCTAGGCTCTGAGACCCAACCCCCTCACCAGGATCCAGAGCCCGGACTCCAGCCCAAGGCCCAATTTACACTACAATTTTTTGCCCCGCAGCGCAAGCCCAAGTCAGCCTGGGCCAGCCACAGGTCTTTTATTGCAGTGTAGACATACTCTCAGGTGCTTAACTCTCATTAATTTTCAGTGGGAATTAGGCATTCCACTGTCATTTGAAACTAAAAGTGTCCCCCCTAAAACGGACTTGCCCAAGGTCACACAATAAAGGTGTCTAGTTAGAGTCTGTGGTGTGATTTTAACTCAAGTTATTAAATGCTCATCTAGATACTTTACAAACATTTGTGTATTGCAACAAACTTCTGTGGAGTGTCCAGATTAGTATTTAAAAAAGTGTTAAATTAAGTCAGTGAGCAAATAACTAATTAAAATAGCACTGTAAACTGTAGTCTAGAAAAAAATGTTGCACCAGTTTAACTAAAGACAGAGTTTAAAAATCAGTGTAAGACCTTGTGCAGACATTCTTATTTGAAAAATGAATCAGTTTAAGCTTAATCAATACAAACCACGTTTATATTGATTGAAGAGTGTCCACACAGCCTTTTGCTCTGGTTTAACTCAACGCTCCTTCTCAGGCATGGGAAGGGTGAATAATCAGACTGGCTGGGGAAAAGACAAGCTAGCCTTTAAGGTTCTGCTACAGGGAAGGTGAGTGTCTTCTTTTGACCACCCCTCCCTTTCCTGTGCCTCTTTGCACATGGGGGTTGGGTGAAGACAGGATGAGTGGCAGGGAGCTCCACCTCTTCTAGCCATCCAATTGCTAATTCAAAGAGGGTTTGGGAGCTGATTGGCTCCACTAAACCCCCTTTCCTGGGTGTTTAAGCATTGCTGGGCACACGACGGCAGAAAACTGCCTTACCCTATAGGGGTCAGCGTAGGATTTCCAGGGTCACCTTTTGTAGTCAGGAAGGAATTTTGCCCTCTAGGGAAAGTGTCAGGTGGAGTTTTATGCCTTCCTCACTGCATGCGGGAGACCTGGTAGGTGGGGTTAAGAAGGAAGAGATGTTACATCTTAAAAAATAAGAGGAAGCATGTACAAATCTCAAATATTGTCACAGCTGGCATCCCGTGTAAGAGGCTTCAAAGGGCCCGTTCCTGAGGTAAACCTGTGCACAGGCCCTACGTTGCACTCTGTGCACTGAGAGATGCTCTTAAAGTTCCCTCAGACAGAATTCCCCTCATCTGTACTTTCATTCCCCTTCATTGGCCAGGAGGCTCATTAGTGGAGTACTAGGAGGGTTGGGTTAAGTGAGCCAACCCTCCTTCGTTGGTTGTATGGCTTGAGGCCATTCAGTCCTGCTCTGGACCTGATTAATGCCAAGTTGTTAGAGGGAGGGGGTTAGACCCCTCCCTTTCAAGGTTAAAGTTTAATAAAGTTGTGGTCTGCCACTTTAAATTCACTCACATAAGTGCCAGCAATCTCCTGATGAACTGATCTTAAATCACACCTTTAGTTAAGCTGGTGGTGGAACTGTGGGTGTAAACAAGTCTTTAATCTGCAGTAGAGGCGGTAATGGGATCTGTCTCTCCCAGGCCTATGCCTCTTTTGTATAGGCAAAAATGTACAGTAAACATGAAAAAACATACATGCCTGATACTGCAAAGGCTGGATTAAGAAACCATTTAAAATGCGGCCTCTTCCTCTTCACAAATCTCTGTTCATCTCACTCCTATGAAAGGAAGTGTCAGCCTGAGCCAGATAGAAGCGTTCAGACACAAGGAGTTACATCTAGAGGCTTTTGTAAAATAAACTTAGCCACGAGAAGAACTTGAACTTTTTATCCCCTACCACTTTCCTTCCTACATTCAGAGTCTGTATGCTTTCTCCTTAGAATTTAGCACAATTGCAGGAGAAGTAGACATTCAAATCAAGATTTATAAACGGTGAAGTTCAGTCTGGTATGTGTGGTTTTGTCCCCTCAAGGACTACACATGTGAAATACAATTTAAAGATTTTAAAATAACAATTTAATGTGTTCCATAAACTCAGTCTTCCTCTTTAACACCTTACCAGAAAAACCTGGTAGTCTTTAAACAGCTTTCTAAATATTGCAAAGCTTGTGAAACAGGAGAAATTTGTCAGCTGAGATCATTCTGTAAGCAGAGAGAATACAGCTGGTATCATTTTAACTTTACAACAATGGGTATAAAAATGCAATTTATCCTATGGAAGGTATTTTTGTTTTCTTAGGAGGTAAAGCTCCCCTCCCCGTGGTGATATTCCTTAAAATTATTAGCAATTCCTTTCAGGAAAATTTAATGGTCAAATAAATAAATAATCTGGTATTAATTCCTTCAATTCCTCTCTCCCCCAAGCGAGGTTTCTTTGTAGCTAAAGTTTTAAGTGAACATCTGGCTAAAATCTTCCTAACCACAGTAATGAGACAGGTAAATTTAGATTACAAAGTTTATCAATTCTGATAGAGGTTCCTTTCTCTACAAACTTGCTGGTGTGGGTGTGTGTTTACTGAAACTGTAAACTCTTAAAAGTCTATAGATGCCTCCTACCCATTTTCTCCCTGTATCCCCAAAATAATATGTGCTTTGTTATAGTTGGCATACTAACTTGTCTCTTGTGGGCCTCTGTACTTTAAATCTGGGTTAGCTACACTCTCTACCCTTCAGTTTCCTTGATTTAAGGCTGAAGCCACAGCATTATTATTTGTATTGCAGTAGTGCCCTGATAGGCGCCCCCATTGTGCTTAGCACTGTACATACATCAACCTAAGTTAGACCCTGCTGCAAATCACTTATAATTTAAGTAATACAGTAGGCCTTCCTAGTATCATGCTGAATGTGCTGTTACTTTTCATAAATTGTTTATTCTGCTGTATTTAAGTTATTTTAACAGGGTTTTTTTGTGAGTAATAAAAATAAATCAATATATTGCTATTTATCTGAAGAGAACTGAAAGTGCCATGTTTCTTACAATTTACATGTAGTTACAGAAGAATGACTTTAATCTATTAACTGAAATGCAGCCACCTCCTAGGTGCAGCTGTTTAACTGTACATTACAAAAATAGACAATATTTTAGGTCAGGAAATAAATTGTTCTGTATCCAATGCAAGCAGCAGAAAGGAGAAATGTAGGCACATAATGTTATTCCCCAGGCTGGAATTTTACCAGGTTAATGCTATGGTTCTTGCATAAAATCTCATGATCATAAGTTATTGGCGGTTCTGGTGCATGTTAAAAACCAAACAATCATTCCTCCGGCTGCACCATGGCCTTCAACGCTATGCTGGTCATTGGTACAGAACAAAGAAGAAGGCCACCCGTTGAATCACTAACACTACTACTTTTTGTGTGTGATTAATGCGTTATTGATTTCCTAAAGACACAGACACTGAAAAATACAAAAAGATAAAGACTTACAGCTTGTATACCACGTGCTTTATGGGATCTCCAATAGAAAGATGGAATTCTACAACTAGTCAAAGCTGCAAGACTAGATAATACACAACCAGACAATACTACATAGATGTGACATTTTAGGGTGGCGTAACAGTAATAAAATAGGAGAAGACAGACATGAATAGGAAAAGGAAAGTGGAAGGAGACCGAGGACGAGCAAAAAGGATCAGTTAGGAGGAAGGGAGGTCTGGCATTGAGTAGGTCTGGTGAAGCATGTTCCACACGTGCTGTAAATGACAGAAGAGATCCTTGCTCATGATGGATCCTAGATTTTTCCATTGAACAAATAGAAGTCAGTTTTGCCAGTTGAGTATAGCGATTAAAGACCAACTGGCTGCAGCCTGCACTCTTTGTGAGAGCTCTTGATCTAATTTCAATCGCAGTGATTAGGATGATATAATTCAAAAGCCGGCTCAACAGAGAAAATCTGCATGTAGCCACATAATATAGTATTGTGGTCCCATGTCCCAAACATATCAATATTATGAGGTACTTGCTACAGGAACACAACACCAGAATGGGGGGGCAATAGAAAAACCCCATCTAGAAAGTGGTTCAATAAGACCTCCCTATACCAGTAAGTGATCTGCAAGATAAGACCTTCTGCGTCATCTCTGTAATAAGTCATCTGTAAAACCCAAAGCTCTAGAAAGGGGTCGAAGTTCATAAAGGCTTGTACTGAAGGGTCAAACCTGAACTTCTTAGGCTTCTCTGCCCCCTACAACAGTTTCCCAAGTAGTGGTAAGTTGTTTGGAAAACCCCCTGCAGTTTGGGTGGGAGTTGGAGACATGTTACAACATCTGGGAATAGTTTCTGCCTTTTTGACTACTCCCCATCCCAATGTTCACCCCTGCCTGCTATGGTACGAGTGTTCAAAAAATGCATATCTTTTTAGAAGAAGAAAAATGCACTGTTCAGCCAGTTATGTTCAAATTCTTCCCATTTACAAGACTATACATGGAAAATTTCAGAAAATTATGAGCAACACCATGAGCAAAAGTGGGTTTAGCATAGAAATGCTTAAGCAACCTCTAGCTTTTAGTAATACTACAGCTATAATCAGTTTTTTTAGAATGTTGTCCTCAATGCACCAGGCGATACAATGGTAGGTGGCACACACTGTGAAAATTAAACATACAAAATCAAAACATGAGTGAATTGCTAATGGAGGACAAAATCCATGAATCGGAGAGGTGGGGAGCTGGAAAAATGATACAAGGAGCCGAGAAATATTCTTACTAGGTTGCCTTACTCAGTTTAGTTGCAAAAAGAAAAGGAGGACTTGTGGCACCTTAGAGACTAACCAATTTATCTGAGCATAAGCTTTCGTGAGCTACAGCTCACTTCATCGGATGCATTCAGTGGAAAATACAGTGGGGAGATATTTTCCACTGAATGCATCCGATGAAGTGAGCTGTAGCTCACGAAAGCTTATGCTCAGATAAATTTGTTAGTCTCTAAGGTGCCACAAGTCCTCCTTTTCTTTTTGCGAATGCAGACTAACACGGCTGCTACTCTGAAACCTATCAGTTTAGTTGGTCCCTTTGATCATCCCTTAAACTTTGCCACTCATCATTCCCTCCTCACCTGTGGAACTAAGGATACAAAGTCAGGTCTTTATACACTGCCCTCTCACCTAGAACATAAGAATGGCCATACTGGATCAGACCAATGGTGCATCTAGCCCAGTATCCCGTCTTCCAACAGTGGCCAATGCCAGGTGCTTCAGAGGGAATGAACAAAACAGGCAATCATTGAGTGATCCATTCCCTGTCATCCATTCCCAGCTTCTGGCAATCAGAGGCTAGGGACACCCAGAGCATGGGGTCACATCCCTGACTATCGTAGCTAATGGCCATTGGTGGACCTATCCTCCATAAACTTATCTAGTTCTTTTTTGAACCCAATTATAGTTTTGACCTTCACAACATCCCTGGCAACAGATTGACTGTGCGTTGTGTGGAAGTACTTCCTTATTCACTTTCTCCACATCATTCATGATTTTATAGGCCTCTATAATATCCCCTCTTAGTCACCTCTTTTCCACACTGAAAAGTTCCAGTCTATTAATCTCTTCTCCTATGGAAGCTGTTCCATACCCCTAATCATTTTTGTTGCCTTTCTCTGTGCCTTTTCCAATTCTAATATATCTTTTTTGAGATGGGCGACCAGAACTGTGCAGAGTATTTAAGGTGTGGAGGGTACCATGGATTTATACAGTGGCATTATGATATTTCTGTTTTATCATCTATCCCTTCGCTAATGATTTCCAACATTCTGTTCGCTTTTTTGGCTGCCATTGCACATTGAGTGGATGTTTTCAAAGAACTCGCCACAACGACTCCAAGATCTCTTTGAGTGTTATCAGCTAATTTAGATCTCATCATTTTGTATGTGTAGTTGGGATTATGTTTTCCAATACTCATTAATTTGCATTTATCAACACTGAATTTCATCTGCCATTTTGTTGCCCAGTCACGCAGTTTTGTGAGATCCCCTTTGTAACTCTTCTCAGTCTGCTTTGGACTTAACTATCTTGAGCAACTTTGTACGGTCTGCAAATTTTGCCACCTCACTGTTTACTCCTTTTTCCAGATCAGTTGTGTGTAAATCAGGTGTAATTTCACTGAAGTCAAAGAATAAGTAAAGCAAGAATTGAGCCCCCTGGCTGGTGCCTGCTACCTCACTTCTGCTTTGTCCGCAGCTTCACCTAGACTGCAGTGCTTTCCAAACAGTTTATGCTTGAAGCCAAGCTATTTAGGGCTTTCATATTTTATTATGAAAGACAGCTTGGGAACATTTTCCTCATTACTTGGAAGCAGCAATTGCTACAGTACATTCTGCACCCCTTATTGCAATGCTTGATTCATTACACCATGTATTACGTTGCAATGCTAACAATGTGCCTTTAAAAATATGCGCTTTCTGGGGCCTGTTATAGTTACCCTCACAAGTCTTTTTTTTTGTAAATCAAACATCTTGATAGCTCCAGCACTATGTTATTACCTGCTCAAGGCTACATCAGCACAGTAGTGCTGTAATGTTTCTCTAGGAGACTTTTGCCAGACCACCCCAGTCATGGTGTTATTCTAAAAGCCAAATGCAGTCCTGACAGGTACATTTACTTACAATGTTCATGTATTTAGTTTGCCAGAATAAAATGATTTTCTTGTTGAGGTTGAGTTTTGAAGCAAGTTTAGATTTTTATTTGAGAGCCTGGAAGAATCCCTTGGAGGAGCACTTATTGTTCACACCCTGCACTGCTATTGCACTGAAAAGCTTTCCTGGTCATAGCAGGAGAGATCTATCTCTCCAGGACAAGTGACCAACTGGATTTACCAGAGAGAGAGAATACTGCAGCACCGGGACAGGTCAAGATTCAGCATGCAACTTTCCAAACCCCTCCTCTTTCTCAAACTGCCTGAGGACAGGAGTCCGGCCCGAAAGAGTAGTAGATGTGTCTAAAAGTGCTCTGTGCCTATGGTGAGGCAGAGGGACAGGTGTTAGGGAACTTTTTATGCTGGGGGTACCAGAGGGATACCACTGCAGACTAGAGAAGTCTCAGGGGCTGCTTTGACTTGTGCATGGCTGCCCCTGGCCCTTATGGGTTGTTGCAACAGCCAGGAATAGCCTGAGCATAGACCCCCCTCCAGCTTCTGCTGGGATAGCATAGCTCCAGTTCCACTGATTTTATGCCTGGCAAGTACTCCCTATAAATCAAGGAAATTCATCAGGTAGCCCTTACAGCTCTTTACATCAGGGTAGCCAGGGCGCACTGGCAAATCAAGCCCACCGGGCACAATTTCCTCCTCCTTATTGACAGTTAGCTATTGCAGCTGATGGTGTGAAAACAGTATCCATGGAAGAGGATCAGGCGAATAGCATTTAAGTGGGTGTAAGGTTCTTCCAGTTGTGTTCCTCCTGTTCTTACTACTTTTTGTAGATTATTCAGTCTTCAGTCACATACCTCATGATGCACAAGGGACCATTTCCTCTGTGACCTAGCGACTGCTGCATTGAGCAGTAGTTACCACTGTTATTTTTAAGTACAAGGGAAAACTTTGGTATCAACGCAATATTCTGTGAAAACGATTGACAAATGCTGATTTCTTAATGGCAACGACTGTAGGCTAATTGCACCTGAGATCCACGTCTAGCTGTTATACGAATTTTGCCTGTTGGTTGGTTATGCAACAATGTATTTATAGTCTGAGTAATCTGGGTGTTTTGAGGAGAGCTGCTTCATAAATAACCACCGGACCAGATGTTGACATCAGTTCTCTGGCTGCTACCTAGTTCCCAGAGCTAAGGGATGAGATCAAAACAGTGAGTGAGACTTACTCGCTGGCAGGCTACTTAAGTAACAAAAAAATTAACGTCTTTGGACATCTCCAGGAGCAATGAAAACTAATAATTCTTCTGGACAGGATGGATTTCCTGTTGACCTTCATAACAAAAGTTGGAGACCACAGTCTGGATACTTGCTGCTTTGAGATAACCAGCCAGTAAAACAGCATTGATAATTTTCACTGCAGAAAATTCATACTTGACAGCAGACATTTATTCTCTAGCTTCTAATTATTGTTTTTCTTATTGCAAATATTTATAGGGCACCCATCACCATGGTATTTCGGCTTGGAGAATATTAACTAAAGATAAAAACACTATCGTGGCATAGCTACAAAACCATACCTGTGCCAGCATAACCCCATAGCGTAGACACAGCCTACAGGGAGGAAAGGGTTTTTCCATCACTGTAGAAACAGACCTCCCTGAGCAATGGCAGCTGTGTCTACAACTGGGATTAGGTTGACATAGTTACAGCACTCTGGGGTATGAAAAATACTGCCAGATTTTAAGTGTAGCCCATACCTTACTCCTTTGCCAAGGGACATTGTCAGAGTCACAGTGTAGTCCTTACTGTCAGATCCTGTCTTGTATTTGGAGTAAAGGGTGTGTGGGAGGTGCAGTTCTCATTGGGATAGATAGAGAAAAGCAGAAAGAAAACCTGCTGGAAGGGTGGCAAGTGTAAGCTCTTTAAAACCGTGTTTCTTCTCATACAGCCCTCAGTCTACCTGGTAATGGGAAGACAGTCAACACAATGTGCTGTGAGGCAGCTGAAGATGAACTGAAGCTTCATGGGGAAGATTTTAAAAACACATTGTACTGGGAGGAATGGATGACTCAAAGAAATATAAATTAGATTCCAACCTACTTCTAGAACAGTTGAATAGTCCAAAGAAAAACTGCCTAATTTTAAAAGATTAGCAGCATTTCTGATTACTGAAGCAGACTCAATTCGCTCACTGTCAGGACCATCCCTAGGGGGGTGCAGGGCCCAGGGCAGAAGTGACGGATTAGTCTCTTCTGGGACCAACCGCACCAGCCAATTGCACCGGCCTGCAGAGCCCCCCAAAGTGTGGGGCCCAGAGTGATCACCCCGATTCGCCCTACCCAAGGGGCGGCTCTGCTCTCTGTCACACCTCTGGAATCACAAATGACATCTCTTTTCCAGCACTGGGGTCAGAAATGCCAATTGCTATTTTAAAAAAAAACAGCATAAACAAATGGGTTTCACAGTTAATTCATTTTGACAAGGGCTTCTTACCCTTTGACCCTTCCTATGACTGGTGGGAAAAAACAACCCATGGTCCTCCTTAAAGTCCAAGGGCTTCTGCCAGCCTATTCAGTGAAGCCCTCTCCAAGTCTCCATCTCCTGAGCAATCTGCTATGCCCACAAAAGAAAGCGCTCTGGGACAGATCTTCAGCTGCTACACCCTGGCATTGCATCACTGAAGTCAGTCGAGCTATGCCACTTTACAGCAGCGGAGGAGCTAGCATTGCATGTTTACTTTTCATCATCTAGGCTTTTCCCCCTTTTCAAAATCCATGCAATTAGTTTGTCATGCCCATCTGTAGTAACCTCCAATCAAAATCATTGTCCTTGCCAACAGACTCTAATCAATCCCAGAAACCTTCTCTTCAAGAGTATTGCATTTGCTAATGATCAACTCAGTGGTGCTTTCCAGAGGCTCATCTCTACTGAGGGAGACTAAATGAGGTGGGGATGAAGGACTAACAACTCTTTTCCATCTTGAGTCTGGGTCGCCCCAGGCTAAAATTAGCCCTTTGATTTAGATGAACTGATCTCACTTTCTGCCATGTTATAATTGGTGAAAAATACATAAATAGAGGGCAATTTTGCCGATCTGTAAATAAAAGTTCGGTGGTGTAGCAACAAACACCAATCATCTTTAGGCCTTCCCAAATCTAATAATTACCATGAAATGGAACTGGCATGATGCAAACAATCATCTTGTGTGAACTCTTCCTCCTCCACTCCCTTTGTCTGATGGTATCCTCCTTCAATGTCACATCAGATTACATCCAAACAACAGTAGATATTCAGTGTCTAGGGGCAAAGGTGGTGCCTTTTATGTTCTCTGTACAGCTCCGTGCACGTCTGTGGCACTATGCAAGTGGTAACTAACTATGATAATAATTCATGATAAAGTTCCCCACAAGCTGAATCAAGCAGCAGAGAATCTTTTGTTGAATAGCTACTGTTCCTTTTACTAAATAAAGCCCCAATCCTGCACACTGGTTTGCACAGGCAGACCCATGTACATGAGCAGATCCCTAGTGAGGTCAATGGGAAATCTGTGCATGCACAAGGGGCTGCTCATGTTGATCATTTTGCAGGATCAGGGCCTTAGTAACCATTAGCAACTAATATAGAAAGAAAAAATAAGTCAGTGATCTTGTTATCAGTGTAGACTGAAAAACCATAATTTCTGGATAAGCTGGGAGCATTTCCCACTACAGAGCTACCATCAGGCCTTTATTTATGACTGTCTTAAAAAAATATTGCATTTCAAACTGTCAGCTTTTTTTTTTTAAGCTATCTCAGTTTTGTTACAAAAAAAATCTAGGCAGGACTGCTGAATATTAAAAAGCAGTGCCAATAAAAATTAGCCAGAAGACCAAAATTCCTTAAAGAATCCACAGTAAAAATAGTTGGAGATGAATATGACATTTTGGAGCATGGGCACGGGAAATTAATACTTTCAGTGTAAATTATTTTTTCAGACAGAACAAAACATCAATGAATTATAAAAAATTAAAATCACTGATCCCTGCCTGGTCTGGGAGGAGTTTAAAAGGAACCACAAAACTAGAACAGCTTCAGACTCCACTCTCCACAGCAGGAGTTTTGCCATTTACTTCAATGGGCTAGGATTTCACGCACAAGCTTTACAGCAATGATGTTTATGAGTGCCTTTAAAAAAAAAACATTGACGCATATTTTAAACAAGCTGCAAAGTCCACATATAGATCTACCCTTTCCAAAGTTCAGGGATGTTCAGATCCAGTGGTTTGATCTAGGCCCATTTCTATTTTTAATAGACTAGTGCTTAAAGCACAGGAAGGGGAGATGTAGAACATGGGAAACTAAAGTATACCATTGTATAGTTTATAGTATACCTGCAAGGTAGATAACTGGTGTGCCACTCGTGAGTATTAGTAGTTGCTGGGATCGGAGGTGGAGAGAGTAAGGGGTACAGTTTATTTTTGGTTTTTATTCTTTTCAATTCCATTTTAAGGCATCTTTGCACTGCATCTTGTGGCGGCATTTGCACCAGTACAAAGTGGTTATAAACCACTACTAATCTACTAAGCGTTTTTACACCCACTTTGCACTAACCTTGTGCTGGTGTAAATGACTACACACAGGGCCTGCCTTTACACTGGTGAACATCATTGACTTCCATGGAGTTACTCCTGATTTACTGGTATAAGAACAGAACCAGGCCCAAAGTTCAGATCAGTGGGAAGCGGGTGTCTTAATTGCCTTTCTTGTTTCCATTTAGTGTAATTAGTTTATCATCCAGACACATTTTTTTTTCTCCCAGCGCTATTGAGGGCTTGACTGACTGAAGGATATATGTTGAAGCCATGGTTTTAGAGACAAGAGAAGTCAAATAATTAAAACACAGGATAACAAATGACATCACTGGAAGATGAACAATTTGGGATCTTGTTAAACCTAGGGCCTTAGTCAGCAATTTCATGCTGTGGCAATATTGTTATAACCTGTTTGACTCCTTGATATAGTATTCAGTCTATTTTTTTTAGGCGCCTACTCTCAAAAGAGTGACATGGAGTAAGTTGATGTATCTGCAGGGCTGCTAACAGCCATTGCAAACCTGCCTGCTTCATTGCTGGGAAATCGAGACATGACTTTCTGGAGGTTGACTAAGCCAGCAAGGAATGGTGCTTCAATTCCTTTGCAATGTGAAAAGAAGGAACTGAATCACTCTTAGTTGACGACACACAATAATGGTTGCAACTGAGAATCCTCAGTGATATAAAGGAATAGCCATTATGCTGTAAATGTAAGATACATCTAAAGGATTAAAGGGTAATTCTGCAAGCTATTCATTATTTCTCATGCCTGTGGAAGGGATCAGGTTGACATTCCTGATATGTGAAAGAACACAAATTGTAAAGGCAGAAGGTGTTCAAGTTTCCCCAGCTATGTATCTCAACCCTGAATTGAGAAACACTTCCAAGGATGAGAAGATAGTTTCATGGCCATTCAATCCACAGCTTCTCAGCTGGGACTGCCAACAAGGGGACAGATATTTGTGATGTGGACCACATCCAATAGGAACTAGACTGAGATCAGCATCACCACGGAGTTCTCACTTACAAGACATGACAGTGCTGTACGGTACTAGCATTTGTGCCGAGTTCCAATTCGCTGGGGGCACATTCAGTTCAGATGTCAGGGCAAACTTTGATAGGAGAAAAAAAGCATATTACAATAAATATTTAAAAATACAGTGGACCCACCTTAAATGGCCCCATTGGTGCATGTCTGTACCAAGGCTCTGCTCCTGCATTGAAATCAATGGAACACCAGGGGGCCACCCACACAGAATTCATTACAGGAGCAGGGCCTAAGTAAGGAAGCCAGAATGGTCTACTGGTTACATGTTATACATTGCTTGTACTTGCCATGGTTTAGGGGGCCTTTTAAGATGCACTGTGCCATGCCATCATCTCAATGTGTAAACTACTATGCCACAAACCATAGGGGAAACAGCCTCCCCCCCACAAGTACACCGATCCAAAACACATGGGAAATGTCCACATAGCAATCATCTCGAGGAGACAAGGAATAGAAATATCCCCCCTAGGAGTCATGAACTCACTGTACCCCACATATCCACATGGTCTGTCTACATTTCTTGTCTGCCTGCCGACTCAAACATGTATCCTGTTTAACCACCGAGAAGAATTACCAGCCAACTTCAATTCATTTCCGTCATCTTTTTTGCCTACTAAGATACACAGCAAGAGACCAAGTTAAAGTATATCTTGTGTTACTGTTGGCCCCTCCTCTTTAGCCAGGACCACATCCACTACTATCTCTTCCGTCTGTTTAGCGTTACTTGTAATCCAGCAGCAGATTTGGCATATAATAATAAAACCTAACTCTTCTGTAGCACATTTCATCAGTAGATCTCAAATCGCTTTACAAAGGGTCAGTCTCATTATCTCTCCTTTTACAGATAAGAAAACAGTGGCACAGAGAGGGGAAGCGACTTGCCCAAGATCACCCAGCATTAGAACTGGGACTAAAACGCAGGTCTTAGGAGTCCCAGACCAGCATACTATCTTCTAGGCCACGTTGCCTCCGGAGTTCTAGCACAGCTTGCATCAGCACCCTTCCGTTTGTACCGTGCTGCTCATGGGAACATTTGTGCGTGCAAAATATAAATGGCAAAGAATATACGAGTCTTCCCTCCCCTATAGTCTCAAGTGCTATTGAAATAGTTTATATTTTTCATTAACAACAAAGGATAGAGTTTAGATTACATTTTCAGTCTGTGATTAGATTGATGGAATGCATCCTGTGACCCCTATTCTTCTGAGTCATTCAGAGGCTGGTGTAAGTGAGCAGCAACGAGAAGATGTAATTGGCCTAGATTAAAATTTTACATGGATGACTGGGCTGCAAAATTGAGAACCAAATTTTGAAACCCCCGAAATTCGAGTCTGTTCAGATCTGGTCTTTGGTTCACCCATTATAGAAATAGGAGCTAGCTACAAATTTTGGGATTTGGATTTGAATATTTAAACACCCGCAGACCAAAAGATATTTAGCTCTAGGGTTCCAGTTAGGGCCCCATGTTTACTGTATTACATTAAGTTCAAATAAGTGACATCAGAAATATACACAGTATCTATAATAGATGGGGTGGGGGCGGTGTACATTTTTTACCAAATTCTTTCATGTCATTATAAGGGTATAAAATATTTTCTTCCAATCATTCTGAAGCCAGAATGGTGTGGGGAAATAAGACTTGGAGAGCAAGTTAAAAATAGTGTGCACTTTCCTTTAATCAATGTTAGGCTAAATCCCAATCAAAATCAAAAATATCTTCACACCAGTTCCAAATCAATTTTCACGCATCCATAATAAAACAAAACATAATCCCCCAATTTATGCCAGAAATGAGGTCTTCATTCCATTTAAAGGAAACATCTTGTTTTCTTTCATTATGTCCTGCTGCATATGTGTGCATGAATACTATTTTCCAAAGCTTAGAAGCATCATGATGACACAATACTTGGAAATGAAACAGAATTAATACAACTGGAAAATGAACTGCTATGTCTTGACCCAATATGACTCAGTTCATTCCAATGAACTATTGGTAGAAACATCCACTTCAAAATAAAAGGTAAATAGTCCAAAAGTTATGT
Organism: Chelonia mydas; assembly: GCF_015237465.2. Lineage (NCBI taxonomy): Eukaryota > Metazoa > Chordata > Testudines > Cheloniidae > Chelonia > Chelonia mydas. The sequence goes on along the minus strand of NC_057853.1, from coordinate 65,849,100 downwards.
CTCTGCTTTGTATAAGACAAGACAGCCTGCTTTTCTGCTCCCACTGAAGTCAATAGGATATTTGCCACTGAGTGAAATGGGTGCAGGAAGAGGCCTTGCATTATAGGGCCAGTTCCTCAGATGGTATAAATCAGTGCAGCTCCATTGACTTCAGTGACTTGGAACAATGACCTCCATTGAGCCATGTAGATTTACACCAAGTGAAGATTTAGCCCCATATTAGCGCTGGTGGGACTCTGATTGAAAGATGGTCCTAAGCTACAGAGACATTCACGTCTAAGTCCCCTGTCCAAAGATACTTCAATGACATAGGTGGCACGGATTGGTTGTCTCTGTCCTATTCCTAGTGGACCCACGTGCATAGCACACACCTGCCACCACAGCTGGCACCCTTATTGGCAAACACCATTGAGGTGCCAAGGTCTGAAGGAGCTCAGATGCTGAACCCCACCCCTTTCCCTCCTAGCAGCAGGCCTTCTGAATTAAAGGGTGACGTTCTGGGAGGAAGCTTGCTCAGTAATTTGTTACCCATGAAGATCCTGTGCTATGGTTAAACAGAGGATTTCGGTTTCCAGCATTGTCAATCCAACAGCTTCCAGGTGCACTAGATTTGCTTTAAAAAATTTAAATGAACTAATAATGGTAGCGTTGACCTGAGGACAGTGAATCACAGGAAGTCCAAGAATCTGTACTGCCCTTTGTCTTTGTGAAAGTAAGGAATTTACTTTAAAACAAAAGACTCTCATTAAGATTCAACTGGAAGTTTCACTGAGTCAAGTGGATTTGAAGTCACCACAATTAATTGCATGTTTACTTAAAAAAAACCAAACCATTGCTTTTAATTGACTTGTCCTATATCTAACTGTGAAGCTGCATCTGTTCCTGGCTAATCAAGCTGCAATGGGAACATTCTGTACACTAGCAGCTGAGGGCAAGGATTTTTGCCAAACAGGTGGGTGTCTTCTCCCATCATGATGTGCTGCCCTTGCTGACCAGTACATGTAACTGCCTGCAAAGGAAAGACAGGAATAGCTACGGTCTACTACACCTTCCATTGTGAGATGACAGGGAACCACACCTGCCTAGCCCGGAGTCTTTGGCCTTGGACTCAGGCCTCCTGGGGATTCCTTAGGCCTGTCTCCAAACTCTCAGAGCTTTTGGCACTGCAGCTGTGAAAATGATGTTGAATAGATGAGAGGCTTAATAGAGAGAGAGATGGCATTAGAGTACATCCAAGCTTTAAATAACACAGTTCCTGAAACTCTCCATTGCCCTTCCTTCTCAAGGCTAGGCCGGGCATGTATCTAAGGCCAGATACAGAGCTGTGATGTGGCTAGCTTCTGGTGCCCTGTTAGTGTAGAGACCCCCAAAAGCCAGCTCTCAGAGAACGATCCCAGTGCTGGAGGATCCTCTTGGCGTATAAAACTGGGGTAGCAGTGTCTACCACATTTCACCTCCCTGCAGCCAGTGTAGAGAGCATGGGCTTTCCTGCACTCCAGTGATTATTGGCTTCCATATCCACCTACTGGGACTATTGGCAAGTGGTGCAAGTTAGAGCTACCCTCAGGCTGCCTGCTTGGTCTCCTCCCTCAGAGGACTGGCCCAGCCCATAACCAGCCCAGGATCAAGATTTTTGCTGTCCCCTTCCTGATTTGGTCTGTGCACTCATTGGCCCCTGACAATGATCTGAGCCATTATTGTCCAGATTTTTAAAAATGTTTTATCTTCTTCTTCCCATATGAGAGAGAAACGGTGTGTGTTGGCGTGAGAAAGAGAGAGAAATAACAGTGGGCTTTTGGGTTAGCCACAGAGAAATCTGCTGGGTACTTTTTCATTCCTCCTTGTAATGGGATACTGAAGAGAATTCAAAACAACTATTGTGGAAGAATTGTTGCCATTAATGATCCCATGACTTTTTTCACGGATGGGCTGTTAGCATCAGTGCCTGGATCAAATTCCAATCTAAGTTATAACCAACTATTTGAAATACTGTACTGCTTTGGATATACATTACAGTTCCTATACAATACCATTATGTTTTATTGCTCTGTACTGTAGGACTCAATCCAATGTCTGCTGAAGTGAATGGAAGCATTTCATTGACTTCAGTGGTCATAGAATCAAAAGATTAGTTCATAAATGGCTGCCATGTTCCACCACAGAGGCGGCTGTAATTTAGTGGTGGCAATTCCTGTATAACTTAAGCTACAATTAGCTGTTCATTCAGGTGCACCAAGTAGATAATGCCTGTTACCAAAAATGGAATAATGTGTGGGTCTTGGTGCCAACTCAAGCTTTAATGTACATAATTTAAGGACTCCAGAAAGACAAGGATGGTCTTGCTGTTAAGACACTGGGTTTGATCTCAGTGAGATCTGGGTTTAATTCTGAGCTCTGCCACTGGCTTTCTGTGTGACCTTGGACAAAACCTTTAACCTCTCTGTGTCTAATTTCCCCATCTATGAAATGGGGATAATAAGACCTCCATTCTCCCACTCGTTGTCTACTTAGATTGTAAGCTCTTTGGGATAGGGGGCTATCTCTCACTATGCATAAAGACAGAGCCCAGTATACTGGCGCCCCGGTTCCAATGAGGGTCTCTAGGTGCTACTGTAATTTAAATAATAACTGAAACGGACTGCATGATCATAAAGAGTAATAAATGCACACACCGTTGTGTGCATGATGTAACAATATGCATTGTTTTTACAGCATTGAACATGTGTTTAGTGTTCGCGAACACAAGGGAGTCAACAGTGGGTGAAGACATGCATAATATCATTTCATTTCACACTTAGGGTGTGGAATATAGGGTGTAACTGTGAGCGTTGGGTGTAACTTGAATGCTGGATCCAAGTTACATCTTCTTCACCTCTTTATAGCCAGCCCTCCCCCACCCAGCTAACACACATAACCATCCAAGTGTGGCTGCACAGCCCTTGACGTGCTCAGGAAAAACAGATCAGAAAATATTTCACTCATGCAGTTTGAACAAGAACATTGGTAATACAAAAAGGAAGCACTGAAAGCTTTCTGAGAGTTTGGCAGTATGGCCCTGTCCTGTGACAGTCTGCAGCAGCGTGGTTATGTGCTGGCATCCCGTGACTCTTAACGTACAGAGTTACACAGCTCTTTTAGAGGACTCTGCACTTTATTTGGCCTTAGCAATCATCAATCTAACAGCAACATCGCTTCCAAAAAAATAAAACCCTAACCACATACTGACTTTTGGCAGAAAAAAAATATCCAAGACACTGCCGCATTTGGACCCTGTGCTGGTTAGCACAAATGTACAATTTATTACTCCAGAAAACCCTAAACATTAGCAGCTGCCTCCTCATCGCACTCCTCCATCTCTCAAAGGACCCCCTCACATCAGCTGTGCCAGTGGTGGGGCTGGATTAGTGACTCCTCTGAGGTCCATGCTAGGCCTTGTCCAGAGCCCCTCCTATGGGCTGAGGTCCCACTGGAGGCTCATGTTCCAGCTGACACACATCACAAACAGATTACGTCTGGCTCTTCCAGTGGCTGTTATTAGAGAGACACCAGTGACTCTACAGCTTCTCTGGAGGATACTGCAGTGAGTAGGGGATGAGGCAGAGGTGGATAGAGAGAGCAGGAACACCACAAAACACTTGCGCCTGCTAAAAATGATTTCCGCTTGGTAATTTTAGCCGCTGTTGTGTCCTTCTGCCCACCCTGCTGGATACGTTTTAAGTAAGAGGTAAGTGAAAATGAGAATTGTGACAGGGGTTTTTCCCTCAACCTCTATCTCCACACATTGCAGTTTCTCAGTGACCTCTTCTCAAAGACACACACCCATTTTTCCCAGCCACATATTTTTGGTCCAGGTGGGTGAAAATAGCTGGATATTCAAACTCCTGTGTCTCAAGTGTGTTGAAAACAATGACACTTGAGCGCTAGAATGAGCTGAACAGCTGCTCTTGGCTTGTCCTGTCTCCCCTCCCTCCCCCGACGTAACAGGAAATTTCAGTTTTAGGTGTTAAGATTGGATACAAATGAACAAATCTGGAGCTTTTTAAACAAGGGAATGAGTAAGTGCAAGCTAAATATATAGCCTCACATCCTGTTGTGGTCCTTAATAATGGAATCAGTCTTCAAAATAAACAACACAGAACCATCTAGGTCAATGCACTTGGATTTATTTTCTGCTGGTAACCAATGCTAGCTTTAATAGCTAGCTCCAGGCTTATTGCTTTTGTCTCTTATCTGCTCTCTCTCAAATCCATAATACTTCACAGAAGTGAGGAAGATTCCATGACATGTCTGTTATCAATTATGAACAGCTATATGTAAATGTAGATTGAGCCTACATGGCAAGTATATAGCAAGAAATCCAAGATATAGTCCCCTATGATACAAAGACTAACATGCTTGCTTAACTTTGTTCACTGACATCAAGGCTTCCACACAGCTCAAGTTCCAGCTTCATTTACTTGATTTGCCAGGGAGCATGTCATGCCCAGCACGCTGCACAGCTCCCAGGGACCTCTAGTAGCTAAACGATATGCTACATGTAAACATCATTACCAGTCTGTCGGGAGCAAGAGGGTAAAGAGCCACCCCCTCAGCCTGAGGGCGGGGCCAGACCAAGCTTACACCAATCCCCAGAAGGGGAGGGGTGGGACAGGAAGTACAAAGGGCGGGGCCCTTTGCCCAGTGAGGGAGGGAGACACAGGCTGCTCCCTTCAGACCATGCTGCTGACCCAGGAGGAACCTGACCTGGGGGAAGGACTGAGGCAACCAGGACTGCCAGCTGCCGAGTATCTGGAGGGGCCAGGCTGTAGCCAGGGCCAGCACGAGCCCGACATGGAGCGGGAGCTGGAGCTGCCAGCAGCTGAATACCCAGATGAGCTGGAGGGACCGGGTAGGAAGTAGCCCAGGGGCAGAACTGCACCGTGTGGCGGGTATATTTGGTCAGTGGGGCGCGGATGGTTCTCCGCTGACCCAGCGGCGGGACCCTCTCCTCCCGCCACTGTCAGGGCCCTGGGCTGGAACGCAGTGGAGTTGGGCGGGCCTGCGTTCCCCTACCCCGGCCAACCCGCCTTAGGTAGCAGAATTCCGAGCGCTGCAGACCCATGCTGGCGCTCCCCCTGTCTGAAGGGCGCGCTGCAGACTCTAGCCAGCACACCTTCGCCGCTAATTCCCCAGTGCCTGAAAGGTGTGACTAAGGCCTGCCAGTGGGATAGTAGCTCTCCATCACCCCCTAGAGGCTGGGTGGACCGATTTAAACCTGTCACACAGTCTCTTCTTGTTCAAGTCATTGTATCCAAGGGAACTTATCTGTTTTCATCTACCATTCTGAACAAAAGGGGAATGGGGGCTGGTGCTGAATCATTAGGTTGAGTGCTCCTATAGGAATCAGGCGGTTCCTGTTCATTCCCCTGAGGGTTGGGCATCCTGCTTGGGACAGGTATCTCCTTGGAAGTGGTGGTGGTCTCCCTCTCCAGTGAGGACTGGATACCTGAGCAGAGATTGACTTGCATATAAGCCAGCTCTTTGAAAACAGGTGTATATTTTCAACCAAAAAGCTGGTTTAAGCAGAGCATATACAGTATGTAAAATAGTTTTCTACTAAGGATAGTAACTGAGCCTAGTATTCACCTATTCAACAAGGAAGAACTGGCAACAGGGGGCCAAAAGAGCGCTGTTTTCAATGCACTTTGGACAACAAGGTACTGAAATCCTAATGCATAGCTACACTTCAGCTTTGCTACCTCTAGAACTGCACACCTCAATCCTCAGGCTGCTGGTGTGTTTTAGACTGACCCCCCTAATGAGTGTATATGTGCATAGGGGCATACCTTGTGTATTTACACGCGTGCGCGCACACACACACAGAAATTGAAAAGCCAGAGATTTTCCTCCTAGATGTTTCTTGCACCTTTTCCCCAAAAGATTCTGTTTGATGTAAGTTATATCAAATCTCAATAACCTATTCCCCCACTTTAGGGTGAGTGTGGACCTACGTCTCAGAGCTCAGAACTGTCTCCTTGGTATTCCGCCTTAACAGGATTTGTTTGTCTATCCCTCCTCTGCTCTGTTCAATGTCACTTTCACAGCTGTAGCACCAAGACTCCTGAGATTTTGAGAGACAGGATGGAGAGACCTCTACAAGAGCCTGAATCTCGGACTGAAAGCCTAGCATTATGCAAGTGTGGGGCTTAAAGGCACACACATTAACACAATCACAGCACATGCTACAGTTCAGATTGTGATGTGATTTCTACTTTAACCACTCCTTTGCACACTACAAACTGTGCATCTATTTGTAATCCCCAAAAAGGCTACACAGTGCAGCTCGGCTTGTGTGAGTAAAACAAAATGCATTGCACATTGCTAGTGGAGAGGAAGTACTACCTCTTGAATGGATTATGCTGAGGGATGGGATGCAGTTAATTTTGTCTACATTCAGTTTATCATCTTGGATGTGTTGCACTTTCAAAACAAACAGTTGAGACCTGGGACTTTTCCTAGAGCCTTATTGACTGACCAGGAGCACTGATAACAAGTCAGCTTTGCTTCAGTCAGTTTGAGCTAAAGCCTCCATGATCAGCTGCTTGAGTTTTCTTTCAATCAAACAATAATGTGGGAGCAGATTCATCCCTGAAGTAATGCCCCTGAAATCAGGTCCAAGACACAAAAACCATTTTGTTTCCAATATCAAGAATGGCGCAGGAGCTCTCCTGCTTCAGCCCAGATACATTAGCTACTAACAACACTCTAAAATCAGGCCCCACGCAGTCCTTTTCCACCCGGTCATGTGATATGACCTCATCCTACCCCTTTCACCCACATCAGCTGTGACAGAGAATTTCCAATCCCCCATTTCCTGTTCTTTACAATGTCCACAATAAGCTTTCTAATCACACCTGATGCTTCTCCAAAGCCTCTGCCCCACCCAAAGACTAAAGATCACTCCCAGTTAGGCTCTCCTGGGCCCTCCCCGACCCTGCCAAATTCCAGAGGCTCATCTTTAGCCCCTTACTCCTAAATCACATTTCTTCCAGTAGATTCTCCTTCCTAGAGGCTGTTTTTTTGTTTTTGCCAGAGTTGTGGTCAATCCACTTACCTTCTTGCTGCCACTCCCCATACCACCTTCTGTTTTTTCCATCATGCTGGACCTTCTCCATCCGCAAAGCATTGCAGTCATCCAGGCCTGCGTCTCTGCCACCTCCCACTGTTGGTGGCATCATGAGGCAATATGGGGAGGAGACATCTTGTACAATAAGAGCATACTGAACACCACTAAGACATGAAGGTGGGAGTGCCCCTTTCTCTAGGAGTTGGGCGTGAGGTAAAGCCCCATTTGGGGGGCATGTCAGAAAAGGGAGTAACCAGTTTGAATACCACATTTCCAGTCAATACTTTTTTTTTTCAGTTGGCTGAGAAACCTCTCTGCCTTTACTCTTCTCCATGTTCCTGGAGGTAGGAGCTGCTAGACTGTACCTCCCCTATACATCAACTGAATAGCATCACTGTTGTAATTGCTTTTTGTTAAGCTCTCTGGTTGTATCCATGGCACTATATAAAACAGGGTCCCTCCCCTGAAAAGAGTTCTCCTGATATGCTGAGGCTATACTAACTGCATTGGAGAGGGGTAGCATGACTCTGGTGTGGGAGGTTGTCCTGGCCTTTGGTCTGCAGGAGACTTACAGAAGAGACAAAAAGAAGAAATCCTTCAAGAATGAGGGATTTGACAGAACAGGTGCAGAGCATGAAAGCCTAACATAGCTGCTCTTAAGCACTTGGGTGTCTGGAGCTGAGGTTTGGTCAGGTAACGAATATGTGGAACGGCTACCCCGAAGGGAGCTCTCAGCCCTAACAAAAAAAGGACTGTATGCTGGCTCATGGTAATTGGTGCCTGAGGTGAGTGTAGCTATGTTACTTCTCTCTCCCCCCCCATGCCCTCCCTCACCCCGATGGCCTTCCCTCTTTCCAGTCATACCTTGGCGCTCCCCTTCTAATCCAGCTGTCCACTTGTTCCTGTGGCACGAGAGAGAAACCCACGTTAACAGCCGGATGGGTGTCTGTCTAGTGGTTAGACCAAATAGTAAGGTTTGAGAGTCTGTTACTGCCTCTGAACTAATGTACCTGGTGGGTCCTTTAGCTCAAACACTAGACACTCATGCTTTTGATCCAGAGGACCCATGTCCAATTCTCACTGTTGATCCACACAGGAGGTGGTTACATGAGCAATGTTTATGCTGCTGTCAGTGCATCTGATTTATTCTGCTCCTGCTGATTGGCTCTACAGCTATTGGTAAAGGGGGAGGGGAGCATGAAATGGACCTCATGTTGTAGAAGAATCTTGTGCAGTCTTTTCCAGAGGACTTAATGACAGCATAATATCAGGACACCCTTAGTATACTATCTCACAGTAAGAGTGTACTAGAAAATGGAGGGTATTCTCAGAAACGTCAGTTTAAAATTAGAGAAGGCTGAAGAGGTGGTTTTCACTAGGACATTTTAAGATTTTCAGCTGGGTTCCGGTTTGGATTTGACAGTGCCAAAATGCTGTGGGATCTTCTAAAGATTTTGGCCCAAAGTTGCATAAATCTTCTGAGATCAATTGATCTCATAAGACTCCTGCCATCATGAAAGGTGAATTTATGAGATTTTCACCAGTATTGACATGGTGCCTTCCTTGAACTGGAACTGGGAATTAGGCTCTTTCTTGTTTTGGATCAAACTCCGAACAGGTGGATTGAGATCTGGCGATTTCAACTTCAACTCTTTCAAGATTCAAAGGGTTGCAGATTTGAGGCTCCAGTCTGAACCCATCTAGTTTTAATCTGCGGAGAAGTGCTTCTTACACTGGGAATTTTCATAATGTGGAACTGAGCAAAGTGGGTTCTCTTTTAAAATCAAATAAAGTGATCATTGCAAATTTGTATAAATACACTTTGCTGAAAGTCCTTAAATACTGAAGTTCTGCCACCTGCTGAAATCCAACAGGATCATGAGAGAACAATATTTGCGTTGTGGGTGCCTCTTCTCCAAGTATTTTAATTTTTCCAAACAAGAGGACAGATGCTCAGTGTCGCAACAGTAAAATCAATTTTCATCAGCTGTGGGTCAGGAACAAAAAATTACATCACAAGGCTAAACAAAAAGGCTTGCTGAACAGCTGGAACAACTTTAAAATCTGATCTTATTTTAGCGGAAAATATTTGGTAATACTAAAAAAAAAAAGGTTTCAGAGTAGCAGCCGTGTAAGTCTGTATCCGCAAAAAGAAAAGGAGTACTTGTGGCACCTTAAAGACTAACAAATTTATTTGAGCAGAAGCTTTCGTGAGCTACAGCTCACTTCATCGGATGCATACTAAAAAAATAGAATCCTTAAAGGATGTTTAACACACGTGTATTGCATTTGGAATTACATCCACATTAACAAATAACACTGCCCCTTGTATTCTTTTGTTGCGTTCATATCTCATGCCAGAAGAATTCAGCGTTGGCTACAGAGGGCATAATAAAATATTCTTTCAGTGTGAAAATCCTCACCATAAATATCAAGGTATAAACTTCTGTCCTTAAGAGCATGGAGAACCTTTCTTAGCACAGTTTATTAACAAAACTATCTACAATGTCTTTTAGAAGCACTCTCATCCTTTTTGAACAAGGAAAATTAGAATTGCTCAAGGCTTTTAGAAGATGAGTCAAATCAAAAAGACTCTTAGCACATGTATTTGCACTGTTATAACATCTCCCATATCATCTTTACGTTAGATTATGATAATGTAGTGGTGCAATTCCACTTAGTAAAATTTTATTAGATTAATAACACTGTCTGACCCCCGCAATGCCAAAACACTAAACTAATCTACACCTCTTCTTAGCAAGTCATGCAAATCAAAATGCAGACACTTTTAGTACCTCCGAAGACTATACCAGTGGGATGAGATGAATGCAATGTAACTGAAGGAGAACTAAGAGCATTACATAGAAAGAGTATTAGAATTTTACTTAGAATTCAGATGCATTTAATAAAAGCTGTATACTGTGACTTCAGGGTGTCTGCTCTGAATGTTAATGAAAATGCATTTCATTGGGACTTGCTCTAAGCAGCTGTCAACTGAGCAAGGGACAATCCTTTGGTGCCACCTAGTGGTACAATAAGACTAAATAAAACCTCCCTTTGCTGGCAAAGCCTATAGATTTAGGATCATAAGGCATTAATGGGAGCTCATTGCAAAGGCCTTGGGTAGTAAGCATCACCTCTTGAAAGAGTTATATGAAATGTGCTATGGGACAGCTCAATAAAAAGTAGGAGGGAAAATCAGTTTATATTTATGAAACTGATCATTAAGATACAAGTTCTATACAAGATATTTTAGATAATTTTAGTCTTCTGCTAAAGCAATATTGTACCAGCCCACAATCAGTTCATAAATAAAAATGCATCATTGTATAACAATCAGCAAGTTGAACACAGCATTGCAAGACTATCAAATGCACCACAGCCATAGAACATACTACATCTACAGCAGAATTAAAACCCCAGCTCAAATCCCCATCTTTACAATGATACAATTGTGAAGAAAATTCCAAGCCAAGACTCAAAATTTTAACTTGACTACTAAAATCTAAATACATGAAAAAAATTACCATATCTGAACTAGTCACTAAATCCAAAGTAATTGCGCTCCTGTTATTTTGTGGAGTATTTAGTATTCCACTCTGTTCCCAGTTCTGCCGCAGGATTCCTGTATGACATTGCACAAGCCACAGTGTTGGGAGCTGTAGCTCCCTTGAAAAATATATCACACTTCAGCTCTACTCTTGCAAGTTGTCACATGCCTAATTTAGGTGAGAAGGCTAATTAACTTCTATGAGACTACACATGTGCTTAAAGTTAAGCACCTGCTTAAGTGTTTTGGGGATCAAGGTATTTTTCAGGTACTTGAGACCCAATTCAGGACCGCATGCCTATCCAGGGCAAAACTTAAGGACATGCGTGACTCCCATAGCTGTCCCGAATACAAAGGGACTTAAAACACATGCTTAAATGCTATCCTGAACTGGGCCTAAATATTGATTTAGTACTTAAACGTTGCACACCCAAGTTTAAAGTTTCTGTCCCTAAGCTTCCCTCTCCCTTTCCCTATTTGTAAAATAGGTGCAATACTAGTTATCTACCTGAGAGGAGAATTGAGACCCCTCTATTCATTGTCTGTAAAATGCTTTGAGATCCTCAGGTATATCTTTAATTCTCACCATATCACCACACCCAATATGCTTTTCAATTAGGGATTTTACCTTCTACGTGCATTTGGACAAATGCATGAGGTAGGGTTTTAAATCTCACAATTTAAATTAATATCCATGTTGCATATTGGGGTGCTTTATTACGGTAACAACCATTTAAATATCCAAAATTACTTTTATTTAAAGCTCCGCAACAGCTTCAGTGACTGATATCCTCTAAGCACATAATAGATCTACCAGAAAGGGCTCGGCCACACAAGAAAGTTACACTGGTTTATCCTAAGGTGTGAAATTAAACTAATGTGGTGAATCTGGGGTATGGACAGTCTTGTTTCAGTTTAAATCCACTGGGAACAAGTTTAAGCTAAATGAAAATCAGAGCATATACACAGGAATCTGCACCAGTTTAACTGTAAACAATTAAGCTGCTTGTTGGTACTCTGAACATCTGAAAATAAAGCAACTTTTATTTAGGTGCGTAAATTTAGGTAGCTGTTTGAAAGTTTTGGCACCAGTGTTTTATCTTCTACCATGCTAATTTCCTATGTAAGGCTAAGTTTGTAGATAAAAATCAGAACATGATGACTGCATTAATCACCTGGAACAGATCATATTTTTCTTTGAATTTACGTAATCATCCCTTTGTTTTCCAATAATTTACACGTGCAGAGCTGAACTAATCTTGCCACATCTATTCATACCACAAGGAGGCCTTGACAGAGTAATGAATATTTGTTAAGCACTGAGCTTCTCAACTGAAATATACATTCCTTAGTAATTGGCATTTTTTATTAATGACACCATTACCTGTTTTAAAATTATTAATAACTCAACCACAGCACCATCCATGAATAGGGATCAAAGTGCTACTGAACTAAGCCAGAAGGGGCCTAGAAGTCTGTTCCAGACCCCTGACTCAAACCGTGGAACAGAATGAGTTACCCCTTGAACACGGGTCTGTGTGGAAAGAAATACTGTAGTGTATTATAGGGGATTTCATTATCGGAGACATACCCTGGAGGTCTCATGCATCCAGTTGTAATTCATTAGAGTTTCTAAAAATTACCGAAAGTTTCTTACATAAATGGCATTGAGCCCAGCCCATGGTAACTATTTTGAACCTCATTATCACACATGAAGATGAACTAATCATGGACTGGAAGGTGATAGTTGTCTAGGGACAAGTGATCATGACCTGATTACATTCAGTCTGGGCAAACAGAGGACTGCGTCCATCAGTATTACATATACTTGGTGCTTCCAAAAGGACTAATATCTCAAAGCCGGGAAAAATTATGAGTGAAATTGACTGGGAATAAAAATGTAGACCAAAAGTGTGAATAAAAATTGGGAGTTCATTAGGTTGCCAAAAAAAACCATGATTCCACAATCATGAAAGAGCTCTTTGGCAAAAAGCCCATGCTGATTCAGTGGCATAGTGAAAGTAACAATTTAGAAATAAAGAAGCAATATAAATAAATGAGGGAAAGTGGAAATCGATAGTAATCAATATAAATTAGAAATTATGAAGCACAGAAAATTGATAAGGGAAGCTGAAGATATGTGGGGGGGAAATATCCATGGCTAGGAGGGCTGAGCACAAGAAAGAAGAAGTTTATATATATTAGGTACAAAAGAAATCTTAGCAATGATATAGGCCTCTTACTAGATAAAGATAGTAAAACTGTTAACTATGTAGAACAGCAGTTCTCAAACTTCATTGCAACATTCTGACAACAAAAAGTACTACACGACCCCAGGAGTGGGGACTGGAGCCTGACCCTATCTTTGCCCCGCTGCCCAGTGCTGAAGCCACAGCCTGAGCCCTGCCACCCAGGGCTGAAGGCTTCGGCCCGGGAAGTGGGGCTTGGCATTCAGCTTCTGCCCTGGACGCCAACAAGTCTTAACTGCCAGCCCTGGTGACCACATTAAAATGTGGTCCCGACCCACTGTCTGAGAACCACTAATATAGAAGAGAGAAGTGTTCAATAGATATTTGTTCTGTTGTGACGGGTTCGGTCACAGACCCCCTTGGGACTGTCACCCATGCTGAAGTTACCTCTGACCCCATTTTCCCTACCAGCTTGGGACTCCAGAACCCTGCCTTGTTGAGCCAGACACACTAGCCTGCTGCAACACAGACCCAGGATCTGGGCCATACCCCCAAAGCTGCAGCCTTTCACCAAAAACTGCTCTTCAGGTTACCTGACTCCAGCATCCGGCCACCCAGTTCCCAATGGGAGCCAAACCCCAAATAAATCTGTTTTACTCTGTATGAAGCTTATACAGGGTAAACTCATAAATTGTCCGCCCTCTATAACACTGATTGAGAGAGATGCACAGCTGTTTGCTCCCCCAGATATTAATCACTTACTCTGGGTTAATTAATAAACAAAAGTGATTTTATTAAGTATAAAAAGCAGGATTTAAGTGGTTGCAAGTAATGACAGACAGAACAAAGTCATCAAGCAAAATAAAACAAAATATGCAAGTCTAAGCCGAATACATTAAGAAACTGTTTACAGGTAAAATCTCCCCTTCAGAGATGTTCCAATAAGCTCCTTTCACAGATTAGACTCCTTCCTAATCTAGGCCCAATCCTTTCCCTGGTACAGTTCTTGTTTGTTCCAGCAAACATCTTAGGTGGAAAGCAGGGGTGTTCTCATGACTGGCAGCCCCCTTTGTTCTGTTCCACACTTTTATAGCTTTAGCACAAGGCAGGAATCTTGTGTCTCTCTGGGTCCCGCCCCTCCTTCTAAATGAAAAAGTACCAGATTTAAGATGGATTCCAGTGACATGGCCCCATGTCTTGTGAGACCCCAGCCTCCATTCTTCCAGGGCTGGCCCACACTCACCCAGGAAGGTTTGCAAGTAAACAGACCATTTACAACCAATTGTCCTAGTCAATGGGAGCCATCGAGATTCTAAACCACCATCAGTGCACACTTTGCATAATTACAATAGGACTTCAGAGTTATACTTTATATTTCTAGCTTCAGATACAAGAATAATTCCTACATACAAATAGGATGAGCACAGTCAATAGATTATAAGATTTGTAATGATACCTCACAGAGACCTTTTGCATAAAGCATATACCAGTTACATTATATTCATACTCAAGCATATTTCCATAAAACATTATGGAGTGCAGCATCACATCTGTATTTGGAAAGAAACAGAATGATGCACTTGTATGCGGATGAAGTACTTTCCCATCCATTAGGAACAGAAGATGATGTATATCAAATAGGGATAAATATTTTAATTTCAGCAAGCCGAAAAAGCTTGCACCCAAGATTCTTAAAAGAACTGGTTGAGAAGATCAGTGGTCCACTGATTTTTTTTTTTAAAATAAATCTTGGATTACTAGGGAAATGCCAGAAGACTGGAAGAGGGATAATGTTGTGCCAATATTCTCAAAGGGTAAGTGGGATAACCTGGTAATTATAGGCTAGTTCAGTAGTTCTCAAACAGTGGGTTGGGACCCCAAAGTGGATCACGACCCTGTTTTAATGGGGTTGCCAGGGCTGGCATTAGACTTACTGGGCCCGAGGCTGAAGCCTGAGCCCCAGCACCCGGGGCCGAATCCAAAGCCCAGGGGCTGCTGCCCTGGGACTCGGGGCTCAGGTTACAGGTCCCCTGCCCAGGGCTGAAGTCCTTGGGCTTCGGCTTTGGGCCCCCCGTACAGAGTGGTAGGGCTGGGGTAGGCTCAGTCTTTGGCCCCCTCTCCTGAGGTCGTGTAGTCATTTTTGTTGTTAGAAAAGGGTCATAGCGCAATGAAGTTTGAGAACTGCTAGTTAGCCTGATATCAATTCCAGGCAAAGTAATTCTTTATCAGTTGAATCATGTATCAGCGTTTCCATTAAAGGATAGGAACAGAACAATGTTAGTCAATATGGGTTTTGAAAAAGAGATCTTGTCAAACCGGATTTCATTCTCTGAGATTAAAAGTTTGGCAGATAAAGGTAACCATGTAGATGCATAGACTTTTGTAACGTGTTTGACTTAGTACCACATGATGGATTTAAAAATGAGCACTACATCAATAAAGCACATAGATTTCAAGAAGGCAGACTTTAGCAAACTCAGGAAGTTCGTAGGTAAGATCCCATGAGAAGCAAGTCTAAGGAGAAAAACAGTTCAAAGGAGTTGGCAGTTTTCCCAAAGAGACATTATCAAGAGCACAAGAGCAAACTATCCCTGTGTAGGAATGATAGGAAGTATGGCAAGAGACCACGGTGGCTTGACCAGGAGATCTTCAATGATGTGAAACTCCAAAGAGTCCTACAAAAAGTGGAAACTAGGTCAAATTACAAAGAATAAATATAAACAAAACAAAACATAAGCATGTAGGGACAAAATTAGAAAGGGCAAGGCAAAAAACAAGATCAAACTAGCTCGAGACATACAAGGGTAACAAGAAAACATTCTACAAATACATTAGAAGAAAGAGGAAGACCAAGGACAGGGTAGGCCCCGTTTCTCAATGAGGGAGGGAAACAGACAGAAAATGAGGAAATGGCAGAAGTGCTAAATGGCATTTGTCAAGGTTCCTCCCCCACTCTGAACTCTAGGGTACAGATGTGGGGACCTGCATGAAAAACCTCCTAAGCTTATCTTTACCAGCTTAGGTCAAAACTTCCCCAAGGTACAAAATATTCCACCCTTTGTCCTTGGATTGGCCGCTACCACCACCAAACAAATACTGGTTACTGGGGAAGAGCTGTTTGGACATGTCTTCCCCCCCAAAATACTTCCCAAAACCTTGCACCCCACTTCTTGGACAAGGTTTGGTAAAAAGCCTCACCAATTTGCCTAGGTGACTACAGACCCAGACCCTTGGATCTTAAGAACAATGAACAATCCTCCCAACACTTGCACCCCCCCTTTCCAGGGAAATGTTGGATAAAAAGCCTCACCAATTTGCATAGGTGACCACAGACCCAAACCCTTGGATCTGAGAACAATGAAAAAGCATTCAGTTTTCTTACAGAAAGACTTTTAATAGAAATAGAAGTAAATAGAAATAAAAAAAAAGATCCCCCCTGTAAAGTCAGGATGGTAGATACCTTACAGGGTAATTAGATTCAAAACATAGAGAATCCCTCTAGGCAAAAAACCTTAAGTTACAAAAAAGATACACAGACAGAAATAGTTATTCTATTCAGCACAATTCTTTTCTCAGCCATTTAAAGAAATCATAATCTAACGCATACCTAGCTAGATTACTTACTAAAAGTTCTAAGGCTTCATTCCTGGTCTATCTCCGGCAAAGACAGAATATAGACAGACACACATACACTTTGTTTCTCTCCCTCCTCCCAGCTTTTGAAAGTATCTTGTCTCCTCATTGGTCATTTTGGTCAGGTGCCAGCGAGGTTACCTTTAGCTTCTTAACCCTTTACAGGTGAGAGGAGATTTCCTCTGGCCAGGAGGGATTTTACAGGGGTTTACCCTTCCCTTTATATTTATGACAGCATTTTTGTTTCAGTTTTCACCAAAAGGGTTACAAGTGATTAGATGTTGTCATAAATATAAAGGGAAGGGTAACCACCTTTCTGTATAAAGAACTATAAAATCCCTCCTGGCCAGAGGCAAAACCCCTTCACCTATAAAGGGTTAAGAAGCTAAGATAACCTCGCTGGCACCTGACCAAAATGACCAATGAGCAGACCAGATACTTTCAAAGCTGGGGGGGCGGGACAAAGGGTCTGTCTCTCTGTGTGATGCTTTTGCCGGGAACAGATCAGGAATGTTCTTCAGAACTTCTATTAAGTTAGTAAGTAATCTAGGTAGAAATGCGATAGATTTCTTTTGTTTAATGGCTGGTAAAATAGCTGTGCTGAATGAAACGTATATTCCTGTTTTTGTGTCTTTTTGTAACTTAAGGTTTTGCCTAGAGGGATTCTCTATGTTTTGAATCTGATTACCCTGCAAGGTATTTATCATCCTGATTTTACAGAGGTGATTCTTTTACTTTTTCTTTCATTAAAATTCTTCTTTTAAGAACCTGATTGCTTTTTCATTGTTCTTAAGTTCCATGGGTTTGGGTCTGTGTTCACCTATGCAAATTGGTGAGGATTTTTATCAAGCCTTCCCCAGGAAAGGGGGTGTAGGGCTTGGAGGGATATTTTGGGGGGGGGGGGGGAGGGGGGAAGACATCTCCAAGTGGGCTCTTTCCCTGTTCTTTAACATGCTTGGTGGTGGCAGCACAGGGTTCAAGGACAAGGCAAAGTTTGTACCTTGAGGAAATCTTTAACCTAAGCTGGTAAGAATAAGCTTAGGGGGTCTTTCATGCAGGTCCCCACGTCTGTACCCTAGAGTTTAGAGTGGGGAAGGAACCTTGACAGATGTCTAACAGTGATGTGGTATATCTTGACTTTAGTAAGGCTTTTGATACTATCTTGCATGACCTCATAAACAAACTAGGGAAATACAACCTAGATGGAGCTACTATAAAGTGGGGGCATAACTGATTGGAAAACCATTCCCAGAGAGTAGTTATCAGTGGTTCACAGTCAAACTGGAAGGGCATGTCAGGTGGGGACCTGCAGGAATCAGTTCTGGGTGTATTTCTGTTCATTACCTTCATCGATGATTTAGATAATGGCATAGAGACTACACTTATAAAGTTTTCGGACGAAACCAAGCTGGGAAGGGTTTGGAGGATAGGATTGAAACAATGTGGCCAAATTGGAGAAATGGTCCTAAGTAAATAGGATGAAATTCAATAAGGACAAATGCAAAGTACTCTACTTAGGAAGGAACCATCAGTTGCCTGCATACAAAATAGGAAATGACTGCCTAGGAAGGAGTACTGCAGAAAGGGAACTCAGGATCATAGTGGATCACAAGCTAAATATGAGTCAACAGTGTAACACTGTTGCAAAAAAAGCAAACATCATTCTGGGATCTATTAGCAGGAGTGTTGTAAGCAAGACACAAAAAGTATTTCTTCCTCAACTGGAGGACTGTGACCAGTTCTACGCGCCACATTTCAGGAAAGATGTGGACAAATGGGAAAAAGTCCAGAGAAGAAAAACCATTAGTAAAGGTCTACAAAATATGACCTGTGAGGGAAGATTTCTCCAGACCAAACAAATCCAATTTTTGCAGAGAAGACGGGGGGGGACATGAGAACAGTTGCCATGTATATAAAAGGTTGTTACAAGGAGAAAAATTGTTTTCAAACACTGAGGATAGGACAATGGGCTTAAATGGCAGCCAGGGTGGTTAAGCACTGGAATAAATTGCCTAGGGAGGTTGTGGAGTTTCCATCATTGGAGATTTTTAAGAGCAGATTAGACAAACACCTGTCAGGAATGGTCGAGATAATACTTAGTCCTGCCACAAGTGCGGGGGACTGGATAAAATGACCTCTCGAGGTCCCTTGCAGTCCTACGATTCTATGATTCCACGTTAAAAGGATTAAGAACTGGCTAACTGACAAATCACAAAAAGGTAGTGGCAGACAACGGGGAATCATCACTGAATAATCGTTTCTAGTGGATTCAGCAGAGATTAGTACTAGGCCTGACACTATTTGACATTTGGGATTCAGAAGTAAACATATAATCACTGCTGATAAAATTTGAAGATGACACAAAGATTGGGAAAATGATAAATAATGAGGACAGGGCAGTCATACAGTGATCGCTTGGTAAGGTAGGCCCTTTCAAACAAAATGTGTTTTAATGCAGCCAAATGCAAAGTTATTCCTCTAGGAACAAGAAATGTAGCTCATACTTACAGGAAGGGTAACTTTATCCTGGGAAGCAGTGACACCAAAAAGGATTAGGGGGTCATAATAGACAAGCAACTCCCCCATGACCTTCCAGTGGAGTACTGTGGCAAAAAGGGCTAATGCAATCTGTGGATGTATAAACAGAAGTAGTGAGTAGGACCAGGAGGGTGCTTTTACCTCTTCATATGACAGTAGTGAGAGACAGATAGTGGAATACTGCATCCAGTTCTGGAGTCCATATTTTAAAGAGGATGTTGAAAAATTGAACGCGGCAAGAAAAACAAATCATTTGAAGGCTAGGGAAAATTCCCTCCATTAAGATAAACTGAACAAGATTGAGCTCTGTATCAAAAAAACAGAGAGGCGTATAAGTACCTTCACAGTGTAGAAGTGTATTACAGAGTATAAGTACCTTCACAGGGAAAAAAGATACTAGATCTCTTTAATCTAGTGGAGACAGGGATAGCAAAGAACCACTGACTGGAAGCTAAATCAGACAAATTTCAAATTAGAAAGAAAGCACTTGTTTAACAAAAAAACCAAAAAATTGTGAGTGATTAATTACTGGAACAAATTGCCAGGGGAAGTTATGGATTTATCTCTTGATATTTTCAAATCAATATTGGAGGCCTTTCTGGAAGTTATGCTTTAGTCAAACAGAAGTTACTGAGCTCAGTATAGGGATAACAGTGAAATTTTATGTCTTGTGTTATCCATATCAGGCCAGATGATCAAATGATCCCTTCTGGCATTAATCTCCCCGTGCACACATTAACCCATTTTAGAAGAGCTCTCTCTCCAGTGTAAGACAATCATGAAAGTTTGACTTGCTGACTACAACGAGTTTTGTGGTTCTGAGTATCTACTAAATGAAGAAGTGGCAGCTCTGAGGACCATTGATATAGACCGGGGTGGCTCACATGTGGCTCTTCAGAGGTTAATATGCAACTCCTGGCATAGATACCAACACCAGGGCTGGAGCTACAGGTTCCAACTTTCCAGTGTGCTACAGGGTGCTCACTGCTCAACCCCTGGCTCTGCCCCAGGCCCCACTCCACTCCTTCCCCAAGGCTCCCACCCCTTCCCCGGAGTCTGCTGCACACCACAAAACAGCTGATGGCAGCAGGCGGGAGGCGCAGGGATGGAGGGTTAGGTGCTAATCGGCAGTGCAGCTGTCGGGTGGGAGACACTGGGGGCGGGGGGGAAGCGGGCTGAGGGGAAGCTGACGTGTTATTGTTGCTCTTTGGCAATGCACATTGGCTCCTTCTCAGGCGCAGGTTGGCCACCCTTGATATAGACCATATGACAAGGGGGAATTTCAGAGAATAGCGCAGCTCGAGTGAAACACAACCAATGCTGTGATATTTCAGCTGTTCACATGCCAGTTTTAAATCAGTGGGCAACATTAAACTCACATAAGAAACAGATTTCTTTTTTAACCAAAAAATTTATTTAATGATTTTCCACACACAAATGAAGAGAACATATAAAATATTTTATATCAACATTCAACATTAGCTAAAATATTTAAATATTTCAAAAGAAATCAATAGTGGAACTATAATAAAAAGCGGTTCAGTCCTATTTTCTGTGAAATTATACTTGAAATTCCATCACACACATACACAAATGTATGTAATCTTCAATTAGCTAAAAAGACATCCATCTAGTGCAAGATGCATTTTAAACTTGCATACTGTTGTTCTATATGATGGACATTAACTCACATTTGGAAAGAGCCTTCACATTTTATTTTTATTTCCTGAATAATTACTGTACCAGCCACCAAGACACTTCCTCCACCACTTATATATAAATATATATATATATTTAGCAGCTTAAGTGATTCTCGAAATGTCATTGTAAGGTTTTATTACCATTATTTCTCAATGCTTCCCTATCAGATGTACACAGTTTACGAGTGAAAAGATGTATTTTCTAACTGCCAGCCCTGAAAACTCTTGGACTCCCATCAGTCCATCTGGATTCCTTCCCTCTCACTGAAGTAACCAATTTTAAATTAGTAATTCTGTTGATGATGCACCAGAAGAAATGGAATCCAGCTAATCCCCAAGATAAGTTGGCTCTGACGGGCTAACAGAAACAAAAAGCAGTAAAACTTATTTGTCATTTGGGATAGCATTCTGAATACACACAGAAAACGGATCTGCTGCTATTTTTACCTAGTCAGGTTTCAGAGTAGAGCTGCACTGCCGGTTAGTTAGCAGTTGCACTACAAAGAAGGTCACTTGATCACTTCTGGTTATCTCTTGACTCTATCAAGTAAATGACTGGAGCTGTGGTAGCATGCCCACCAACTCAGTTTAATATAATGTAAAGCAAAAAGTTAATTTGATCAATTAATTTAGATACAAGATACTTTGTGGGTACGTCTACACTACCCGCCGGATTGGCGGGTAGTGATCGATCCCCGATCGCTCTGCCGTCGACTCCTGTACTCCACCGTGGCAAGAGGCGGAAGCGGAGTCGACGGGGGAGCGGCGGCAGTCAACCGTGAGGACGCGAGGTAAGTCGACCTAAGATACGTTGACTTCAGCTACGCTATTCTCATAGCTGAAGTTGCGTATCTCAGGTCGATCCCCCCTCCCAGTGTAGACCAAGCCTTAGTCTTAGTTTACCCCCTCTGTTAAAGAATTAGCAATGGTCCAAGACAATAGAAATCCATGGATTTAAGTTGCATTGTAAGTTTTGTCATCTTTTGCAGAAAGAAGATTCTAGCCCTTCTGGTTGCAGAGATAGCCTTGAGAGCATTAACTAATTTGCTTTATCAGTACAACTTCAAGTCCGCAACCAGACGGGAATGAAACATAGCACCAAAGGAAATGCAGCATTCTTTATTTTATCTTAATGAAGCATTTTAACCCCAATTACAAAAGTTTAAATGCAATATCCTTAATTACTTCACTGTTGATCCTACTGCCTGAAACATCCAGCTAATGAATTTATCCACTGAACCTGGATGGATTTGTCAAATACTAACTTTACATTCATTTGAAATAGAGAAGGGTGCAAACTCTGACTAGCCAAGTCGACAACAGGATAATCTTTCAAATATTCTGATAAGGCTCACAATGTTCCTTGTAATTTATGACAAAATTAATATTCATATTGCTGCCCAATACAGTGTTGAATGACTGCACTTCAGCTTGCAGGATACTATGGGGTTCTCGGTCAAGCTTGGCCTGACAGCCTCTATTTTGGTAGTTCAGTTTAACACGCTAATACATATTTTAAGAATATTCTCATTGTTGTGAGTAAATAATATTATACAACAGTGTAAAAGTAGAGCCAAGTTAGATAGAAAACGTGGACTCTCTAGACCCTACCCACAATAAAATGGAGATTTTTAACTAAAATTCCTCACATTTCTACTGTCCCTGATCATAGCATCTTCAATGAATTATCTTGAAGAGACAAATATATTTTCACATCAGCAATTAACAACCCTAAAAGTGAAATCAGACATGCTTCTTCCTCATTTTTCTTTTTCACAGCACCTAAGTTCTCCTGAGTTACAGGCAGTGGGTTACGACAGCTGACCACAGTCAGTAATGACAATCTTTTTGGATGTCTTTCCATTCTTGGAACCAAAGCTCTCGATTTTTTTCACAACTTCCATTCCTTCCTTTACGTGGCCAAACACAACATGTTTTCCATCTAGCCTGTAATATGAATAATAAATAAGTATAAGTAAAAGCAATATTAAACTAAATACACACTGAAAGTAAGGGGGATGCTGAATATGAATGAATATTCAGACTAGCTGATGACATTCTGATCAACTCTACTTACTGAAAAAGTAAAAGAATACAATACAGCTTTAGGACCTGATCCTACAGGCCCTTCCTCACATGAATAAAAGTTAGCAGGATAATGGCCTTATCTTGGGTAGTGCCCATTACTTAAGAACGTAAAGCGTTTCAGGTTGCAAGCCTTAAGTAACAATAGCAGAAGGAGATGGAGATAGAAGGGAAGTGGTATAGTTGGGGAGGGAGGGCAAGGGGAACGTCTTAAATATGGGAGCAAAATGTACTGACATGATGAGGCAGAGAGCGACAGAAAAGGTATTCCAAATGACAGGAGCAGTAGAGAGAGAGATGTGAATAGCAAAGGCTGTTCTAAGTGGGGCTAATCCAAAGCTCACTGAAGTCAATATAAGTCTCTCGAGTACAATTGCATCTGGGTCAGGCCTTTCGGGACTGTAAGGCAGCATGGTGTCTAGTGAAGCAACCCGACCTGGGAGACTGGAAGCCCCAGGATTGACCAAATCACTTAACCTTTCTATCTCCACTTGTCAGTAAGCATTCTACACATCCTGGGGCTACAGTGAGAATTGTTCGTAGAATCTTTTTGCATGGAGGGGAGGGGAAAGCATACATTGCATTCATTACTGTCCTGCAGTTTTGTAGGAGGTCTCAATACACTTACAAGATTGTTGTAATTGGGGGCAAGAGGAGGAGAAACGGGGAGGAAGAGATGCATGAACCTTCAGCTAACCCAAGGTTTTATATTTTTCTAACTCACATAATGCTTCGTGAAGTAGTCCCAGTGTCCAGACTCACTTGTAATTTCTTTAGAAGTTAAAAAAAGTAAACTTTTTAAACATGCAAGGGAGAGCAGTCCTCCACCCATGTTCATCCTATTAACTTATGTTTAGAGCTTCTGGCTCAAACAGATTATTTCCTAGGAAGTGATGGAGAAATTTAAAGTCACAACTCACAGGGCAAATATTTGGTTAAGGCTGACTCCTTTTTCTTAATTTCCACTCCTGACCTACGGCTTCACCCTGCGCTACCAATGCTAATCAACTTTGGACTTGGAAGAAGCAAAGGCTTGTTCCAGCAATGATGAAGGTATTACTGAAGTATGCTGGGAACAGCAAGAGGTACATTACTGCATCCAAAGAAAATGAGAATAAAAATAAACATGATGCCCTCATTTTATAATAGGAAAATGAAACCACTTATTGGATCCATTCAAATGCACAGCGCAACATCAACTGTTTGATTTATCTCCCTTATGTCCTCATTTCCTTCAGCCTCCCCAAATCATAGAAGATTACGGTTGGAAGAGACCTCAGGAGGTCATCTAGCCCAACCCCTGCTCAAAGCAGGACAAACACCAACTAAATCATCCCAGCCAGGGCTTTGTCAAGCTGGGCCTTAAAAACCTCGATGGATGGAGATTCCACCACCTCCCTAGGTAACCCATTTCAGTGCTTCACCACCCTCCTAGTGAAATAGTGTTTTCTAATACCCAACCTAGACCTCCCGCACTGCAACTTGAGACCACTGCTTCTTGTTCTGTCATCAGCCACCACTGAGAACAGCCGAGCTCCATCCTCTTTGGAACCCCCCTTCAGGTAGTTGAAGACTGCTGTCAGATCCTTCACTCTTCTCTTCTGTAGACTAAATAAGCCCAGTTCTCTCAGCCTCTCCTCGTAAGTCATGTGCTCCAGCCCCCTAATCATTTTCATTGCTCTCCACTGGACTCTCTCCAAATTGTCCACATCCTTTCTGTAGTGGGGGGGCCCAAAACTGGACGCAATACTCCAGATGTGGCCTGACAGTGCCCAATAAAGGGGAATAATCACTTCCCTCGATCTGCTGGCAATGCTCCTACTAATGCAGCCCAATAGGCCATTAGCCTTCCTAGCGCTGCTGACTCAAATCCAGCTTCTCATCCACTGTAATCCCCAGGTCCTTTTCTGCAGAACTTCAAGACTTGTAATGACGAAGGAATTAATGTAGATACATTTTTAAAAACTGCAGACCCATGGGGTAAGTGTTACCATATGTATTTCTACGAAAAACTTACCAGTCAGTTTTGGCAGTGCAAATGAAGAACTGAGACCCATTTGTATTGGGTCCTGCATTGGCCATTGAGAGTATACCTGCAAAAACATGAACATATTAGCGATGTATTCATCTGAAAAATGTGCTGTAGAGAAAATGCACTTTTCCTTTGCATACATAAGGCTAGTAGAGATGCGGAATAGGGCGGAAGGCATGTTGCTTCAACGTGGCTGCTCACGTCCCACCCTTTCTTTCTCCTGTCCTCTCTCCTCCAGCAATGGTAGTATGGGGATAGTTCATCAGCCATTGGGACCAGTGATGAGCTGCCAAAATCTTAACAACTGGTTCCCTCCTCACCCCACAAGGGGGTCGTGGCCCACCCCCTGGGACTCCTGCCCCATCCAACCCCCCATGTTCCTTGACATCCCTCCCAACCTTGCCCCATCCACCCCCCTCCCCTGTCCCCTGACTGCCCCCGGAACCAGGCAGGAGGGTCTCGTGGGCTACCGTAGTGGGTGCCCACCGTGCCCCGGCCTTAAGAGCCAGAGGGACCTGCCGGGGGGCGAGGTAGGGAGTCCCGGCGGTGCTTACCTGGGGCAGCTCCCGGCAAGCATCTGGCAGGTCCCTCTGGCTCCTAGGTGCGGAGTAGCATAGCTGGGGAGGAGCAGGGGGAGCGGCCGCTCCCCACATTGATCACATCAAAAGTGGCACCTTAGGAGCAGACTCCGTGGGTGCTCTGGGGTTGGAGCACCCACGGGGAAAATTTGGCGGGTGCCCCACCGGCAGCTCCCTGCCTGGCTCCAGCTCACCTCAACTCCACCTCCTCCTCTGAATGTGCCACCCCACTCGGCTTCTCCACACCCCCGGCTTCCCACAAATCAGCTGTTTGTGTAGGAAGCCTGGGACAGCTGAGAAGCAGGCAGCGGCTTCGCACTCAGGCCCACGGAGGCGGAGGCGAGCTGGGGCAGGGAGCGGTTCCCCTGCATGTCCCTCCCCCCCCAGGTTACCTGCTGCGGTGCGGGCGGCCCTCCTTGTTCCCCCCCACCCCAGCTCACCTCCGCTCTGCCTCCTTGGGCCTAAGCACGAAGCAGCTGCTTGCGTCTCAGCCCTCCCAGGCTTCCCGTGCGAACAGCTGATTCGCGGGAAACCGGGGCGGGGGGGGGAGGGGACGGAGAACCAGAATGGAGCGGAACATAACTCAGGGGCAGAAGTGGAGCAGAGGTAGCTGGGGGCGGGGAGGGTAGCTGCTGGTGGGTGCTCTGCACCCACCAAATTTTCCCCATGGGTGCTCCAGCCCCAGAGCACCTACGGAGTCAGTGCCTAAGGTGCCACTTTTGGCCGGTTGTTAAATTTAGAAGCCCTTTTAAAACTGGCTCCAGCTCACCACTGATTGGGACCCTGAAGGTGGCTCCTACCTTGTAATGTCTATTGTGGCTTGCATGGTAAATAGGGAAAACCAACTGACTTGGTCCCCATGATAAATGGAAGTGTCTGATATGTTAGAATTGCATAGACATTTCCTAAGTGTATGTTCCTAGATGACTGGGTTCTTCCCCCTCACCCCTGCATCCACCTGCTCTTTTGACTATAGTTGGTTATAATTGGTCTGTTGGTATAACCGATCTTTTGGCTAAAAGCTTTTGTGCTCCCTTCCACACCATCTAGCTGGTGGACAGCCAACACCATGGTGACCAGTCAGACAGACCCATGACCACTTCATTTCACTCTGAGTAAAAATTCAAGTCAGGCGATTCAGGAAATAGAAAATGTAGCCAAATTCCATTCCATAACAAAAAGAGTTGTTCCACGTTTGGGACAGTTTGTAAACATAAAACAGAACAAACACGTTAGGCTATGATAATTTGCATAGCATCCACTTAAAGCAAACTGCAATAGGTGTGATGATCTGACTGTCACCCATCATAGGCTGTCTACATGATGTGTATACTAGCACAGCTGAACTAGTAACACCTCACCACTTCGACACCACCTCAATGGACCTTTTTGTAATGATCAAGTACCTCACCCACCTCAAATATGTGCTCCTTAAAATGACATTTTCTACAGGGACCAATCATTACAAATTACTCAGCAGAAGGGAAGAGGAATAAGTTTATTTACCAGGTCCAACGTGCTTAAGTATGAAATTTTCATCTGGAAATCGACTGCCATAAATGGATTTTCCTCCTGTGCCATTGTGGTTGGTAAAGTCCCCAGCCTGAAACATAAGTGGTTTTTAACTTTACTAATGTACAGGTTGCATTTTAGAATAAAACAGGTGCTATTAAAAATATACGCACTGTTGTAATTAATTTACATGGAATATACGGGCCCAAAGGAGTTAATATGACCCTGTCACCATCCAACATTAAACAACATTAAGCAAGGTTCAGGCTTTGGTATACAGAGACTTCAGCCTGCTTAGTACTACAGCAAACACATGATTAAAAATTTTAAACCTTTTATTAAAGATATAGAAATGAAGGAAAAACAGTTAATATTTTATATTTCAAATGCGTTAAGTTGAACTTTCATTTTAACATCGTGTTCCCTTTAGCTGTAGAGAGTCCTTAAATGGAAAAAACCCAAAGCCATCGTTCAACAGTCTTTTAGATAGTATTAAAGATGGAAATAACTTCTCTTTTTCCCCAAAAAAGACAGTTAATTAAGATAGGCTGGTGCTGTTTTTGTTAAAATCCCAGTCCTGTTTCCTAGAAGACAAAATAAGACATATACACACAAGACAGGAGAGAAAAGAATAGCAAAGATACAAAATACAGCTTCTGTCTTGGGTCAATGTTTACTTGCCACCTCACTGCTGGAAAAACAAATGCATGGCACTTGGTCTTATTAGCCACTCTGAGACCTGGGAAACTCATACCAGCATCGACCCTTATTAGACAGAAGGCAAAAGGAGAGGGTTAGGAAAGAGAAGAAATAAAGTGGGGAAGAAAAAGGACACGTGGGTGGGAGTGGGGATCGGTGGGAAAGTCTCACATCCTAGTTAGCCAGAGCCACTGAAGGTGGCTCTGTCATCTGGGTCCCCCTCTCTCTGGCCTGGTCAGGTCAGGATTAGGATGATGAAGGCTCAACAGTGATGTAGTGGATCCCAGGGTACCAGGAAATGATGGGGGTGGCAGCAAGGATCATATACCTTGCTCCTGTCCTGTCTGCCCATTTCTCAGTCTGCAGTTGTCAGACAGCTTCTTCTGATAATTTTCCCAGAAAGTCTTCTCATCATTTGTTATAGGTTCTTGTAACAATTTTATAAACTTTCACTCACTTTTTCCAGTTGAGCTCACAATTAGGATAACTTTGCAGGAAAGGTCCCCAATGGATACTTTATTCACCGCTTCAATACAGAGGTACTGAAGACTCACCTGGTGATTATGCAGTACTGGCAGACTTCCTACCCTCAATGGAAGAGATTCCGATACTGTGGGAGTCTTAATCCAAACATTTTGATTTTGTAGTTTTAAATTTGGAAAGAAGATCTGATTCTAGTCACACTCAGAGCTGAATGGGAGTTTTCGCAGAGGCAGCAGGATCATGCCCCTGATAGTTTTTCTTTTACAGGACAAAAATTGTTAGGCAATTAATCCTAATTCATAGGATCACCTGATGTGTCATATGTCCGACCTGTTTTATCTGCCTTGTAACTACCATAGGCTGAACGTTCCTCGGGACACAGACTGAGAGTTCTTATGTACGTACAGTGCCAAGCACACTGCTGCAAACGAAAGCTAATCCTTGCAAACAGAATGTTAGGGACAATTAGGAAAGGAATAGAATATAAGACAGAAAATACCATAATGCCACTATATAAATCCATGGTGCGCCAACTGTATCCAGTACTTCAAAACCCATCTCAAAAAGGATACGGTAGAACTGGACAAGGGTCAGAGAAGGGCAAAGGTGATCAAGGGTATGGAACAGCTTCCATATGAGCAGAGACTTAAAAAGATTAGAGCACTTCATTTTAGAAGAGGGATAACTAAAGGGGTGCTATGATGGGGTCTATAAAATTATGAAAAGTGGGGAAAAAATGAATAGAGAAGTGTTATTTACCAGGGGTCACTTGATAAAATGAAAAGTTGGCAGGTTAATACACGTAAGAGGAGGTAATTTTTTATACAACAACTAACCCATAGAACTCGTTGCCACAGGATGTTGTGATGGCCATAAGTATAACTGGATTCAAAAAAGGACTGGAAAAGTCCATGGAGAAATAGGTCCATCAATTGCTATTAGCCAAGATGGTCAGATGCCACTCCATGCTCGAGGTAGGTCTAAAACTTCTGACTACCAGAAGCCGGGGAGAGGAAGACAGGGGTGTATCATTTTATAATTGCTCTGCATATCTCCCCCAAAGCTCTGGCCCAGGACACTACTGGAGATACAATACTGGGCAAGACGGACCATAGTCTAACCCAGTATGGCAGCTCTTATGTTCTTTGGAATCATAAGATATTGTGTATGACATTCACATTTTCAAGATTGCCTTGAGCTGCCCAAAGTTGTGCTTTACATAATAGTGTGGCAATTCTTGTGTAATCCCAGAAGCATGCTTTACGTGCTGTGTGTCATGAAGAGGCATCTGAATTGCAAAGTAAAGTACATGGCAACCTTTAATTAGGTGTATTTGTCAGGCTGCATCACACTAACATTGCACCTCCTACAAGTGGAATGGCTTTCACTATTTCCACCAGCTTTAGAATGTTAAAAGAAAAATTGTCCTAGAATTATTATATGGTCCTTGAAGCATATAGTAGCAGTTACACATCTGCAAATACAGAGCACTTTACAAACACTAACTCATCATCTTAACACTTCTGAGAGACAGGCAACTAATTTTGGATAGAACTATGTAAGTTAGTGGTGGAGCAGCAATCAATATTTTCAAGTTCCTGACCCCCAGGTCATAGTCTAGACCTTGCTTCTTTTCCACCACCACCAAAAGATCCAATGCGTATTTTCAAAATAAAGTCAGTCTACTGCAGCATATTTGTCTGCTTTCCCTTATCAAAAGTAGGACAACATGAGAACATTTGATTTTTGGTATTTTTTAAATTTTAAATGCAGTTTTTTGCTCAAGATGCAAGTGCCTCCAAGGTTATTGATTAAAAACAGCATTTACATGTTTATAAAGCCTTTCACCTCAAATAAATCACAAACCCATTCAAAAACTCTATAAATACGCTACTGTTGAAATGCAGCCTTCACTGGGGTGAAAGAAAGCAACCAATTATCATGCAGTCCAGTATACTGCAGCAATTGGGGGTGGGGGGAATTGTGTCCAAGTGCAATGGAACACACTCCTTCTGTCATGCAGAGCATCATGGAATGTTAATACAGCATCCACACAAAACAGGTAGGCTATTAATTTCTCTTCCAAAGTGTATATACACTTTATTTTAAACAGGATCACTGTCATGTTTGTGTATTATTTACAGCAGTTTAGAATGATTCAGTCTTCAAATTAGAAGTAATTGCCACATTCAGAATCTCTTAAGACACCAAGTATTCTTTTCGTGAGTCAGCCTATTTACTCGGAAAACACAGTGAGTATTCTTTTTTTCCCAGGTGAGAAGTTCATATGAAATCTCTGATTGTTTTCTTTTAAATGCCTGTATATCAACAGCAAACATAATATAGCTTAACAAGATGTTGTCAGCAAAGAAAGATTGGGTACATTGTTCTCTTATGTGCTACATTGCACTGATTATAATTCTACACACAGACTGTTTTCCTTACCAACAGCCATTTTACTGAGCACACCACTTGTTAAAATACATCACTACACAAAAGCACAGCTCCCAAAGTCAGGATTTCTAAAAGCAGTCTAGAGTGGCATTTGCATTTACTTGTACAAACTGATGTGCTACACAACAGCCATAGCAACAGGATCAGAAATGCAAGGCACATTGTCATATCTTCCTTCTGCTGTTAAGAGGTTACAACAGCAAAACTATTTAAAAGTCAGTGTTAAACTTGTGTTCTAATATTGTACAAATAAAAATCATTCTTAAATCAGATATCAGAATTCAGTATAATAGATCCACCATAACATGTTTCCCAAAATAAAAGTTTGGTGAAAATACTGAAGGTTACATTACCTGGCACATAAATAAAGGAATCACTCTGTGAAAGGTGGATCCTTTATACCCGAAACCCTTTTCACCGGTACAAAGAGCTCTGAAATTTTCTGGTAAAACAAAAACATATATGAACTACTACCATGTAACATCATTATACAGTACCCTACAACCAAATTAAAATAAATGGCAGGTAATTTAGGTCCCACATCAGTGTTTTTTAGAAAAAGTTTAAAGCACGTTCTTTAAAAAAAGTTTATTCTCCAACAGTGATATAAAGTCCTATAATTTTTTTTTAAATTCTTCTATTGTGCATGCTTGAGAGCTTTATATTAGTGAAAGGTACTAATAAGAGAGCCCCAAAGACAGAGTTTGTTTACCCCCACTACCGTGCAGTATTATAGGTAGCCGCAATGCAACATTTGTCATTTCACTTGCATTCTTTTAGCCTAGTCTACGTTACAGTTAAGTTCCATCTAAGCTGCCTATTAAGCCCCATGGTCAGGGGAGAGGCACCTCTCCCGCTCCCAGCCCAGGTGCTGCTGTGGGTGGAGAGAAATCTGTGGGGAGTCCTCTCTCCCTGCCCACCATAGCCCCCAGGCAAGCCTGCACCCCAAACCCCTCATCCCTGGCTCCACCCCAGAGCCTGCACCCCCAGCCAAAGCCCTCAACCCCCCATGCCCCTCATCCGTGGCCCCACCGCAGATCCCTCACCTCCCCAGCACACCCCAATCCTTTGCCCCAGCCCTGAGCACCCCTCCCACACTACAAACCCCTCGGCCCCACCCCCACCACATGAATTTTGTTATGTGCACCAATATGGAGGGGTTGCGTCACACCTCCTCCACATTGGTGCACATAACAAAATTCATTCTACTTATGCGTGGGAAAAATTAGAGGGAACACTGCACTACAGTTAGGTCGACGTAAAGCAGCTTCTTCGACCAAACTCTGCAAGGGCCTGCACTAAAACATAGCTCCCACCAATGTAACCCACCAACTACAGTGACTTAACTCCACCTCCGTGAGTGATGTTGCGCTGAGGACTACATAGTTAGGTCGATGCAGTGTCAGCACAGACACTGTGTTGTTTACATCGACTGTTGTTGCCTTTCAGAAGCCATCCCACAATGCCCCACACTGACAGTTAAATCAGTGCAAGGGGTCCTGGTGAGGACACACTTCTGACACAAGGAGAGTAGTTTGGACATGCAAAAGCAATTCAATCACTGTGGTGGCTGTACATCAAAATTAGGTTGACTTAATTTTGTAGTATAGATTTGCCCTTAATCGCAGTTTGAAATAACACCTCTAGGAGTGAGATTTCAGTCTCCATGCCTTTTAAACCTTTGCTCTTGCTTCATTTGTGAAAGTGGTATTTTTCCCATGGACACTTGTCTACTAGGAAGTAGACCAAGACAACCAACTCAGACTCATAGACTAAGGTTAGAAGGGACCATCATGATCATCCAGTCTGACCTCCTACACACTGCAGG
The DNA here is from genome assembly GCF_015237465.2 of Chelonia mydas. Taxonomy (NCBI): domain Eukaryota; kingdom Metazoa; phylum Chordata; order Testudines; family Cheloniidae; genus Chelonia; species Chelonia mydas. The sequence continues at coordinate 65,816,714 of NC_057853.1, read as the reverse complement.
CCACAGACCCTCATCCAGTCCTGTAACAGACCTATAACCTCTGGCTGAGTTACTGAAGTCCTCAAATCATGCTTTAAAGACTTCAAGTTCACTTAGATCAACGAAGAGCCCTCAAAGAAAAACTTTTGATCACTAACAGGGTAGGAGGATTAAAACCATCTTAGAGGTGAAAGGGAGAAAATCTATGTCCTATTACCAATCTCCCAAACCACACAGTCCCCACTCCACAATTCCTCCAATTTGCTGTTGCTTTGGATTTCAGTGAAAGAAGTGTATCTTTTATATTTGTTAAACATTTTTGTCCAGCGTCGGTAACCAAAACACATAACTTTCATGCACAGGCAAGGTAGTGAACTCAACTTTGTCAGGAAAAAAATTAGAAAAATTGGTGACAAAACATAATGAATATTGTCCTATTTTTCAATCAACTATTGAGCTAGTTAAAGTTTTTGTAAAGCTTTAATTTTGAATGAATTCCCCCCCGCCCCATCTAATCTAAATCTTAAAATCACAAAGTATGAAACTTTCAAGACACTTTCTTACCAGCGGTCTTTGGAACCACATCAGCTTTTAGCTGTGAAAAAGAGAAAAAGAGAGAGCACAAAAAGTAAGCTTTTACATAACAAAATACACACATGAAAAAAGTTAAAAAGATACCTACATTGGTTTCATGAACTAAGCCAATCCAAAGGGCGGGAGACCTGTACTAAGGATGACCTTGTATATAAAATAAGCAACCCCATGTCCTAAACAACCATTTTAACATAGCCTAATAGTTTAATGCGGTTTGCCTGTAATTAAAGACCACCTCTTTGAAGCAACTCTTTCTTGTTGGGCCTCTGGTCAGTCACTTAAGACTGACTGTAGTTGTATTTAAGAACTAAAATTAACAATACAACATGAGATTCAGGAAGAATTTGAAATTTGACTGGAAAGACTCAGGATCATTGACCAAAAGTATTTTGGACTATCGTTGCAATTAAATTACTTCCAGCAAAGACTAATCTTTGAAGCCTGCTTAAAAATAGTTATATTACGGAAACTGAGGTAGCAGGAACAGAAAGAAGAGCGGACATTGCACACCTAAAATTGATTCCCAAAGTCACACAGTGTCAAATTATTAAGTCTTCATTTCTGAAGATTTCACAGGAAGTTACTTTTGTAGATCCTACAAATCTCTTCATAACAGCCAGCATGGATTTTTTAGACAAGTGACCATCTGCAAAAAAGTGTACATGATTGTTCTCAGGTACATATTGTCCCTCAATCAACTTAGACCACAAATTAGAGCAGAGAGATATCCTTGTGAAGATGCAGGCATTGCCAGATCCACGAAGGGAGTGTATCGGATCTGTAAGTGCAATGGCAGTTATCTTGGCTGACATACTGAACTGGGAGCCTTTAGAGCTAAAAGCATGACCAAAGCTCTCTAGCTGGGGCTTTAACAGACTCATATCCTATGCAGTTCAGCACAGAGAGGGACCCTGTAATATGTTCTCAACAGTTACTCACAAGGATAACACTATTGCCACACAAGTACAGTCACTGGAAGACCATGCAACCATGAACATGCTACAGCCAAGCATGCTGACTTCCTCCTGTTGCCCTAACATTCAGTCACAAGAAGGTGTGACCTTTATAATCCCATTCATTTTATAGGAATGATTTTATGATACCAAAGAGAAGACTGTCTGGTAATGAACTCCTTGCACAATGGTATTTTTACCAGAAGTCCCTCAAACAGTTCAAGACAACGTGAAGACTATTTGGTTTTGGTTAGTTTTCACAGCAATACTTTCAACAAAGGTTTTGGCCGCATGAAACCCTTCTCAGAGCACATTTGAACCTTCATGTGCTACATCAAAAGAGACCTAAGGATGGGTGGGCAACAAAGAAGCTGTGATGAACTTTCTATGAATATCAATCAGAGTGGAACATGACAGTCTTTCTTGTCTTCATATTCTGAAACAAACATTTCAGTCCTTCTCCTACACAGTGTGTTCACAAACAGGTACTAAAGATACAAGGGACATATCGCTATTATAGATTCAGCATTTGTCATGACTATCGCAGGAGTAATACATGGCCTGATTTTTCTGTTTCTGTTTTTCTGTTTCTATAATGGCAAAGATTTTTCAGTATTTGAATTATTATGACCTAGCAAGCAACCAGTTGGGTGGTTGAGTGGATGTGAAAGACAGCAGCTGCACAAACTTGTGGAGTGTGATCCTGCAGAAACCTAATGGAAAGCATAGGAACTGGGACAACACCTCCAGGAAACAAGATAAGGAACCAGAATGGAGAACTCTGCCCCCTTAGCCAGAGTACAAAACAAACAAAATAAAGGAAAACAGGCAACCCTAAAACTTTATGGAAGTATTTTTAACAAATAAAGAAACTGAAAACTCAGAAGCCTAGGATAATGAAAGAGACATTAGCTACATACCCAAAAGTCTCAAGTGTGTTTACATAAGCTATACTGAGGATTGCAGCTAGAAAGGTAGTTTTGGACAACTGACATAGTGGAGTTTCCAAAATAATCAACACCAGAAACACTCTGCTTATTTTATGCAATTTAAGCATAATTTTCTAGAGACATTTTGTTTTTAATCAATTTAAAAATTCAGAGTTTTTCTTCAAAGCATTTTAGTCCAAACTTGCCTCTTAGTTCAAAGATTAACAGTTGAAGCAAACCAGTATTACTCATTTCTCTCCATCTCTGAATGCATTATTTAACTTCTCAACAGAAAAGTGAGAAAGCAAAAACAGATGGATCATTTTCTGTGTGTATTACAAACACATACTCATTCCCAGGACCTTTCATAATTGTCCATCTCCCCACAATTTCTATGACTCTTTTACAGGTATTTTTCATACTTCACCTTAACAAAGAAGCCAGCCTTAATAAAGCTCTTTAGCTGTAAGAAGACAACCACCACATATATTGCCAGAAGCCTAGCACTGAAAAGTTCTCAACTGCCCCATCCGGAAGTTAAATAATAATAGCCACATACAGGAAGTGGGCTGTTTCACTTTCATAACGATTTTGGGAGGAGTTGGAGAGGATCCAAAGTCTGTGGAAGTTACTAAAACTGTACAGCTTGAATTTCAGTAGTTTGAGTGATTCTACAAAGGAGAATTTTACAGTCTTAACTACTCCATTGTATCAGTATTCATGTACTTTCATAGCTGAGTTCCTGAAGACAAAGTAACAGTTCTTTGAGTGCTCAATATGTACCCAACCAACACCAGCTGAGGGTTTTGCTGTTTGAGTTTGGCTAGGGAGTGTACACTTGCAATCCCCTACTCAGTAACATTTCCTGTTCATTACATTTTGCTGCTCTCCCTTGGTAAATGACAGTTCTGCTCATGTGGTAAAGTCTGCTCCTCTGCCAGTCCTGACCTTGCCTGTGTCACTTTCAAAACCAGGCACTCATTTCCTCTAGGACAGGACTTTTTTCCGCCGCATCATCAATTTAGAGTAAATCAACATACAAATAAGTCTGGATACCCAGCTTTGTCTGAGCCACTTTATACACTAAACATGAAACCAATTCCTCCTAGAGTGCCTTCTGGCGCTGCCTAAAAAAGGCATTCAGCAGCGGGAAAGGGGACTGGAGGGGACATATTATATTGAAAGGATGCATGGTCTAGCAATTAAGGCACAGGACTGGGAGTCAGGATATCTGGGATGCATTCCCAGCTCTGGCCGGACTTACTGCGTGACCTTGGTAGGTGCAAAGTAAATAATAAGAACTCAGTCTGCCAGTGATCTCTAAAGGGCAGTGATGGGGACTGTCCTGTTGCATAATCTGAGACTCGACAATGTCCCTACCACACACTCTCCTTGTGCGTGCGAGACACAGGCCTGGAGATTTCAAAGGCGATCGGGAAGAGTTTTTAGATGGCTATTTATAAGGCAAATATTCCTGTAGCAGCTCGGTACGATCCAGGTGGTTCAGATCTGGAGCAAGCACTATTTCCAGATAACAATCCTCACTGAATCCCGATCGCCAAAGGGCTTTCCACAGCTGCCCCCGTCCCCCTTCTGAGCTCCTTGGCCAGGCGCAGCGAGGGGGGCGCGCTCAGGGAGCGGCCGGGACTCGCCCAAGGTCACACCGCCAGCCAGTGGCAAAGCCAGGAACCACCCCTCCCCCCCGCGGCTTCCCAGGCTGCTTCGGCCACCATCACCCCGAGCCGGGGTCTCCCTCACCCTGCGCACCGCCCCAGCCTGCTGCCGGAGCCTGGCTCGGGGCTGCTCCGGCTGACCCCCAGCCTGGGGCCAGCAGAGCCTCGCCGGCCGGGAACAGGGGACCCCAGGGGGCGGCTACCTCCAACACGACGCGCCCCAGGGGCTGGTTGTCGGCTCCCACGTCCAGGTAGACTAGCGGGTTGGGCGGGCTGGCGCTGCTGCAGCCCCGGCTCCGGGCGGCGCGCGGGCAGGCGAGCCGCGGCGGGCGCAGCAGGAGCAGGCGGCGGGCGGAGCTCAGCGCGGACATGCTGGCGCGGCGGAGCAGTGCGCACGCGGCCGGCTCTCTGCGCTGCGAAAGGGGGCGGGCGGGGCCGCAAAACACTGCGGGGCCGCCGCCGCTGCGGCGCTTTTTATGGCCTCCGCCGGGAGCCTCCGCAGCGCCCCTAGAGGCGGAAAGCGCCGGGAGGCGGCGGCCAGGTGAGAGGGCCCGGGCCAGGCACGTGCTGCCGGGAGGCGGATGCAGGAAGAAGCAGGTAGGAAAAGGGTTTGAGGGGAGCCAGGGAGAGATGGGCAGCCGGGGGAGCTGGGCTGAAGGGCAGGGAAAAAAACACTGTGACCGCCTTTGCTTTGCTGCCTCAGCACCGGCTGGCCCAGCACCCAGCCTGACCAATAGCCCTACCCTACCCACAGCCCTGAGACCCTGCGCTAGTAACGAATACAGCATCCTTCAGACTTGACAACGCAACGGTTTAGATCTGAGGTTCCCACACAGGGGGCTGCAGCAGGCTGGCGGGTGCCATGGTGCTGCCCACGTCTGCCTCCATCTTTCCAGCTGTGAAATCACCTCAGACAGTTAAAAACACATTAAATACTTTCCGAACGCTACTTTTCTATGGAAGCAAGTGCTAGAGTTGCCACTGCATTAGACCTTTGTGACTAGGAAAGGTGGCTGCAATGAGACAGTCTAGGTAGTGAGGCCTGGGTCATGCTATAAAAAAAAAAGTTTAAGAACCTCAGACTGAGACCATCAGTGTTTTGGAACAAAGAATATGTCCGAACTGGGAGTAGAACTCAGGACCATAAACCAACCATAATTCACCTCCGGAAAGAGAACCAGCACCACTTAAAGTGTTCAAAATAGGTTGCGTTTCTGGCTGGTTTCCACATAAAGGGACATTGCCAAACTGAAATTTAGGGCCTGATTCTCATTGCCGTACACCTCTTTCTTGACCATTTCTGTCATGATCACAGGAGATGTTTACATACATAACTACATTCTTAAGAGTTGCCACTTAGAGGTACAAAAACTTTTAGAAGGGCGATTCATCTTATTAATTCACAAAACTGAATAGTCATCACCATTAAGTGTTAAGAAGGGAATGAATATACTCTGCCAACTAAAACCCCAATTCTGCAATTGACCACCAGCATGCAGGGTCAGGGCCTAAACTAGTTTAGCTGACCAATATGTTTATAATAATAATTACTTTTAGTGTGCCCAAAAGTGAGATAGGCACTCAGCTATTTATTTATTTATTTATTTTGTAAACTTCCCCAGGAGGTGCTTTAACTTTGACATGCAATAACCATCTCAAAGACAGGGTACTCCTTCTGAGCCTATTCACAAGGGTGAAAGTGGATTTTGAGAGAGTTGGCAATCTACCCTCTGGGAGCTAAAGAGAAGCCATCAACTAATTTCACGAGTCCCAGAACAACCATTGGATGAGACACACACTTGGAGCACTAAGATGTGAAATGCAATTAAATTGGTTATTACCACATGCATTGGGTAGTGTGATGAGCCACAAGGTCAGAGAAGAAAAGTAATTAGCTACCCATGCTGTACAGCAACACTTTAGAAATGCATTGACTGGAACATATTATTACCTATTATGAAATGGTATTTATAAATAGAAATAAGTAAAACAGTCACACACAGGTGTGTGATGTGACTGTGACATCACAGATATCCAGAAGGCTCCACAGGTGCCCAGGATACTAAAGTGCTTTCCTAATCCTATGTAGTTTCCTGTTGTTACCTGAGAGACTATTACAACGATACAGTATGTCATTATACCATGTCGTGGTGCTCCAGGTTCTGCTGGTTTATAAACGAAAGTTGTGTTTCTGTTTAGTAAGATTAACAGTTTACAAAATAACAAAAAGCTACCGTCTAGCAGCTTAGTTGCAGTTCCTCACCCTAAATTAGTAAAATTTAGTTCAACAATATTTACTAACACATTACTAACTTTTTTTTAGCAAATTTCAGCCATTATTTTAGAATTATTCCCGTTGAGTTTCCATATTCTGTTCATTTGCCAAAATTTTCAAAATCTCCTGCTACTACAAGCCCTCTTGGGACTCTGTTGTACTCTGTTGAAATCAAAGGCAACATTTCCAATAATTCTCACTGGTAGCAGCATGCAGTCTCTAGTAAATCATTCCCCTGCTTTCTTTTTCTGTTTTTTAAAAACATTGCAGTGCAGTTTCCATAAGGGGAAACAGTAATTCTCAGACCTGCTAAAGTTCTCTGAAATAATTAATAAAGTAACCACTAAAGATGACTTGATTGACATAATGTACCTGAATTTTCAAAAAGCTGTCAACAAAGTTTCTTCCAAAGTCACTCTGAAGAAAAAGATAACTATGGGATAAATGGCAAGGATACAGTATAAAACTATGAAGGATTATGAGAAATTCTCTATGAACTTGAGCACATTAGGTCAAATTTGTCCCTGGTTCACTGCCCATTTCTTCAAGGCATGTATTCCCAGATACCATCATATAATGTAAAATAAGTGAAGGGGCACCAGAGTGAATTGAGTCAAATACAGTGTTGTATGCTAAGTCAACAGTTGACTTCCTGATGCAATGGCAGGTAAGTAAACTCCATATTCATCCTCCATAAGACAAGCCATACTGGGCTACACCAATTTTTCCTTCTAGCCCTGTCATAAATATAAAGGGAAGGGTAAACCCCTTTAAAATCCCTCCTGGCCGGAGGAAATCTCCTCTCACCTGTAAAGGGTTAAGAAGCTAAAGGTAACCTCGCTGGCACCTGACCAAAATGACCAATGAGGAGACAAGATACTTTCAAAAGCTGGGAGGAGGGAGAGAAACAAAGGGTATGTGCGTCTGTCTATATTCTGTCTTTGCTGGGGACAGACCAGGAATGGAGTCTTAGAACTTTTAGTAAGTAGTCTAGCTAGGTACGTGTTAGATTACGATTTCTTTAAATGGCTGAGAAAAGAATTGTGCTGAATAGAATAACTATTTCTGTCTGTGTATCTTTTTTGTAACTTTAGGTTTTGCCTAGAGGGGTTCTCTATGTTTTGAATCTAATTACCCTGTAAGGTATCTACCATCCTGATTTTACAGGGGGGATTTCTTATTTCTAATTACTTCTATTTTTATTAAAAGTCTTCTTGTAAGAAAACTGAATGCTTTTTCATTGTTCTCAGATCCAAGGGTTTGGGTCTGTGGTCACCTATGCAAATTGATGAGGCTTTTTATCCAACATTTCCCAGGAAAGGGGGGGGTCCAAGTGTTGGGAGGATTGTTCATTGTTCTTAGGATCCAAGGGTCTGGGTCTGTAGTCACCTAGGCAAATTGGTGAGGCTTTTTACCAAACCTTGTCCAGAAAGTGGGGTGCAAGGTTTAGGGAAGTATTTTGGGGGCAAAGACGTGTCCAAACAGCTCTTCCCCAGTAACCAGTATTTGTTTGGTGGTGGTAGCGGCCAATCCAAGGACAAAGGGTGGAATATTTTGTACCTTGGGGAAGTTTTGACCTAAGCTGGTAAAGATAAGCTTAGGAGGTTTTTCTTTCATGCAGGTCCCCACATCTGTACCCTAGAGTTCAGAGTGGGGGAGGAACCTTGACAAGCCCAATATCCTGTCTTCCAGTAGTGGCCAATACCAGATGCTTCAAAGAGAATGAAAAGAACAGGTCAATTATCAAGTGACAGTCAGAAGCTTAGGGACACCCAGATCATGGGACTGCGTCCCTGACCATTTTATAGTGTTGGCCATCAGAGCATCCCCTGGCAAGGAGTTCCACAGGTTGACTGTGTGTTGTGTGAATAAGTACTGTATTTTGTTTGTTTTAAACCTGCTGCCTATTAATTTCATGGGGCGACCCCTGGTTCTTATGTTACGTAAAGGGGTAAACAGCACTTCCTTGTTCATTTTCTCCACACAATCCATGATCTTATAGACCTCTGTCATATCCCCCCTCATTCATTTCTTTTCTAAGCAGAACAGGCCCAGTCTGTTTAATCTCTTTTCCAATTGAAGCCGTTCCATACCCTAAGTCATTTTTTCCATCTCTGTATCATTTCCATTTCTAATATATCTTTTTTGTGAGGGGGCGACCAGAAGTGCATGCAGTATTCCAGGTATGGTGGTACCATGTAGTAGCATTATGATATTTTCTGTCTTCTTATCTATCCCTTTCCAATGTGCTCACTTTGCCTTTATCATCACTGAATTTCATCTGTCATAGAATCATAGAATATTAGGGTTAGAAGAGACCTCAGGAAGTCATCTAGTCCAATCCCCTGTTCAAAGCAGGACCAACACCAACTAAATCATTCCAGCCAGGACTTTGTCAAGCCAGGCCTTAAAAACCTCTGAGGATGGAGATTCCACCACCTTCCTAGGTAACCCAATTCCAGTGCTTCACCACCCTCCTAGTGAAATAGTGTTTCCTAATATCCAACCTAGACCTCACTCACTTCAACTTGAGACCATTGCTTCTTGTTCTGTCATCTGCCACCACTGAGAACAGCCTAACTCCATCCTCTTTGGAACCCCCCTTCAGGTAGTTGAAGACTGCTTTCAAATCCTCCCTCACTCTTCTCTTCTGCAGACTACATAACCCCGATTCCCTCAGCCTCTCCGGGTAAGTCATGTGCCCCAGCCCCCTAATAATTTCCATTGCCCACCGCTGGACTCTCTCCAATTTGTCCACATCCCTTCTGTAGTGTGGGAACCAAAACTGGATACAATACTCCAGGTGTGGCCTCACCAGTGCCGAATGGAGGGGAATAATCACTTCCCTCAATCTGCTGGCAATGCTCCTACTAATGCAGCCCAATATGCTGTTAGCCTTCTTGGCAACAAGGGCACGCTGCGGACTCAAATCCGGCTTCTCATCCACTGTAATCCCCAGGTCCTTTTCTGCAGAACTGCTGCTGAGCCAGTTGGTCCCCAGCCTGTAGCGGTGTATGGGATTCTTCCTTCCTAAGTGCACAACTCTGCACTTGTCCTTGTTGAACCTCATCAGATTTCTTTTAGTCCAATCCTCCAATTTGTCTAGGTCACTCTGGACCCTATCCCTACCCCAGCGTATCTACCTCTCCCCCGAGCTTAGTGTCATCCATGAACTTGCTGAGGGTACAATTCATCCCATCATCCAGATCATTAATAAAGATGTTGAATAAAACCGGCCCCAGGACCTACCCACTGGGGACTCCACTTGATACCTGCTGCCAACTTTTGCTGTCCTTTTGTTGTCCAGTCACCCAGTTTTGTGAGATCCCTTTGTAATCTTCACAGTCTGCCTTGGACTTTGCTATCTTAAGTGAAAAGGTTGTAGAGCATTAAAAAGGTCATAGAGCAATTTTTAAACTAAGGGCTGGGGGAAAGCTGATAGGTGTGGAGGACCACGTGGTTTGGTCAGAGACATCCCTTAGGGGAGGATCTATTATGGAGAATCTCTAGGTTCTAGTGAGGACAAGAGGATGGGAAATCATAAAATACAGGTGGGGTCTGATGAGAAATGGGCAAATAAAAGAGTCCCATTCAATTACATCATGTAATGGCAGACAGCTAAAAGGAGACAAATTTTTAAAGTGCTTATATACCAACGCTAGAAGTCTAAATGGGTAAACTAGAGTGCCTCATATTAAATGAGAATATTGATATAATAAGCATCACAGAAACTTGGTGGAATGAGGATAATCAATGGGATACAGTAATACCAGGGTACAAAATATATCAGAAGGATAGAACAGGTTGTGCTGGTGGGGAAGTGGCATTGTATATGAAAGAAAGTGGAGAAGTAAATGAATCAAACTGTACCACAGAATCTCCATGGATAGAAATTCCATGCTCTAATAATAAGAATATAGCAGTTGGGATATATTACCGACCACCTGACCAGGATGGTGGATAGTGACTGTGAAATGCTCAGGAACATTAGAAAGGCTATTAAAATAAAAAACTCAATAATAATAATGGGGGATTTCAGTTATCCCCATATTGACTGGGTACGTGTCACCTCAGGATGGGATAAAGTTTCTTGACAACTTAAATGACTGCTTCTTGGAGCAGCTGGTCCTGGAACCCACCAGAGGAGAGGCAATTCTTGATCTAGTCCTAAGTGGAGCACAGGATCTGGTCCAAAAGGTGAATATAGCTGAATATATTAAATGTAGGTGAATATATTAAATTTAATATATAGGTGAATATAGTCAATTTAATAGCCCTGTGGCAGGAAAAACACCACAGCGGCCCAACATTGTAGCATTTAATTTGAGAAATGGGAACCACACAAAAATGAGGAGGTTATTTAAACAGAAATTAAAGGGTACAGTGCCAAAAGTGAAATCTCTGCAAGCTGCATGGAAACTTTTTAAAGACACCATAATAGAGGCTCAACTTAAATGTATATCCCAAATTTAAAAACATAGTAAGAGAACCAAACAAAAAGCCACCTTGGCTAAACAACAAAGTAAAAGAAGGAGTGAGAGGCAAAAAGGCATCCTTTAAAAAGTGGAAGTTAAATCCTAGTGAGGAAAATAGAAAGGAGCATAAACACTGGCAAATGAAGTGTAAAAATACAATTAGAAGGTCAAAAAAGAATTTGAGGAATGGTTAGCCAAAGACTCAAAAAGTAATAGCAATTTTTTTTTAAGTACATCAGAAGCAGGAAGCCTGCTAAACAACCAGTGGGGCCACTGGATGATCGAGGTGCGAAAGGAGCACTCAAGGACGATAAGGCCATTGCGGAGAAACTAAATGAATTCTTTGCATCGGTCTTCACGGCTGAGGATGTGAGGGAGATTCCCAAACCTGAGCCATTCTTTTTAGGTGACAGATCTGAGGAACTGTCCCAGATTGAGGAGGAGGTTTTAGAACAAATTGATAAATTAAACAGTAATAAGTCACAAGGACCCAATGGTATTCACCCAAGAGTTCTGAAGGAACTCAAATGTGAAATTGCAGAACTACTGACTGTAGTCTGTAACCTATTATTTAAATCGGCTTATGTACCAGATGACTGGAGGATAGCTAATGTGACGCCAAGTTTTAAATTATAGGCCTGTAAGCCTGACTTCAGTACAGGGCAAACTGGTTGAAACTACAATAAAGAACAATATTGTCAGACATATAGGTGAACATAATTTGTTGAGGAAGAGTCAACATGGTTTTAGTAAAGGGAAATCGTGCCTCACCAATCTACTAGAATTGTTTGAGGGAGTCAACAAGCATGTGGACCAAGGGGATCCAGTGAATAGAGTTTACTTAGATTTTCAGAAAGTCTTTGACAAGGTCCCTCACCAAAGGCTTTTACGCAAAGTAAGCTGTCACAGGATAAGAGGGAAGGTGCTGTCATGGACTGGTAACTGGTTAAAAGATAGGAAACAAAGGGTAGGAATAAAATGGTCAGTCTTCAGAATGGAGAGAGGTAAATAGTGGTGTCCCCCAGCGGTCTGTTCTGGGACCGCTCATATTCAACATATTCATAAATGATCTGGAAAAAGGGATAAACAGTGAGGTGGCAAAATTTGCAGATGATACAAAATTACTAAAAAGATACTTAAGACCCAGGGAGACTGCAAAGAGCTACAAAAGGATCTCTCAAAACTGGGTGACTGGGCAACAAAATAGCAGATGACATTTAAATAAATGCAAAGTAATGTACATTGGAAAGCATAATCCCAACTATACATATAAAATGATGGGGTCTAAATTAGCTGTTACCATTCAAGAAAGAGATCTTGGAGTCATTGTGGATAGTTCTCTGAAAACATCCACTCAATGTGCAGCGGCAATCAAAAAAGTGAACAGAATGCTCAGAATAATTAAGAAAGGAAAAGATAATTGGACAGAAAATATCATGTTGCCTCTACATAAATCCATGGTACGCCCACATCTTGAATACTGTGTGCAGATGTGGTCGTCCCATGTCAAAAAGATATATTGGAATTGGAAAAGGTTCAGAAAAGGGCAACAAAAATGATTAGGGGTATGGAACGGCTTCCGTCTGAGGTGAAATTAATAAGACTGGGACTTTTCAGCTTGGAAAAGAGACAGCTAATGAAGGTATGATTGAGGTCTATAAAATCATGACCGGTGTAGATAAGGAAGTGTTATGAGAAGTAGTAAACAACACAAGAACTAGGGGTCACCAAATGAAATTAATAGGCAGCAAGTTTAAAACAAATAAAAGGAAGTATTTCTTCACACTACGTACAGTCAACTTGTGGAACTCCTTGCCAGTGGATGTTGTGAAGGCCAAGACCATAACAGGGTTCAAAAAAGAACTAGATAGATTCATGGAGGATAGGTCCATCAATGGCTATTAGGCAGGATGAGCAGGAATGGTGTCCCTAGCCTCTGTTTCCCAGAAGCTGGGAATGAGTGACAGGGGATGGATCACTTGATGATTACCTGTTCTATTCATTCCTTCTGGGGAACCTGGCACTGGCTACTGTCGTAAGACAGGATACTGGGCTAGATAACCCTTTGGTCTGACCCAGTAGGGCCATTCTTTTGTTCTTATGAGTAATTTTGTATCTGCCTTTGCCACCCCACTGTTTGCTCCTTTTTTCAGATAAATTCTGAATATGTTAAACAGCACTGATCCTCGTGGGACCGTGCTATTCACCTCTCTCCACACTGAAAATTGAGCATTTATTCCTCTCCTTTGCTTCATATGTTTTAACCAGTTACTGATCCATGAGAGGACTTTCTCTTACTCTCTGACTGCTCAGTTTGCTTAAGCGCCTTTTGAATGGGACCTTGTCAAAGGCTTTCTGAAAGGCCAAGTATACTATGTCCACTGGATCACTCTTGTCCACATGTTTGTTGACCCCCCTCAGAGAATTCTAATTGATGGGTGAGGCATGATTTCCCTTTACAAAAGCTGTGTTGACTCTTCCCTAACAAATCATGTTCATCTAGGTGGCTGATAATTCTGTTCTTTATTATGGTTTCAACCAATTTGCCTGTTACTGCTGTTAGATTTACCAGCCTGTAATTTCCCAGATTGCCTCTGGAGCCTTTGTTTAAAATTGACATCACATTAGCTATTTCCAGTCATCTGGTACAGAAGCTGATTTAAGTGATAGGTTACAGACCACAGTTAGTCGTTCTGCAATATCATATTTGAGTTCTGTTAGAACTCTTGGATGAATACCATCTGGTCCTGGTGACTTTATTGTTCAACTTATCAGTTTGCTCCAAAACCTCCTCTACTGATACCTCAGACTGGGACAGTTCCTCAGATTTGTCACCTCCCTTACTAGAAACACAGCAGATGCTTGCAGGCGGCATCAGGTCTGGTTATGAGAGGTTCTGGGTGCTAGCCCCAACAGCTATTATATACAGTAATTGGACCACACACCATTTGGACTTAGTCTACCACCCCAGACCCATTTTTGACACTAAGATGTAACTCATCAGCAAAAATTTTTTAATTGTTGCCACATGTTAGGCATATGTGTGGTGGTTATCACCAAGGTGGATGAAGATCTGGAAATGATGCAGTTTTTCTTTATCACTTAATGTTTAAACATTATTGAGCACCAAGTCTGAAAAAATAATAAAAATCACACAAAGGGCCATAACTCATAAAAACGTAGTTTAATGTTGGCCAAAATTGGCAGATAGCTTCTAAATACAATCTATAATGCAACTACGTACTCAAAATAGTACTGTTTTGGAAAGGTTGAGAAATATTTAGCCCCAGGTAATATATTTTGTCCATTTTCCCATACTTCTTTCTGTCCAGTTAAAGCAAAAGTCTGTAGTCATACCGCAGTATGAGCTTGTTTGTACCAAGCAATGCATCAAAATATTTGTCATTATTTGTAGAATGGACTTATTTGAGAACAGTTTTTTCGTCTGCTATTTTTATGAAGTTATGTAGATAAGACTCCTGCCCCCTAATTATAGAACTTTTTTATGTTATCTGTTCAGCTGGAGTCATAACGCTAAAGCACACATAGTACACCTATAATTATTTTCTTTGTATTACTGAATAACATGAAAATACATGTAAACTACTTATGTAACAGTAAAGACTCTTAGTGGAAGGGCTATAGAATGTCTTATATGAATAGGTCACATGAATAACAAAGTGTAACCATGTGTGGTTATGTAACCCCTGTTGGCATGGTGCCGAATTGATGTGGCCATACTGAATGAATGGTCAGAACATGGCTTGACATGACTGAACTCCAAAAGAGGATTCTGGGAGCAGAATCCTTCTCTTAGGATCAGGCAGATGGCGGAGGTGAAACTGACTGGCTCCATGCTGCGGATTTGATCAATACGGATCTTTGGGTCAGCAAATATGTCCACTTGAAAGCAAGCACACGTGTGGAACATCCTGAGTGGACTATAAGCTGACCAGGGCATCTCGACCCTGTTGAAAGACATCACGCAGGGGGCTGAAGTGAATGATTGATAAGGGAGTCAATGTAGGGTAATGTTCAGTTGGCACCACTCTGCAGTCTTCTCCTAAAGTATTAATTAGGCAAAAATGAGTAGCCACACACCCACTGGGCATGCTTGTAAGACATGTGACTCCTTTGAGGAAAAAAGAAGATAAAAATCAAGCAAATTAAATTACTGTTGGGAATTCCTTAATTAACACTTAAAGAAGCAACTCTGCTCGGCAGAGTAGCCAAAACTCTGCTCCGTGGGCTCGAGAAGGACTGTGAGCCTGAGGGGTTTCCAGGTAGCCAAGGCCTTGCCTCGCGGGAATCCGAGACAAACCAGAGGGCTGAGGAGACCAGACCTGGAGGGAAGAAATCTTCCATAGAATTGGTAACCACCTTCTCTGTTTGCCAAGCAGGAACTGTGTGAGGCTAGCACAGGGCCTGTGTGTGTATGTTTGTGAAAGAGAGGCTCACTAAGAAGAATGTATATGTAAGGGGACTGTTGCCCCCTTACTAACATTCAGTGGGAGTGTTTTAGTTGCTAGCTCCCAGTGCGAAAAGGGGAAGGGTCCATGGGGAATCAGGACCCTGAGACTGATCATCCCCAGGAACAATGGGGAGAGGCCAATGCTCCAGGTCAGCCTGAATGACAGGGCGGGCAGACTAATCAGGGAGTCAGGAGGCCAGGGAGGTCCCATCCTCCGTGTGAGCTGGAATTGCCTGGGTCAGACATAGTGGGGCCAAGCTAAGGAGAAAGCAGGGGCACAAGCTGAGCTGGGGAGCAGAGCTGTGCCAGATCCAGAGGGAGCAGACCCTGTCGTGGGAGCAGAGCTGCAGTCCCAAAGCCAGAGGCACAGCCCAGAGAGAGGAAATTGACCTGGGAGGAGAGCTGCAGCAACCAGAGCCAGAGGGGCCAGAAAAGCAGCCCACGAAGCAGGTCAGTGCTGGGAGCAGAGTCACAGAAGCAGCCTGCAGAGCAGACCTGTCCTGGGAGCAGAGCTGTAGCAACCAGAAGCAGAGGGGCCAAAGAAGCAGCCCAGGGAGCTGGAGGCAGAGCAGCAGCAGTGCTGATGTTAGATCATATTAAAGAAGTTCTGTATTAAAATCACAAATGAGTTTGATTCCCCATAGTTTAAATTCCAGGGTATTACTAATTAAGAGGTCTCTTGGTTTTTGGTACCGTTTCTCTCCCTGTGTGTGTGAAACTTGCAAGCTGCTAATTGTGTTAGTACATTCTAAGACAGAGTCTGTTCTCAAAGCAATTCTTTGTAACAACTACTCACACAGAGAGAGACTCAAAGCAATACTCTGTAACAAGAGAAACAGCACCCAGAGACTTCCCGCCCTTTTGTTGTATTCATCTTGCTTTGTTAACAATTGTGATTAAAATAGAGATAGAGGATGTATGTGGATGGATGCTTGGTGTGGATAATAACTGAATGATCAGGGAGGTGCCAGCCTAAGAATCCAGTGTCCATCAGCTGAAGAAGGCTGTCCTAAAAATAAAGGGAAGGGTAAAGCCCTTTAAAATCCCTCCTGGCCAGAGGAAAAATCCTCTCACTTGTAAAGGGTTAAGAAGCTAAAGGTAACCTCGCTGGCACCTGACCAAAATGACCAATGAGGAGACAAGATACTTTCAAAAGCTGGGAGGAGGGAGAGAAACAAAGGGTCTGGGCCTGTCGGTATGCTGCTTTTGCTGGGGATAGAACAGGAATGGAGTCTTAGAACTTTTAGTAAGTAATCTAGCTAGGTATGTGTTAGATTATGATTTCTTTAAATGGCTGAGAAAGGAACTGTGCTGAATAGAATGACTATTTCTGTCTGTGTGTCCTTTTTGTAACTTAAGGTTTTGCCTAGAGGGATTCTCTATGTTTTGAATCTAATTACCCTGTAAGGTATCTACCATCCTGATTTTACAGAGGTGATTCCTTTACTTCTATTTTCTTCTATTTCTATTAAAAGTCTTCTTGTAAGAAAACTGAATGCTTTTTCATTGTTCTCAGATCCAAGGGTTTGGGTCTGTGGTCACCTATGCAAATTGGTGAGGATTTTTACCAAACCTTTCCCAGGAAGTGGGGTGCAAGGGTTGGGAGGATTTGGGGGGGGAAGACGTGTCCAAACTACGTTTCCCAGTAAACCCAGTTAGAGTTTGGTGGTGGCAGTGGATATTCCAAGGACAAAGGATAAAATTAATTTGTACCTTGGGGAAGTTTTAACCTAAGCTGGTAAAAGTAAGCTTAGGAGGTTTTCATGCAGGTCCCCACATCTGTACCCTAGAGTTCAGAGTGGGGGAGGAACCTTGACAAAGGCGTCAAGTGGAAATAACCAGAGGACCCCCAGAGGGCAGACTGGAATCCACCCAACAGCCTCAAGGATGGGAGAACCAAAGAACAAGATAACATCTGGCAGCACGGAGCTGTCAGGAATGTGCCATCTGCTGATTGATTCAGCAACAGCATGATGAAGCAATTCCCACAGACTGGCATAGGAAGAAATTCCTATAAAAATGGACTCTAAAAAGTGAGAACTTTGGAGTCTGATTCTGCAAACCAACTTCCAGGAGCATCAGATGTGCATCTGACAAGGCCCTGCTCCCTCCTCATGTCCAGGCCACCTGGCCAGTGGCTTGGCATGAGCAACTCTAAGCCTGGTAACTATGATAACAACCTTGCAGAACCTGTGTGTGTGTGTGTGAATGAATGTGTGAATAAATATGAAATTGAATGGAATGTTATAGCTATAAATGCTTACTATGATTCTTTCTGTATTCACAATAAATGTGGTATTTTGCCTTTTCCCCTTTAATAAGATCCTGCTGGTTTTTATTTTATTGGTATAACACTGAGACCGAATGGTGGAGCTGGGGCTGGAGCAGTCCGGAGCTGGGTGCGGTGAGCAGCTTGGGAGAGAGAGGGAGACCTTGGGCAGCGGGCCCAGCACAGGGAGATGCCTCAGCCAAGAGGTTCTGCAGGCCAGGCTTGGATCGTAACCCTGACAGGGCAGGGGCGACACTGGGAAGAAGGGTCCTACAACTTAGAGCCTGAGAGCATGTGGCCACCACCAGAGCAAGTGTCCAACCCACAGATCCCTGCAGCACAGCCAGGGCCTGAGAAGGAGGCCTGGGACTTAACAAGGAACAAACTGTGAACTGCCCGGACATTCCAGAGACACTGTTTGTGATGTTCCCAGCCACAGAGCGGGTTGATGTGTTTCCTTTAATCTTTCCCATTTTTCCTTATTCTTTTTAAAATTACTTGTTGATTAAATAACTTGCATTTACTTTAACTTGTATGTAATGGTCAGTGGGTGAGAGAAGTGCCCAGTGCAGAGAGAGTATGCCAGAGTGGGGACACCCTAGCCCCTGTCCTAGGTGACCACAGCAGGGTTGGGGGTCGAGCCCCCCAGGAATCCTGGGCCCAGCCTTGTTGGGGTTACGAGGACTCTGCCAGACGGGAGAGTGGAAGGGGAGTCCTCAAGGGCAGGGAGGCCACTGGATAAAGGAAGGACTCAGATCCTTTCGCTAGCCCACTTCACTGGGGTAGTGCAGAAGCCAGGAAAGTTCCCCACAATAGCGGGACTATTCCCCCGCTTACATATAGCTCTTACTGTATAGTTCTTTAATGTCTAACATAGGAGTTATATGCTTAATGTAACCCTTTACCATTTGTGTAATTCCTTCTTAAATAAACTGCATTGTATGCAAGTTAATTACTGTGGACCTTTTTCACTGGTATGACAGTAATCTGCTCTTCTGGGAGCCATTACTGATCCAATCAGGGGTAGTAGCCCCTGGTTTCACAACCCCTACATATAACTATGAGCTACTGAATGTCTAATGCAACACCTCTTCAAGCTGTGTTTACTCACAAAAATATCACAGTAATTTGCAGATAGTTGAAACATTTCTACTCGCCCTCCGAACCTGTGTCTCATGAGTACAGTTCTCTGTTGCTATACTTGTCACTGTCACAACTGCATGCATCAGAATACACCAAATCTTCTCTGTGACATTTGCATCTCCTTGCTGCACAGGTACTCACAGTGCCACACCGCACAGAGGCGTGGATGGCTTCTGGAACAGGTGGCAGCACCATTATTTTAGGAACAAGATGCCCTGGGCTATGTACCACCCATCCATTGTTCACAGGGGACACTTGAAAATACTGAACTGTTGCACGAGTCTATATGTATGACTGATAATTTGCACGTTTCAGGTACTGCCTGAAGGAGTCCATTGTCGATGGAAGTTTCTCACTTGTTTTGTTTTTCTTAGCAAACAACTCATAGTACACATTATCCAGAGATGTGTGTTTCTCACCACAGTATAATAAAGATACCAGTGAGACAGAGAGAGGAATAGACAGAATTAGTCTGAGATGCACTGCTCCCAAGATCCTTCAGACCCTCCTTTAGCTCTGGGTGTTCATCTGCTGTCTTCAGTCATTGTTTTTCCCATGCCACTGAAAGCTGAAGTAGAGTCAGAGCCATTGACTGCATGAATGTTTGGCAGAATAAGACACATGTCCATTCTTAGCTCTGTAGCCACTCCATGCATGGGAATGAATCTCTTCTTTTGGCCAAAACCTCTTTTGAATAGATAGTTACCCCAGAAACAGAGAAATATCTTGGGCACATAGATGCACCACCTGTGTCCAGTCTCCACATTAGCACCCTGTTTATTCTGACAGTTTGCTCTGTGTGAACATGCAAAAACATGCATGAATCTGCTTCCTCGTGAACTGCCTCAAGTTCTCCTATTGCAGAATGGTTGCCAGGCACTATTTTCACTGCTCATGCAATGTCGCGAAAGCCAACAGCAAGGTATACTTCACGATGAGGTGACAATCTCCATTCACACTCCATGACTCAGTCACTGAGGAGAAAGTTTGCAATGTTTGGTTTATTCTTTGAATTTGATATCTTTAAGCATTGCTTTGATATGATGTAAACAAAGTGGGGTTCTGAACTTCTTGCATTTGGACAATGCAGGCTCTCTCACTAGATTTGATTGATTCATCATTGGCGTAATTGTCACCACCCAACAGCAGTGTATTGACATTTTAGTCCAAGGATGATGGTCAGCAGCTGATCGGACAGCTCCCCAAAAGTTTTACATATTACACTATTAGTGCACATCATCTGCAGAAGATCTTGAGGTCAATAATAGCTAATGTTGGCTCACTGGATAGTGGTAGCTCAAACATTGACAGATTTTAAGCCTGCTAAGACTGTGTTGCTTTTTTGAGTCTTTCTTAGAGATCCATTCAAGTTGAAAAGGAAAAGGTGCCAACTTATATTTTGGCTGTCAACCTCTCAGCACTGGGAAATAACTGTCAGCTTGCTGAATAGCTAGCGATCAGTAGTTATTTCTTGTGCTGTCTACTTCAACTTTTGTTTGATTATTTTGTTGAGATTTCCAAATGATTTGAGATTATGCCTTTTTATGGAATCAAAGACCTCTTCCTCACCCCTTTGCAGCCTACTGGTTAAGAACTACTTCATTTCTTGTGTGCCATTCTCTCTTACGTACAAACTTTCTGCAATTTCAGGTGTGGTCACAGTAGATGATGCAGTGTCCGCAAGTGGCATTCTGTTGTCTGGGATTGTTCCAGGTTCAATGCTAAAAGGATTTGTCATTCTTTTAGTCACAGCGTTTACGATCTCTTGGATAGGAGTTTCATCTGCAGCAATGCACTTTGTGGTAGCTTCTTTGGTACTGAAGGCTGCATTCTGCACATTTGTTAAGTCATAGCTGTTACAGCTGGTTTAAAATGCGCAGTCTGGTAATACTTGGTCAGAGGTTTATCTTTCATGCAAAGATGTTGATGAGTCTCACAGTCCTTGTTCAGAAATTGCTTGATGGCCACATCATGCCGTACACCACTGAAGGGTCTGGCAATTCAGTATACTACTCCTTGACCATCAGCTAGAGCATGATTTTTATCCATCTTCTGCTACATTTATACAATTCACATGACCATACGGGAAGTCAAATGGAATAATCTCTGCAAATGTCTCATGCTCCACAGACTTGTTTTTGTCTCTCTTTGCTACCATGTAATCCATCAGTAGTTGGGAGAAACCCGTTCGATAGTTTTTCCAGAACAGAAGTGTATCTGAATAGTTTTTTCCCTTGGGAAATTTAAATGTCCATGAGCTGCTGGAGTGATTGGGTATTGTTCATGAAGTTTGCCAGAGCATTTTAAACATAAAAAACATTTTATAATTAGGGGTTAAGGATCTTAGTTGCATTGTGACAGATTTTCATTACCAATCTGCCTGGGCCACAGTTGATCAGGCTGGGGCCACAGGATCTTTTTTGGGGAGGAGATGATGAGGCATACTAAGTGTCTACATTTTAAAGCTCTATTGATAAAATAATAAAATAGCAGAGAGTGCTGGGAACGCTCCCATGTCACTCAGGGGAAGAAAGAAAGCGTTAATGCCCCAAGCTCTAACCCACTTTCATACTCACACACGCACGACCCAGACTGGCCAAGTCTGGGTGTAACGTCAGAAGAAGCGGGGGAGAGGGTGGGGAAGGTGTACGGGAGTGCTGTCCTGGGCCCAGGCCATCCAAGGATCTGCTGTGCTCTCCAACTTGCTTTGACTCTCGGGAGGGTTATAAGTCCTGGGTTCCTTTGGGGGTGTTTTCATCCAGGGTCTTCTGTTCCTGGTGCTCTTTGTACCAGTCCAAACAGGCTTGCTGTGGCCTTCCCGGTTTCCCAAAACATGCCGGCTCCGGAGATTGTTTTCCCTTCTGTTTTTGCCTTTGCTGTTGCTGTTTCATTCGCTCTCACTGTTCTCGCTGTTATCTCTGCAGCTTTGTTCCACTAAGTTCTTCTTTTTACACGGCTGGTTGGGGTGGAGGGTGGGGAGGGGTTGGACTTCCCCTCTTCTGTCTTGGCAGGTAGCAGCTGGCCTTGGGCTGGAATTAGCTTCTTATCTTTAGACTGAGCCTGCAAGCTGCAGTGTTGAATTAACCCATTCTCTGCTTTCTTCTTTCCCACCGCCCCCCCTCGGCCTCTCGTACTCCTGCAAAGGAATCTTCCACTCTCCACTCACAAACCTTTAGCCCTTCCCAAAATACTTCGTGATGCTTGCAACAGCATTAGCAATATACAGTGCTGATCTACCTTCCCAGGGGACTCCATAAGGGGTGGGGGCTATTGGGTTGTGCCAGCATAACTTCATGAAAAAGAAAAACTTCTCAGATCGGTCCATTCTTCAAATAATGACAGATATTTTGATGTTTGCCAGAAGTTGGGAATGGGCGACAGGGAATGGATCACTTGATGATTACCTGTTCTGTTCATTCCCTCTGAAATATCTGGCATTGACCACTGTCGGAAGACAGGATACTGGGCTAGATGGCCCATTGGTGTGATCCAGTATGGCCATTCTTATGTTCTTACGATATATTACCTGGTACAAACAAGCTCATACTGTTGTGTGACTACAGACTTTTGCTTTAATTAAAAATATTTAATTTAAAAATATAATCTCGCCATAGCTTATTTAGGTGCAGTGTGTAAGATTACATCTTCAGTGCAGTGACCCATATGGGCACCACAGCACTTCACCAGACAGTGATGTAGCAGTTACTTGTAGATTTTTGCCAATATAGCCTTCCCCAAACACACAGCAGCTTGCTACACTACTGTATTTTAACAGTCAGGGAAATCTGATGCCTGCATAGGACTGGGAATTCACTCTACAGAGCTGGGGTGGGGAGATTTGAGGGGTTGGAAGCTCTTCAAGTAGGTACTGTTTTTTCCTCTGTCCTCCAACACAACTGGGTCTGCAGCCCAGTCTTTCACAAAGCTTTAGCATAGCAAAGCTCCCAAGCTTCACCAAAGCAGAACTTCTCCTTACCCCAAAACTGAATAATGTGTTAGGCCTACACAGCAAAAGAAGTGCACGGGCTGGACTACCCACCCTCGCTTGAATTCAGCTTGCATGTATAACACTATGAGCAAAGACAGAGCAGCGTGGGCTTCAGAACAGGCTAGTGGGCTGAGCACGTACCTATGGTCCGTGCCAGGCTTGTACTACCAGTGCTGGAGGCCGTGTTGCACTGTCTTCACGGCTATTGTTACCCACACTAGCTAGATTCAAAGTAGCCCAGGTAGGCCAGTCCGTGCACAAATAGGACTCTGAAAAGATACCGTGCCCAAATGGCATCTCGGAGTTTCGTATTTAACATCTCCATGTTTTCTATATCACATTTACCAGAAAGGAATTAATCTCAGTCTCTCCCAGTTGTGTTGGCTCTGCAGTACTAAAAACTTAGCTTTGTCACTCAAGGGGATAAATCTGGTTTTGAATGCAGAGAGAGCAGACCTGCCCCTAAATGGACACTGGGAGAAGAGCTGTTGAGTGAGAAGGCACTATTTCTGCACAGTCTATTTAAAGCATGGGCCACACCTTAAACATTCCTTTCCCCCTTACAATGTGATTCTTCTTTAGCTGTGCCTTTTGCCAATATGTTAATTGGGTGTTTTCTCCTACACTAACCTTACACTGTAACACTCATTCCTTTCCCTCAACAGGAAGCAGTTATGCAGACAGTCAGAAATTACAATTATCTAACGAATAGTTTGGCTCAAAAAATCTGATGCAGACCGATAAACTCTACCGCCAGCCACGCTGACTGTCACAGCCCTGCAGGGTTCTGTAAAGGCAGTCAGCTATTCAAAATGTATACACATACCCTCGCTCCCCAACCACCACATATACCCATCATCTTATGAAGTGAACCTGCCACGATCCAAAATACAATCTGTTACAGTCAGATGGAGAGATTCAACAGTTGTTAAAATGCCTGATCCTTTGGGGAATGGAAGGGAAGCTTGTAAGAAATATTGTGCTTAGGAAATAAAAATGACTTTCCATGGTATATCCCTTTGTACGTGTATATCCAGAAGATTACAAATCTAGCAACGTGTATGTTACAGAGGATTTAAACATACCATTCAGTACATTTGAAGGAAAATATTTGGAGAACATTTCTGTATATTTTCCTTGAAGCAAAACACTATGTTTTCATATATTTAAACAGCACAAACAAATGCTGTTACTGCAAGAAACCAGCTAATTAAATATGCCAGATAGCTGATTTTACACTAATTGCTGGAATAATTGCTACCATTGTTCCGAAGCAAAATTGGAACATTTTGTGTATGTAACCATATAGCCAACTCAGTATTTACCAAATTAATCCTTGTTCTTGGCTCATCTATATTTAATAAGAAGACTATTATAAAGACTATTATACTAACCTCTAAAAGATCATATAGATACGTACTACACCAAGCTAATTGGCTCACTCAGCCATATAGGAAAGATGGTGTGACCTCTATTATGCTAACATGTTTATTCATAAATATAAGGTCCATTTTGTTTTGTTCTAATCGCACTCCGTTGTGCCTCACTGTGTTAGCCGGGCTCTTGAATGACTATGGACAGGATACAGGAGAGACAGTGTCTATCAATAAGGCAGTGGACTGCGAAGCGAGAGCTAGGTTCTCTTCCTTCCTCCGCACTGACCTGCTGTGCAGTCACGTCACTTCACCCCTTTCCACTCCCACCCTTTGACCATTTAAATTGTAAGCTCCCCAGGGCTTAATGAGCATCTTAATGTCTCTTAAAGAGCAACTGTACAGGGTCTAGTGAAATGGGACCCTGATTTTGGCTGGGGCCTGTGGCAGGGCACCATACGCTGTGTGCCCCCTCATGGAATGGCTCAGGTACCTCCTAGTTCTCCCAATAACTTACTTGTGCCCCGAAGTACTTTCCTTTTCTAGGGATCTAATTATAAAAATAGAGTCCCCCTTTGGCCCCTCAGATGCAAACCCTTCCCTCTTGGGGATTCCAGTTCACTGTTGTTCCAAGGCTTCAGGCGCACAGTACCCATACAGTTCCTCTGAACAAGGAAGCTCTCCCAGTCCCAGGACAGCCCCTGGCTTCTCTGAAGAGGCTTTCCTGCTGGCATCCTTATGCCCTGGTCCCTGAGCTCTCAAGTGTAATTTTTAGAAATATAGAATATGTACCAGTCAACGTACCTTCTTCTCAACGGATAGAAGGACACATGACTATGTGGTAAGATATGCTGTATTTATACTTACTTACTTCAGTTTACCTTGTTTTCTGATTTGTCACAGATCCAAAGTAGTATTTTCTTTCAGAAAAATCAATCTGATTCAGAAGTATGTACTTCAAGTGATCTGCCCTACTTCTCAAAGGGAATCAAAATACAGGTTAAGGAATTCCAGAGCCCTTTTCTTGATGGGGTTATGCAGGCTTCCTGTAGGGAGCCAGGGTGGCTCCCCTCCAAACCAGAGGGTAAAGAACCACCCTCTGGGCCTGAGTGGGCGGGGCCAGGCCAAGCTTCCGCCAATCCCCGGAAGGGGAAGGGTGGGACAGGAAGTACAAAGGGCAGGGCCCTCTGCTCAGTGAGGAGAGCACCAGGGAGGGAGACAGACACAGGCTGCTCCCTCGCGATCCTGCTGCTGACCCAGGCGAAGCCCTGGGCAAGGAGGAGCCTGACCGGGGGGAAGGCCTATGGCAACCAGGGCTGCCGGCCGCTGAATACCCAGAGGACCTGGAGGGACCTGACTGCAGCCCAGGCCAGCGTGAGACCGAGGGGGAGCGGGGGTGGCCCGCAGCGGAATACCCGGAGGAACCGGAGCTGCCTGCAGCGGATTACCCAGAGGAGATGGAGGTTCCGGAGCTGCCCGCAGCGGAATACCCGGAGGAGATGGAGGGACCGGAGTGACCCGCCTGAGAGAGACCGGGTAGGAAGTAGCCCAGGGGCCCAACTACACCGTGGGGTGGGTGTGTTTGGTCAGCGAGTGCGGATTGCCCCGCTGACCTAGCGGTGGGACCTTCGCCTCCCGCCACTGTCAGGGCCCTGGGCTGGAACGCAGTGGAGTTGGGTGGGCCTGCGTTCCCCTACCCCGGCGCTCCCCTGCCTGAGGGGAGCGCTACTGACTCTTGCCGGCGCTCCCCTGCCTGAGCGGCGCGCTACTGACTCTTGCCGGCCGGCCGGTGCACCTCCCCGCTAATTCCCCAACGCCCGGGAGGTGGGGCCGAGGCCTGCCACGGAGACCATTGCTCTCCATCGCCCCTAGGGGCTCGGAGGACCAACCGACACCTGTCACAAGTGGTGGAGAATGCGGGCAGGTGATCCCAACCCCTGCCGAAAGGGGTGAGTGCGAGGGCGCCTCTGAAGCTCCCCTACTGGAAAGATGGAGATGGAAAGGCTTATCAAGTTCCTGGCTGAGAGCCAGCAACAGCAGCAGCACCAACTCGTGCAACAGCTGGGCGCCCACCAGCAGCAGTTGCTCCAAACCCTGGGGGCTCAGCACCAGGAACAACAAACCCAGTGCTTCCAGCAGCTTGCAACCCTGTGGTCGGGCCATGGTGGCGCTCAACCGGAGCGGGCAGCCACCCTGACCCCTCCCACCCCACCGATCTGTCTGGCCAAGATGGGGCCTGAGGAGGACCCGGAAGCCTACCTAGTGACTTTTGAGCGGGTGGCCTCAGTGGCTGGTTGGGCGCCTGACCAATGGGCAACACTCCTCACCCCGTATCTGACGGGGCTAGCCCAGAAGGCTTATCGTGGGCTCCCAGATGATGAGGCCCGCATTTATGCTCGAGTGAAAGCAGCTGTCTTGGATGCCCTCGACATTACCCTGGAAACCTTTCGGCGACGGTTTCAGGAAAAGGTCTACCCACCGGGCGCGAGACCCCGGGCGGTGGCCCAGGAACTGAAGGACGCGGGTACCCGATGGCTCCAACCCGAGCGTCAAACCGCAGCTGAGGTGACCGAACAGGTCATCCTCAAGCAATTCGTACACATCCTCCCACCCCAGGGGGGGCTTGGGTGTTAAGGCACCGGCCACAAAGTCTGAGCTCGGCCGTTGCGCTTATGGAAGACTTTCTCGAGGCTGAGGCCCCGATAGGACCAGCCGCCCGCCCCCCAAACCCTGGACCCAATGCACAGAAACTTGAACGGAGGGGGCCCACCTCCCAAACCAACGCACCCCACCGTACCCGAAGACCAGAAGGCGGCAGGATCGAGTTTTCCCGACGGCCCGAGTCAGCACCACTCTCCGGCCCTGGACGCTTAACCCGACCACCAGGCCCCAGCCCTCTCTGCGGCCCCATTGGTGCCCCCACGCGGCCAGCGCGCCCAGAGGTAGGACCTTGTTTTCGATGTGGCGAGTATGGGCATCTGCAACGGGGCTGTCCTGCAATGGACTGCAACTTTGGCCTGGTGTGCGCCGGCGAGCGACGGGCCTGTCTGCCCTCCGGGCCAAACTGACAGCTCCCATGGAAGTCGCCGGGGTCCCCGTGGTGGGTCTAGTCGATTCGGGCTGTGGGCAGACCCTTGTCCGCCAGGCGCTCTTCTCGGACCCCCAGCGGACCGTCGGGGACGTACGGATTCAGTGCATCCACGGAGATGTAATATCATACCCCACGGTGTGGGTCCCCATGACGGTGCATGGAGTAACGCAGTTAATGAATGTGGCGGTAGCGTCATCCCTCGCTTATCCAGTGATCCTGGGCCGGGACTGGCCAGACTTCGTCGAGGTGCTCCAATCCCTACCCACCAAAGAGGCGTTCGAGGGAGCCCCGCCTGAGAAGAGAACAGGACCTGACTCGAGCTCCGACCCTGGAGCGGAACCAGGCCCCACCCCTGGGCAGGGGGGCCTGGAAATGGCGGGTCCCCCTCCTGACCTGGTGGACTTTAGCCGAGATCAAAGGGAGGAACCTACCCTCCGGTTTGCCTACGAGCAGCTGGCCCGGGTGGATGGTGAGGTCGTGGAGGCGCAGCGCACCGCCCAGTGGCCCAGGTTTGAACTCAACTACGAGCGGCTCTACCGCCTTGACCGAGATCCCCAGACCCAGGAGGTCCGGACCCAACTCGTGGTCCCCCGCATCCATCGTCGGGCTGTCCTGAAGCTTGCACGTGACATCCCGGCTGCCGGCCATTTAGGGCAGGAAAAAACTGTGGCCAGGGTCCTGGCCAGGTTCTTCTGGCCCGGCGTCCACTGTGAGGTGAAGGAGTATTGTGTGTCGTGCCCAGACTGCCAACATGCAGCCCCGGCCGGGGTACGCAAGGCCCCCCTGGTCCCGTTAGCAGTCGTAGGTGTGCCATTTGAGCGAGTAGCAATGGACCTGGTCGGGCCCTTCCCAAAAAGCAAGGCGGGCCATCAATACATCCTCGTCCTGATGGAATACGCCACCCTCTTCCCGGAGGCCATCCCCTTAAGAAGTATCACCGCCTGCACTATCGCTGCGGAGCTCATGAAGATCTTTGCAAGGGTGGGCCTCCCATGGGAGATACTCACTGATCAAGGGACCAACTTCACATCTAAGCTGTTCCGCCAGGTATGTGCCCTATTGGGGATTAAGAAATTGCAGACCTCGGTCAACCATCCCCAGACTGACGGATTGGTCGAGCGGTTCAACCGGACCCTGAAGGGGATGTTGCGGCATTTCCCCACCCAGGATCTCCGCCAGTGGGACCAGCTGCTCCCTCCTTTACTACTGGCGATTCGAGAAGTCCCACAGGCGTCCACGAAGTTCTCCCCATTCGAGCTCCTCTATGGGCGGCGACCCCGCAGGGTGTTGGATCTCTTGAGGGAGCCTTGGGAACACAACCCATCCGCAACACAGGGTCTCTTGCAATATGTCTTACAACTGCAGGGGCGGCTGGCGCGGGCGGGCGAGCTCGCGAGGGAGAACTTAAACACCGCCCAAAGAACCCAGGAGCAACACTACAACCGGGGCGTCCAGGCTCGATCATTCGGGCCAGGGGACCGAGTACTCCTCCTGCTCCCCTCGGAGGAATCAAAGCTTTTTGCCCGCTGGCAGGGTCCGTATGAGGTCCTCCGCCAGGTAGGGCCGGTAACCTATGAGATTCGGCAACCTGGTCGCCGTAAGGAAAAGCAGATTTATCATGTGAACCTCTTAAAACCTTGGCAGGACTGGGAAGGGCTCATGGTGGCCCCATATCCCCCCGAACCGGAACTGGGGCCCCAACCACGTGAGGAGTCGGATAATGGTGAACCCCAGCTAGCAGAGACCCTCACCATCGAGCAGCAAGAACAGGCACTCTGCTTAGTGAGGGCGTTCCCCAAGACGTTCACCACGAAACCCGGGCGGACTACGCTCACCTACCATGTGATCCAGATGGAACCTGGGGTGGCGGTCCGAGAGACAGCCCGGCCGTTGCCGAGGCGAATGCGGGAGGCCGTAGAGGAGGAAGTCCAGGCGATGTTGGAGCTGGGTGTTATTGAGCCCTCCCAGAGCGAGTGGCGGAGCCCCGTCGTCCTCGTACCGAAGCCCGATGGGAGCCGGCGGTTTTGCACTGACTTCCGGAGGGTCAACGCCATCTCAAAATTTGACGCCTATCCGATGCCCCGCGTCGATGAGCTCCTCGACCGGCTCGGGGAGGCCTGTTATATCACCACTCTAGATCTCACCAAAGGGTATTGGCAGATCCCCTTGGATCCCCGGTCCAAGGAGAAGACCGCGTTTGCCACCCCTTCAGGGTTATACCATTTCACCCGGATGCCTTTCGGCCTACATGGGGCCCCGGCAACCTTCCAGCGTTTGATGGACCGAGTGTTGCAACCACACACGAAATACACAGTGGCCTACCTGGACGATGTGGTCATCTATGGCAATAACTGGGAGGAACACCTTAACCAAGTAGCGGCCGTCCTCCGGGACCTCCGTGCAGCCGGGCTGACTGCCAACCTGAAAAAATGCCAAATCGGGCGGGAGGAAACCACTTACCTGGGGTATACCTTGGGCCGGGGACAGGTCCGCCCCCTCATCGGGAAGGTCCAAGCGCTCCAGGAATGTCCGGTGCCGACCACAAAGAGGCAAGTACGTCAATTTTTGGGCTTAGCTGGTTATTACCGACGGTTTGTACCCCACTTCGCAAGCATTATGGCCCCGCTAACGGAGCTCTTGACCAAGGACAGTCCCCGCCGGGTGCATTGGTCCAACGAGTGCGAGATGGCCTTTTGAACCATCAAAGAACGGCTGTGTAGCGATCCAATACTCTTCAGCCCCGACTTTCATCGTGACTTTATTGTCCAGACCGATGCCTCCGGCTTTGGGCTTGGGGCGGTCTTCTCGCAGGAGGTGGACGGGGAGGAACACCCGATTGTTTACCTCAGTCGGAAGCTGTTCCCCAGAGAACGGAACTACTCCGTCATGGAGAAAGAGGCCCTAACCGTTAAGTGGGCAGTCGAGGCTCTCTGCTACTACCTCCTCGGGGGCCCCCTTTATACTGGTTACGGACCACGCACCCCTGAAATGGCTCAATAAGATGAAGGACAATAATACCAGGCTGATGCGGAGGTATCTCGCTCTGCAGTCCTGTGCCTTCACGATCCACCATCGGGCGGGACGAGACAACGCCAATGCGGATTTCCTATCCCGCCTCGGAGAAGGTGAGGACGCCAGCTCCGAAGATCAGGAGCTGGATTTGAGGGGTGGGGTATGTAGGGAGCCAGGGTGGCTCCCCTCCGAACCAGAGGGTAAAGAACCACCCTCTGGGCCTGAGTGGGCGGGGCCAGGCCAAGCTTCCGCCAATCCCTGGAAGGGGAAGGGTGTGACAGGAGGTACAAAGGGCGGGGCCCTCTGCCCAGTGAGGAAAGCACCAGGGAGGGAGACAGACACAGGCTGCTGGCTGCTCCCTCGCGATCCTGCTGCTGACCCAGGCGAAGCCCTGGGCAAGGAGGAGCCTGACCGGGGGGAAGGCCTGCGGCAACCATGGCTGCCGGCCGCTGAATACCCAGAGGACCTGGAGGGGCCTGACTACAGCCCGGGCCAGTGTGAGTCCGAGACCGAGGGGGAGCGGGGGTGGCCCGCAGCGGAATACCTGGAGGAACCGGAGCTGCCTGCAGCGGATTACCCGGAGGAGATGGAGGGACCGGAGCCACCCGCCTGAGAGAGACCGGGTAGGAAGTAGCCCAGGGGCCCAACTACACCGTGGGGTGGGTGTGTTTGGTCAGCAGGTGCGGATTGCCCCGCTGATCCAGCGGCGGGACCTTCGCCTCCCGCCACTGTCAGGGCCCTGGGCTGGAACGCAGTGGAGTTGGGTGGGCCTGCGTTCCCCTACCCCGGCGCTCCCCTGCCTGAGGGGCGCGCTACTGACTCTTGCCGGCGCTCCCCTGCCTGAGGGGGCGCACCTCCCCGCTAATTCCCCAACGCCCGGGAGGTGGGGCCGAGGCCTGCCATGGAGACCATTGCTCTCCATCGCCCCTAGGGGCTCGGAGGATCGACCGACACCTGTCACACTTCCCCAGCTCACCAGGATCTGGGTTCCAGCCCCACTATATGGGGGTGCCCTTTGTCTAACACACTACTTCCCCTTGGTTCAGTGCCCTCACACCCCTCCTTCTAGGGCTATGCTACAGTTCAGGCAGGCTTCCCCATCCCTTTCATTCCCACCCCAGGGAGCCTAGCTGACTCAGTGTTCCCAACTCAGCGTTCTTCAGGCTATCTGCCCTCTCTCGCCTCTTCCTAGCATCAGCTAACCTCTGGGCTTTATCATGTTCAAGAAGCAGCTCCCTGATTAACACGAGTCCCCTAGTCCCCAGTTTGTCTGCTGTTCCCTTGAACACCTTTTTCCTTAAAGGGGCCATGTCATGAAACAGGGTTTGACTGGTCCTGAGTTCCACTCTCTTTCTTAATGAGGACACACCATGCTGTTACAGGGCATTTAGGTACTGCCATAATGTAAAGAATAAATGACATGTCCCAGAGGTTCACAGGGGCCAAAGGGAGGTAGAGAAGGGCTTGGGGGGGGGGGAATGGATATGAGCTTGAAATGTTATTTATCACCTAAAAGGAAATGAATATTTGGATTTCATTTAGTTCCATTTCAGTTTAAAAGGAACTCCACACCAAAAGGCACTCAGCCAAAGCTCTTGGGGCCCTTGACATGCCTTTAATAACACAATCATACTGGTGTCACACAACATAAAATGGAGCAGGACTTTTCTTCCCTCCTACCATGTATCTTTTAATTACCAGTCATGAGAACCATACAGCTAATGAAGAATTATTAATGAACATTTGATTTCAGTGCAAGATAGAGACGGAGAGTAGACAGTTGAATATTTGGAAAGGACATCTGAAAAAGCAGCGTACAACCTGTGTACAACTTGTAACATCAGCAGATCAAAGGAAAGGAGAAGGCTTCTGAACAGCTGGCTGAGGTGAGCCTACTGAAAGGGTTGACATCTTTACTTCAAAGTTGGGAGGAATTATAGAAGGGGTTGGGTGACTGAGCAAATGTGACATGCTCCTTACAGCTCTGAGAAAGTGCCAAGGCTTTTACCATGTATGGGATAAGGCAAACAATCCACTCAGTCTCTAACGATAATTAGCAACTAGGCAGAAGGTGCTTTTCACAGTAGCTGGAGCAGGTGTGTATTATCTGACCCTTTAGTTTTGTTCTCTCTCTTCCCTGATTTTATTTCATTTGATTGATAATACAAGAAGAAATGTAGATGAAAGAAATGAAGCTCTTATTGCTATTATATTACTTGTATCACTGCAGCACCCGGATTGGGGCCCTGTTGTGATAGACACTGTACTCACACAGAATAAGAGACAGTTCCTGCCCTGAAGAGCTTCTGATCTAAACAGACAAGAAAGACGAAAGGTGGTATTATCCCCATTTTACACATGGGAACAGAAACAGACACACATTAACTGTGTTCACACACACAACTGGTGCCCTCTGCACCTGCAGTGATAAAAAGTGGAATGAGAAGGCTTGGTTACAAGTCAGGACAGGTAAGTTGGCAGAGTTGTTAAGGAACTTTATATAAGCACTAGAAATTCCATCTATTCAATGGGATCGTGTCTAGTCCCGGCACATGGGCACAAGGTGGGAGGTAAGAGGGTGGAAGGAGCCTTACTTGCACAAGGTCGGACACATTTGGCCAGCAATGCCCCTCTGCCATGTACATTGGCCAAATCGGACAATCTCTACACAAAAGAATAAATGGACATAAATCAGACATCAAGAATTATAACATTCAAAAAACCAGTCGGAGAACACTTCAACCTCCATGGTCACTCAATTTCAGATCTAAAAGTCGCAATCCTCCAACAAAAAAACTTCAAAAACAGACTCCAATGAGAAACTGCAGAATTGGAATTAATTTGCAAACCGGACACCATTAAGTTAGGCTTGAATAAAGACTGGGAGTGGATGGGTCATTACACAAAGTAAAACTATTTCCCCATGCTAATTTTTCCCCCTACTGTTACTCACACCTTCTTGTCAACTGTTGGAAATGGGGCGTCCTGATTATCACTACAAAAGTTTTTTTTCTCCTGCTGATAATAGCTCACCTTAATTGATTACTCTCATTACAGGTGGTATGGCAACCCCCATTTTTTCATGTTCTCTGTGTGTCTATATATCTTCCTACTGTATTTTCCACTGCATGCATCCGATGAAGTGGGTTTTAGCCCACGAAAGCTTATGCCCAAATAAATTTGTTAGTCTCTAAGGTGCCACAAATACTCCTCGGTTTTATTTGGCCTTAAGTGACTTGCCCCAGATCACAGAAAGTGTCTTTGGCAGGGTGGTTATTAAAACCTAGGAGGAGTCCCAGATGCCTGCTTCCTGCTCTACTCACTAGCCTACACTGTGTTTACACACATTCTGCTTATGAGATGGGATCTTAAGTTATTTTAAAAAGTTACTTAAAAATTCAGTTCCCCTTTTAAAGTCTGCCTTCTCCTTCTTTGATACTTCCTCCTCTGTGGCACAGCCAGAAAAGTGTGTGCCCTTAAGAAAAAGGCAAAGTGTATTGAACAAATGACAACTACTTTCAGAAAAAAGAGACATATTTTTCCAGCACAATAAAACAAAACAAACCACAAAAGCCATCCATTTAACAAGACTTGTCCCAGAGATTTTTAGTTAGTTCCAAGCCTCTGTCCCCCAAAAGGCAATACAAAATTATATGAGTAAACAACATAAGAAACCAACAGGAAGGCCTTACAGAGAGGGCTTATAAATGGACCCTGGATAAGACATATTAAAAAAAAATCCCACAGGGAAAAGAAATCAATGTAGGGGGTTTCCAGTTTTTTCATATGGTAATATCAGTATTTAGTATTTATACAGTGCTTTTCGAATTCCAGGCTCTTTACCCATGTGAGGTAGGTCAGTAAGTAGTACCCCCATTTCACAGGTTAAGTGACTTGCTCAAAGCTACAGAGGGGGTAAATGCAGGAGCCAGGATGAAAACTCAGGAGTTCTAGTCTCCAGGGACTTAGAAGTGGCAGATAGTCCAGCAGACAGGGCACTGGACCGATAAGGAAGGAGATCTGGATTCTATTCCTGACACTGACACTGACACGCTCAAAAGCTTGTCTCTCTCACCAACAAAATTTGGTCCAATAAAAGATATTGCCTCTCTCAGCTGATCTCTCAATATTGTGGGACCGACATGACTACCACTGCACTGCATGCAGCCCTAGTGTGTGACCTGGGTCAATTCACTTCATCTCTCCTTGCCCAAGTTTCCCCTCCCACTCTTTGTCTCTAGTTTAGGTAGAATTTGTGCATTTCGGGGTAGGGACAGTCACTCACTAGGAGTGAATGCCTTACCCTATTGAAGTCAAGGGGAGTTTTGCCTGGAGAATATCAAATCTAGATCCAGACTCAGATTCAGACTAAGAACTAAATCTACTGAGAATTTATTGAGATGTTTGGTTAGGAGAAAAGTAGATGACAGCATTTTAGTGAACTTCTAAACAATGGGTTTGGCTAAGAAACTCTACTTTGCTCCCTCATTTAAAGTGACACATCCACTGAGGCTGTTGTCCTATGAGGTAGTGGATGAGTACAGATGGTTGCTCACCACCACATCATCTACTTTCTTCTCTAAAGCTCCAATTGCAGAGAAGACATGCTCTCAGCTGAAAGGCCATGCATTCTTAGCAATGACTGAGCAAGTAGAAAGGATTTTCTGGTATGGAATCCAGAGCCAGAATGAGTGGCACTGAGTGAAAAAAATTTGACAAATAGATGGGCTGACTCAAAAGAAACCAAGAAAAAAAAAAATTTGCATCAACCTGAAATATTTTGGTCAATTTGAAATGAATTTCTTTTTTAGTTCTTCAACTTTTATTTATTTATATATATAAAGGTGGCTTTGGTTCAAATCAAACTGGATTTTTTTCTTTTAGTTTTTGATTCAGTTCCTGAAGGCTCTGCCTGACCGAAACTCAATATCTAGATGAATTTGGGGCTTTGACAAGAGCTAGCTGGCTGCAACTTGGTACAGCTAAGCCTAAAGAAATGTTGGTGGGTTGATGAAGCATGCACAGGTATCGAAGTTACGAAAACAAGAACTGCTGTATTGGGTTAGACCGACCATGGTCAGCCTTGCCCAATATAGCATCTCCAAAGGTGGCATATACCAGAGCTTCAGGAGTGAACAGAACATGGCAATTATGGAGTGATCCATCCCTGTCTTCCACGTCTGGCTTCTGATGGTCAGAGGATTAGGGTCACCCCGAGAATGAGGTTGCGTCCCTAACCGTCTTGGCTAATAGCCATTGATAGAGCTATCCTCCATGAACTTACCCAGTTCTTTTCTGTACCCGGTTATGCTTTTGGCCATCACAACATCCCACGGCAATGAGTTCAATAGGTTAGTTGTATGTTTTATGAAAAAGTACCTCCTCTTGTTTGTGTTAAACCTGCTGCCTATTAATTTCATTGGGTGACCCCTGGAATTTGTATTGTGTGGAAAGGTAAATAATACTTTTCTGTTAATTTTTTCCACGCAGTGCGCGATTTTATAGACTATCATCTATATGATAGATGTCTCAAGACATCGAGATAGACTTATGTGCAGTGCTGGGGAGGAACTAGTGGTTGTGGTACTTGTAGGTACCAGTGACATAGGGAAAAGTAGGAGAGAGGTTCTGGAGGCCAAATTTAGGCTGGTAGGTCAAAGGTTAAAGTTCAGGACATCCATGATAGCATTCTCTGAAATGATTCCAGTTTACATGCAGGTCCAGTTAAACAAGGTCTCAATGTGTGGATAAGACTATGATGTTGGGAAGAGGAATTTAGGTTTATTAGGATCTAGAAAAACCTTTTTGGAAAGGAGGAGCCTATAGAGGAAGAATGGGGTCCACCTAAACCAAAAAGGAGTCAGATTGCTGGCATGTCAAAGTAAAAAGTTCATGCAGGAGTTTTTAAACTAAGGGCTGGGGGAATGCCAGCAGGTGCAGAGGAGCACACAGTTTAAACAAAGACATCCCCTAGGGGAGGATCTATTAAAGGGGATACTCTATATCATAGTAAAGAGGAGAAGATAGAAGTTGGTGGAGTCTCAATTACATCACACAATGGCAGACAGCTAACTTGACAAATTTTGTAAGTCCTTAAATGCTAGAAGTTTAAATACTAAGATGAGTGAATTTGAGTGCCTGGTATCAAATGAGGATATTGTTATAACAGGCATCACATCTTTCTTGGGTGGTAATAGCTAGTTTAGAGTTTTTTGTAGGTGTAGAGTTGGGGTATTTCTCTCCCTCCCCACAGTGTACATTAGTTTTCAGTTCTCAATATTGAGCTATACTGGCACTCCTAATACAGAGAGTCCATCTGCTCTTTTATAATGCAAATGCATATGTTAGGTATATTAATAGATCTTGGGTCATTCCCAGTAGCAGCTGTGTCCAGAAGCACGTTCTTCCACCTCTAGGTGGTGATAAGAGTATGACCATTTATCTCTGACGTGGATCTAGCCCCAATTATCCACGCCTTTGGCACTCTGAGATGAGATTGCTGTGACATGCTCTACCTTGGCCTACACATTTGAGACTCCACAGGAAAGAACCCTAATGCAGACTGCAGAGATCTGTTTATCAAGCACCATTTCACATGAGAAGCACATGACCCCTGTGACTTACGGCCTGCATTGCCAGGAAGTAGGTTTCCAATGTGTTGGTTTTAACATATGTCTTGGGACCTCAGAAACTGTGTCAAGGTCATGGCAAGTTTTAAAGGGAGTTGGCTGTTGGCAGGACATTACCATTAAAAGGTTCTCAGCTTTGCAATTACCCCTTCTTCCACCCTTAATCTGCCAGAGCCTGGAACTGTTATCCTGCGGGGCATACTATAAGGGTCATTTTTCTCCCAACGGTTTGAGGAGGATTGGCTGAGAGTGGGTGTGGTATTTATGTCAGCTATCTAGAGCTTTTATTAGCTGGTGTGTATTTTGTTCATTAGTTGGTTTGGCATGGGAAAAGAGGGTGAAATAGTGGTCCATCACATTAAGAGATTGTGAAATTAAACGATGTAAGAGCCCCCAGCGCATGAAATGGGACACACGTGTGTTTATAGATTGAAAGAAATAATAAATATTTGCTCTGATTAATAGGTCTATTCCTCGACTTCCTCTTACAAACATGCAGTGACCTGTCTTGCCAGACAAACCTTCTCTCGATCACACACTGTCCAGAAAGAATGGAGTTCCCCACATCATATTAATTACCTGCAAAAAAGTATATGAGAAAAACCTCATCCTCCTACTCATGCTTCTTATTACCATGATTAGGCAGTTTGGTTTCAAGTGTACTGAATGACGTTGTGGGCCTGGAATTCATTAGTCGACCTGCACTATGTATCATTTTATATAATGCCTTTAGCTAATCCCAGAATGTCTTACAGGGGTGCTTCCCAAACGGTGGTCAATGGAACATGTGGTCTATAAAGCAGTTACTAGTGGGCCAAATGAGTTGTCTGGTCACAACGGGCCAGTTTTTAAAAAGGTTCTTCATTGCCTAAAGATGCAGATAGGTGCCCAGTGGGATTTACAAATACCCATTAACACCTACCTCCTGTTAAAAATCAGTGAGTTCCAGGAGCACTTGTGGGAGGGAAAGAGGTCTGCACAATTGTTAATGAGAAGATCCAGGAGATGATCTCTATTAAGACGAGGCCCCATTCTGTGAAAACATTTGGGAATCCCTGCGTTATTGAATTAAAAACTCTACATGTCTAGGGATCCATTCACTTTACCAACTGTAAAATACCACTTCTGACGTGAGAAGCAGCTACCATTATGATAGAACCAGCCACACTAATTCTGGAACAGGATATGAACATTGCCTTATCCAGTTGAAGCAAGAGGGGAATTGGGGGGTCAGGAGGCAGAACGCAGTTAATCAAAATGGAAGTGGCCCAGGACTTTTACAGAAGGACAAAGAGCTCTTTAATGATCATGAAGACTCAGTTTCCATCCCACAGGATGGCAGAGCCAGCACCACATTGCCCCCCAGCGCCAGGCTAGGACATTACGACACGACTGACTCAAATGGCAATGTGCCAGCTATTGCAATACTACCTCTTGCTGCACCTGTTTTTCCCCGTCTGTCTCGTCCAACAGCTCTACTGACCGCGTCTCAACTTGATTATATAAGGATACCTGATGACATCACAACCGGATGCTTGTCAACACCACATGCTATATTAGTATCTACTGTCAGAAACATATGCGTTAAGATAAAAAGTGCCAATATATTTTGAATATATTAAGATTGTCAGAGTGGGGCTGTAAAATTGCAGATTATGGCAGCTGTAAGGGGCTAATCTTGTTTGCAATTTAAATAGACAAGACAGAGAAAAGGTAGGAAGGGAAACAGAGGCACACAAAGATGAAGTTATTTGCCCAAAGTCACACAAGTCTGGAGCAGAGCCGGAAATGGAACCCAGGACTCCTGAGTCGCAGTGGAGTGCCCTACCCACTAGATAACACGACCTTTTGCTCGATGTTGCCCTATGGAATCTCTGTCCCACGGGAAATTCCAACATTATGAAATTGTCTCATCCCAAACCAGGACAAAAAGTTGAAATCTTGGAATTTTTTGCCAAATGAAAAGTCGTATTTTATCTTGATCTTATTGAAAAGTTTTGTATTGATAGGATCAAAACATTTTGTTTCTAGGTGATTGTTTCACCTGTTTATTATATTATAGATTGTATTACAATATAAATCAAAACAATGTCAAAATGAAATATTTTGATAGTTTCCCATTGACAAGGTGAATGAAATTGATATTTTCCCATACAATGTTTGATTTAATCTAATCAGCATTTTCCAGTGGAAAATTTCTGATCAGCTCTACTAGATATCCAGACAATATAATTAAATCCTTTGTGGGATGGGTTTTGATACTACCCTTCCCCAGCATATTAGTCACCCACCCTCTTTCCTCTCAGACTCCTTCTCAAATCTCACTTGGCCCCACAAATATTTCATAAAAATATCAACCACCCATCTAAACAAAACCAAACCTTTCAAGACAGACACTTCCTCTGAGCCTCTCAGTGCATTTTGCATTGTGGCTACTTCGACTGTAAGCTCTTTGAAGCAATTCTTCCACTGTGTCTTGTACAGCACCAGGCAGCCTAGCAATAATAATAGTTTTGAGGCAACTGCTCTTGATCCCACGGAATTACAGCAGAAATCTATGAGCTAACAATGGCTAGTAGAATTAGGTACTAGTTCGGAACAGAGTCAATTAATCCTGGGGAAACCTACCTGTAATTTATTATTATTAATTATTATTATTATTATAAAAAGGCAGCTCCATTAGTCTTGCAACAAGACTTGAAAATTCCAACTAATTCTTTAACACTGAAATCCATCCTAGAACGACATATCATGATAATGTCTCTGCTTCCTCTGTTCTTAGCTCCACTTTTTGCTATATAAAAGGACTACCATGTTAGCCTGCTTGCCAATACACTGCTTTACGACATATCTCGATGACAACCGCATGAGGCAATTCACTGGATGCGTAACTCCTCACCTGTTGTTCTGGTATAATTGTCAAGAGTACCTTAGTATCTGTGTCACGTGTATAATTTCACAACAGGTGATAAACAAGATTTTACAATGAAACGTTAAATAGAATATTTAAAAGCACAGGGTAAAACTTTAATGTGTGTGTGAGACTTAGGAGCCTAAAACCTTTTGACTCAATGTTTTTCAATGACACTTTTATCCTCAGTCATGAAATAGGAATCTGAAAATACTGTTTTTTCCACACGAGGACTGAAGTTCATAATTTATACGGCCAGTGGAAAAAATTAAGTTTTGTAAGCATTTATTCAAAACAAAAATTTTCCATTAAAATATCATTTCTTTCAAAACTTCCAGTTTTACTTTGAAAAACCTCAAACTGAATATTTTTTTGGTTTTTCCATTGAAAAACAGAAAAATTCCATTGAACATTTTGAAAAAAAGACTATTTTGTTTCTTTCAAAAATGTTCACAGAGAATATTGGCCCTCCCTGTTCTCACTTTTCCTCCCACAAAAATCCCATAATAGAGTTACTTTTAAACTAACATACAAACTGGGTTTTGTTTGTTTCAAAAAGAAACTCCAAATTTACAAAACAGCTGCCAATTAGCCAAACCTTAACTTTGTAAATTTATTTCGGAAACAAATTAACATGAACAAATGAGAATCTTTCAGTGTTACAATAGAATATATAAGTGTCTAGCAATTGTCAAATAATTTGATTTTTAAATACAAAATAACCACATGAACACTTAATATACAGGTTTCATCTGAATACATATTTATTAGATAAATATTAGGTTGTCACATCATCTAACTACATACAGTTTTGCAAGACTAAAAATCACAATTATTTTTTCTGACCAGTTTAAAGTATGAAATGATTGCATTGTACTGTACATACAATGTACAAACAAAGACAATGGCCATTTTTGCATGTTACTTCAGATTGTACTTTTTTTTAAATTCTCCTCTGATCATGATATCAAAAATTGTACAAAGTATGAATTTGGTTACAATTTTTTTAAATCCCCTTATTTTCTTCATTATTTCTGTAGCACCCTAAAAATACACAGGTGATAGACTAGTACACTTAAGCTAATTATTACATGTAGGTAAAACAAAAACAAACAAAACAAAAAATTCTTTCCACAAAGGGTCAGAGTATATTACAGAAGTGAAAGTGAAACAAATGCTGAGACTTCACAAACGCTAACGAATAGGATTCATTTTCCACATAAGATGGAGCTTCAAGCTTTTTTTTTTCCTGCAAAATAAAAACAATGCACATTCCAAGGAAAATGAATGCGTTTCTGTTAACATGTCTCTATTCATCATTTACATATGTACAGATGTCCCTTGAGTCTCCACTGCAGACATCGGTGTGTATCGGTCAGTCCTATAATAACGTCTTGGCAGCAGAACTGTAGATTGTTGTGGGTTCTTTCCCAGATGAGCTTCCATAAGGAAACAATTTTTAAAAACCAAAAAAACAGATTAAAACACTACTGGGAATTTGATATAATAATTAAGCTTTAAAGGAAAATAACTGTGATTATCCTATTTGGTAGATCTTTCCCTACATTTTAACATTATGGCAGTGAACAGATTAAGAATTATCCATGTTTTCATTTAGAAGTTTTTTCATACTGAATCTATTGTACAGTACCTGACGTCAGCTGACGAACAGTTTTGAAACTGTCTCAAATTTCTGACAGTTTGACGATGGCTAAAAATCCTAGTGTCACTTTTGCTTAGGAACCAAGTGTTTCTGTAGGCTTAAAATGTTCATTTAATTCTCTGTTATTAATGTACAACGTAGAAAACCACCCCACCCACGTTGCTGTTCTCTGTGGGTTTTTCTGTTTATGTTT
Organism: Chelonia mydas; assembly: GCF_015237465.2. Classification (NCBI taxonomy): domain Eukaryota; kingdom Metazoa; phylum Chordata; order Testudines; family Cheloniidae; genus Chelonia; species Chelonia mydas. Next base: position 65,775,093 of record NC_057853.1, on the reverse strand, counting down.
CCCAACAGGTACCTCTACACGATACAGTTAGACGACTACCAATTAGCAATAGATTGATTCTTAACATATCTGGTTTGAAAAGCATAGGCTCATTTTAATAGACGAATCATTTCAGGTGACTAATTTAGCCAGCTGCTCGAGCAACAATGGGGTAGAGCAATTAAATAATCATTAACAGAATCAATTACAGAATCCGAGCAACCAATTCCAACTCAGAGTGAGAAGTGTTCTTTATTCCAAGATCTATGACTAAAAACCCCCAAATACCTAAAGGCAATACAAAGTCAGTTTATCATTATCCGCCCATGCAAATGACTTCAACACCTACATAAATGATGCAGCAAAAATACAGGGGGAAAACTACTACAGTAAAACCGGCTACAAAACACATTGGTAACTGAAGGATGGTCTTTCCTACTAATTGCGTGAGAGTGGCACTACACCACAACCACGTCACCATGTATTATACCAAGATATCTTTAACATTCTGCAGAGATCCTCTACAGGTGGTCAAGTCTAGAGAAGAAAAAGACAGTTCTAAGCAGAATAAAACATACTGTACTGTTTCCCTGCCCCACCCACCAACACCCTTAAGTGTTAGCTCCAGTCTCAAAGGCTGGAGGACCAGAAAATGATATACATATTGTATCTTATATACTTGCTGCTTGCCTTAGGGCAAGTTTACTTGTTTTCAGGGCTGGCTCTTTGGGTTCTGCTGATTTAGGCAAAATGTCTGCCACTAACCAGCCCATAATCACCCACACAGTCAATGAAGATTATTTTTTGCCCCAGGAAATTATTATTCAGTTTGCATGACAGAGCTGGAACCTGATTGCCCAGGTACTGCCTGATGTATCAAGTCATTTGATAAATGGATATGAAAATTGGGCTAATTTATTAAAGAAAAAAATGCTCCCTCATTCTGTTAAAGAACCCTACTTTTTTTTTTTTTTAAAGGACCCCCCCTTTTTTCCCCCCCAGACAAGGTATTTAAAAACACCAGCAAAAGGATAACCAGATGATGAAAATGCTGAATATAATCAAAGACGATCCTAAAATATTCACAAAGATATTTACAATAGCAATTCTTAAAATAATTGATTTTGCATAATGAACAGCGCCTTTTAAAAAAACCATAAAACAGGAAAAATATAAGCGTGGAAACACCTCTACATAAAATGTTTGACAAATTCAATACGCCTATTGCAAAATAAAAGAACTAAACCGCCATTTCCTTTAATATCTACAGCAAGGTGCTGCGGACTAGCATATATATATATCACGATGCATGTACAGCAGTAGTGGGAAATGTTAACAAAAAATACGCAAAGAATTTACAAATATTGACTTTGGTGAGGAAAGCAAATCCAGAACTGTAAGCATGTGTCATGCCATTTACAGCGTTGCAAACTAAAAGAGAAATGGGGGGCGGGGGGAAGCAGGGGAGAGGGAGGGTGAGAGATTACATATTCAAACGGACAAAAAAAAATCCTAACAAAATTCCATCTGGCAGTTAAGTTTAAAACATTGTTCAGAACAGCTAAGGGACTATTTGATGGGATGTGGGATGGGGTGGTGGTGGTCAAATTTGCTTTTGTAATAAAGAAAGCAATAACTGTACAGTGGGCAAAAGCTGAAATGTCGCACCACGAGGGCAAAGTTGGCACACATGCACTTTTTACACGGCTACTGTACATAATTTATGAGAGCGCGCGCACAAAAATGGGCACCGAAGCAATAGGAAGCTCATGCAGGAGAAGCAACCACACGAGATGCACAGATCACAAGGGCAAGACAGTGATTGTGGCAGCAGGGTCTGTTGAGGGCAGTAGTAACCTACCAACAATTACTTATTCTCCCCAGGCCCATCCTTCTTGAAAAATAAAACATCCTGGGCTGCTAAAGAGTTAAAAAAACAGGGCGGAAAAAGGCTTAATTACTTGTAACAGTCTTGTAAACAAAACACAAAGCAAAACAAAAGAGAAGCTCTAAGGTGTCTGTCCAATTTCAATGCTCCTTTCAAGCTCTTAAAAAAAAAAAAATGTCAAGAGTGATGTCACTCTCCCCATCCGGCAGTGAGCTCTTCCCCGCCTTCATCCAGCTTGTCCTGCTATGTATTGTGCAGTACAGAGGATCTAATGACACAGAGATGGAACACACTGAAGGCTCTGGGAGACAGAAAACTTTTTACACTCCCTCCCCGCTCTTTTTCTGCTTTGAATGGATATATGGGATAAAAATAATCATGTCAACAATTGGATAACAACACAGTCACAAATGGTAGTGATTGGAAACCAAAACCCCCACAAAAAACCCCAAAACAAATTTAAAGTTTTTTTTTCCGAGTCTGTATGTCTAAGCAGAGGGATCCCTTGCAAACAGGTGTCGCAGATTCCTACGCTTTATAAACACAAACACACATTGTCTGCAGCCTGGAGATTCTCAGGGCTCCTCTACTGAAGACAAACATTAGTTATGCAGATGTCTCCCTTTGATTCATTTCTTCCAGACTTTTGATTTTTATTGTATTATTTGTGCTTTTTGGTGATTAAGATGTTTGTTTGTTTTCTTTTAAGTGTGTGGCCAATACAATTTGTCCAACACAAATCTGCAGTTGAGGGGGGAAAGAGGGAAAGTGGGGGAAGGGTTTCAAAAAAATGGAAGAACACTCGTTGGAAGGACATTCTGAGACCGGTCAATTAGGACAGTTCCATTCTTTTGCCTTTTGTTTCCTTGCCAAGATTGGTTCTTGCCAGTATACTTCACACTATGTGTATCACAGAACTCTCTCTCTATAGATTAACAATGAATGGGGTTTCCATTAGCTGCACTATTGTCTATGCTTCGTTGTGAGATCATTGCATTTCTTTCTTTTTTCCCCCTCCCATTGCTTTCACAGTCAGTGAAGCTGACAAAACCAGTTCTGAGATGAGGAAAGCAGGGAGTGCACCATTCGATCAAGTCTGAGTTTGTTGGTTTTTCTGTGGGAGTGTGAAGATTCTTCTTTGTGCAGCTACCCACGTGTGGACAAGTGAGGGAGTGGGGAAAATACATAGGGTTTCAGTTGTTCTCAAAGAGAGAGAGAAGGTCGTCATTGCTATTGCTTGGCAGGTCGGGAGGATCTAGGTATGAAAGCAGCTCATCTGGATTTGTGAGTTCTGGAAGCAGCTACAAAATATAAAGTTAAAAGGAAAATTAAAGGTAATGGAAACAGATTGGCAGAACAAGGGATTAAAAACTGCACATACCTGGAAACTGACTGTAATGTATCTACATCAAAACAAATCCAAAGCATAAACAAGACAAATTAAGATGGTGTAATATCAAGATTTTTTGGCCACTTCATAGAGTATAAGGCTAGAAGGAACTACTGTGATCATCTAGTCTGAACTCTTGACTGGGCAAGTCTGTATAACCCACTTTTGGCATGAGAATTGCAGTCATCCCAGTATTGTGGCAATTACAGTCTCAAGGCCAACATCCTTAACATGAATCACTTTTGTGTAGGGCAAAGTGAGTTTATTCCATGGGTTACAATTAATTCCCTGGCTGGTGATATTTGCAAAGGTTTTTCTTGCCCATGTATACGACTTTCTTATAGGGAGCACTCATAAAAGTTATACGCAAATACATACTCTAAATAGGTTTCAGAGTAACAGCCGTGTTAGTCTGTATTCGCAAAAAGAAAAGGAGGACTTGTGGCACCTTAGAGACTAACCAATTTATTTGAGCATGAGCTTTCGTGAGCTACAGCTCACTTCATCAGATGCATACTGTGGAAATCGCAGAAGACATTATATACACAGACACCATGAAACATGGGGTGGGAGGAGGTATTGTTTCATGGTGTCTGTGTATATAATGTCTTCTGCGATTTCCACAGTATGCATCCGATGAAGTGAGCTGTAGCTCACGAAAGCTCATGCTCAAATAAATTGGTTATACTCTAAATATGCACTAAGTTTGATCAATAATTACCTTTCATCTTTAAGTAGGTAAAGTAGGATTATGCATATCTGCATGGAAAGATGAATCGGCAGCAGTATCTTATGGGTGACCCAAGCTGGGTTAATGACTCAGAGGCACTATACCCCTGTCTGACAGCAGAGTGCACTCACTATTCACTACAGCTCTTAAAGAGTAACAGCAGAAATATTTTGAGATATATTTCCACTGCCATAATGCTTCAAACAGAGAAAATTATTTCTTCTTCAAAATTCCATTCAGATCCCTTTTTGGTCTGACATATACCCAGGAATCCTAACTATTCCGTTTCACAATCAGGGACATTTTACAGTTTATTCTGCTCCTAACAGTTTCTTGGTAAAAAGCAAAAATGACAAATTTAAAGTGTGGCAGTGAAAAGGAGTATGTAATAAGCCCTTTTTATATTCAAAATTCTTTTAGTGCCAAGATAAAAAATATGGATTACTTTAACAAATGGAATAGCAGCTCAGATGCACACTTGTAGTTGCTATGTGTTTATCCAATGCTGTAAAACTAAAAGCTAGACTTTAATATATTACACTTTGTATATTAATATTACACTAATATATTTTTAGTATTCTTATACAAATATAATTTCATTCCCTAACTTTAAACAGGTAAATTGATCTTGCGATATTTTAAAAATGAAATGTAAATGTAATCTCTAAGTTTTATGAGAAACACAAAGATTGTACTTTTTTTATTTGCTGTTTAAAAGTATGATTGCGATGATTAAAAAAGTTACATCTCCCAGAGGAAATAATTGTTGTTGTTCTTAAAATATCTACCTTCTGTTCAGGAACATGCATTAAATGTAAAAACAAAGCCTGGTCACCAAGGACCCTGTTCAGAACTGCAGCCCCACCGTGCAAAGTGCTGTTCAGAGTACAAGGCAGCCCCCACTCTCAAGACCTTACAATTAATTAATGCTAAAGAATTAACGGAATGTTGTTGAGGCTCACTGTTTGCATTTTTTGGAAGGGTGGATTTAAACAATATCTCTCTCCCCTATCCTGCAAGCCATACTTTTCCAAGTTTGGGGGTGCATTTAAAAAAAAAAAGGCAGTTGTAAAAGATCAGGGAGTCATTGGCTGAAGCCAAGCAGTTACACGTGTGTGGCCCACAGTGAATTATTGTGTAAACATAATCTTTGTTTGGTTATTTGTGCCAGTTATTTGGTATCTTTGCACACTGTCTGAGCTTGTAAAAAGAAGACTTCTGAAAACTAGAGTGTCTTGAATTGCTGTATAAACACAAGAACAGATCTACATCTATATCTGGATAATGTAGATTTTTGTACAGAAGAGAAATTCTCCTGTCATGGGAAACATCATACTGAGCCACACTGAAGCAGATTATTCTGCCCAACAATGAGTACACCATGCTAGATTACTAGCCATTGCATATTTTGAAATTATCTTTTAGCTCACTGATAACAAACACTAAATGGCATTTTTATCCAATCGTTACTTCATAACATGTTCACTGAAGACTAAAGGAATCAACTAATGAATTTCTACCTATGTTTCAAAGAACTCCCACTGCACATTCTGCAGTATTTGTCTCATTACCTAGGTAAAGCAATTTCAGGGCCTTTTCAAGAATCCAACATGATTCTATCGGTGATAACCATCTCTATCCAGATTTTTGTACTCTGATTATCCCCAAAGAATGAGTGCCTAGTGCCTCAACCAAAAGAGCATTCTCTATGTTACCTAAACATTTGTATGAGAAGGAGCCTAGCTGTTTATGCGACCCATTCACACTATTTGAATGTGGTTTTTAATGGCTTTGTTCAGTAGCTGTCCCTCAAAGTGCATCCCCCAATGGCTTCAGTGTGAGCTTGCTATGAATGGCAGCAGAATCTGGCTCACAGTAAGGCCATGTCTATACTAGCACTTATATGGACAAAACTTTTGTCGCTCAGGGTGTGAAAAAACACCCCCCAGAGCGACATACATTTTGCCAGCATAAGTGCTCGTGTGCACAGCGCTATGTCGGCAGGAGACGCTCTCCCACTGACCTAGCTACCGCCGCTCGTTGAGCTGGTTTTATTATGTCAATGGCAGAGCTCCCTCCCGTCAGCATAATGGGCTACAGGAGCGCTCTCACCATAGCACACATGTATCAGTACAGCTGTGCTGCTGGAAGCTTGTAAGTGTAGACATGGCCTTAGAAACTGACCCGCCTAGAACTTTCATCTTTACTAGAGGAGGAACGACCAGAATGACGTGGGTCATCCTGTCTCCCCTACTTCCACCCTACCTCCTTTAGTATGGCTATTTAAAGACACGGTGCTGTTCTGTGACATTTAAAAGCATGAGCAATAAATACGTGTGCAAGAATGCAGCACAACAGTAAGCACTTCTTTGGAAGTTATAATCACACCATGTATTGAGTTCACACTAGAGACTGCAAATATGAGGACAGGAGCAAGGTATTCAAAACCAAACCAAACAACCAAACCCTAGCGTTAAGAAATGTATGTTTGAAGACGTGCTTGGCTGACCAAAAGGATTCCTGGAGACAGATAAACTAACTCCTTAACCTTGTTTGAAAGAGAGGATTACGATTTGCTTTGAAACGGATACAGCAGTAACTCAGGATTCAGTCATGAGCTGCCTTAAGCAACCAAACAGGGGAGTAAAGGGACAAAAGGCATTCTCTTAGCTTGCTCCCCTGCAGTGGCTACCCTCAGGGCTGGTCAGTGCATGGTGAGGGAGAGCAGCCATTGCAGGGCTGCTATTGCACAGGTGGGTGTGGGTGGAGAAAAGCTTTCACCCAGACACCAGTTAGCATGGAAAGGGATGATAAGTGATGCCAGGCTGGCGCAGATTACTATGTCCTAGGAGCAAGCGGGGAAGCAGGCTCTGAACTGTGACTTTCTCAGTACAATTCAGTCCATGCACCTGGGGCAGGGCAACTGTGCCCTGTCCCTTATTCAGGGCCTGTGGAAACTTCAGGATCTAGCCCTTAATATGCAGGCTCACCAGTCCAAAGAAGAAAAACAAATCAGATGCTTAAATGATCTATTGTCTTGAGAAAAGCTTGGCCCCATGGAAACACCCTCACTAGAACGAAGATATGGCTTGTGTGTCATGCAGCTGCTTAACAACAGAAAGGTTTTCTCAGCAAGCCAAGAGCGCCTGCCATCTCAGCTTCAGTGATTACGTTCATGTAACAATGCATGAAACGATGATGTGCTGTGAAAGCTGTTTCCCCTTCCCTCTCCCTGCCCTCCCCCGCCATCTCTCAGAAATGTAAAGCACATTCCAAGGCAGGCAGATGATAGTATGACACAAACTTACATCCAGTGAGGGCTCCGGCATGTCAGATGCTCCCTGTCCACCAGCCTGACCTTCTAAGGCTGAGGAGGGGTTAAAAGTCAGGTCACTGTGTGGATGGTTGCTAGAAGCGGCCTGTGGCGGCTGCCGGGACTGCTGGGTAGGAGGACCACTGTGATGTAATGGCTGCCCTGACTGGCTGCTGGGGTGAGGTACGTGCAAACCTTGCTGCATGGAACTATGGGATTGATCAGTGCTGCCAGGATGAGGGATCTGCGAAGGAGGAAAAAAGCAGGAAAAGAAAGTGAGGCCACAAGGTACAGTGCTCAAGGTGTTTGAAGAAAATGAAATTCCTCAACTGAATGTTAAAACAAACAAAAAAAAAAGCCATCAGAAAAGAGAATCCCATATCCCAATATCAGAGGAAATGTTTGTCTCTTTAAAGGTTTTCCGCGAAGGGGGGAGGGCACTGGATTCGTGCTATTTATTTGCTTCTTCATGATGAGCAAACAAAGCCTTAAAGGTGAGAAAAGAGCAGGGTGGGAAGGTTCTGCTTATTTCTTTGCATTAATAATCCAGGTATGGATGACCATGTTTTTCCTGGAAGGGTCTATGGATGTCTGGAGAAATAGTAGGATGGTGACATCAAAGAAGGTAGTCAAGGGAAACCTGCTTAACTGAGAAGACAAGTGATCGTTATTCAGACTATTTTGGTTAAGTAGGCAATATTAACAACACTCTACTCCATTCTGGTTATTACTTAATTAAAAACACCTGACAGAAAACCTTTCTTTGTCAGGGATCTCTGTCCTTCAGTTAAAGGCTGAGAAAGTTCCCAGTCCACCTCCGAGTCATCCAAGAAGTCCTCTTTCAAAATCCGAGAAGGTGAGGACTTGCCAGTCCTGACATTTCGATGTGCAAAAAAATTCCAACCCCCCAAATTAAACAAATCTTCAAAATTCTGTTATTGGGGTTTTGGGGAATGGTCTTCTGTTCTTCTATTCACATCATAAAGAAGCAATCAAAGGGCACAAGCCCTATTTTCCCCCCTTCCTTTCCATGCTACCTTTAATGTTGGAGTGTTCCTGTGAATTTGACCTTGGTGCCATGAGAAAAAAAGTGCATGAATGTTCATGGAACCACTGTGTTCACGTCAATTGGGTAGATGGATAAGCAAATGTGAACATTTTTTGAGGAATGCTACATATTGCCACAAAGTAGAGCTGAAATAAAAGAGCAAATGCAAACAACAGCATGAAAACAATCCAACACAAACCAACAAAAGCCAGCAAAACTCTGTCAGAATTGACCCTTTCACTTCAAAGGGAATTGTCAGGTTATTTAGCTGGAACATTTTAATTTTGGAAAGTAAAAGGGAGGTTTATTATAAAAGCCTAGAAATATTTTACAACAGTCAAAAACCAGTCATTTTCATTCAAATATTTGTCTACAATTCTGTATTTTAATTTCCAGTGGGCCTGACTGTCATTTACACAGAGGTCCCTTTACAATATTCTGGCTATGTAAATGGTGCTGAAAGTGGGTGTAACTGTAATTTAGGTCTCTTTATACTGCCAGAATAGTGCAAAGAAGCCTCAGGCCTTGTCAACACAAAACTGCACTCCTTTACTTATACTGGTATAGTTAAAGTGGTGTAACCCACTCTGGTGTGGGCTTTTGTTATGCCAGTATAATTATTCCCATACAGGAAGAGGAATAAGCTCTATACTAGTATAAAGCACCTTTATGCTAGTATAATTGTGTCCACAGTAAGGGTTCTACTGGTATAACTAGATCAGTTAAAAAAAAAAAAGAAAAAAGAAAAAAAATTCATACCCCTCACTGATGTAGTGGTACCAGTACAGGCCCTACTGTAAATGAGTGTCAAAGCTAGTAACGTTATGAAATGCAAGAGAAATTGGACAGTCACTGTCTATCTAACAAAGTGAATAAATGTACACCAGATGTCTGGGAAAGTAAGCTAGATTTTTTAAAAATATATTTATTTTAATAATTCAAAGTAGTGTTGATAAAATGGGAACTTTTTTTAAAAAATATGATTATCTTGGACTCCTGTTTAATTTATGCCATTTAAACCCAACTGGCACAACAGTATGAGCATGCTGGAATAACTGCAAGAAATTTATAAAACCAATTCTTTAAACCAAGAGCCATTCTTATGTTCTCAGATAGACACACTTCAAAGCAGAGAAATATTTTAGGCAATATGTGAACACCACTGTTGACAAATGATATTTCTGACTAGTCAGATAAATATTTTGGTGACTGAGCTATTTGCTGGATGGACAATGATTGTTCAGAACAACATCAAAGGACAGGGAATCCAAAAAAGCTGCATTACAGACCAATGTCTAACTCTACATTTGGGTGTTGTTTATAAGGTGAACTTGTGTCTCAGACAGACATTTTGGGCTTTAAATTCACCTTATTTAATGTATTATTTACTCAAGACCATAAAACCCCATAAAATCTACCAGTGAAAAAAAGCCCATGAGGATGCAAAAGCAGGATGCAGCATTTCTAAACATCACTCAGACATCTTTAATTTCTTCATGTCCCTATCCTTTTATCTTAAAAACACTAATCCACATTATAAAAAAGCAGGCTGCACAGTCTAACAAAACTGCTTTTGTTTTACAGCGTGGCATGCACACCAAAGACTTCTAAGACCACAAACTTTTCTGGGTTTTTGTACTCCTATAACTTCAGATGGAGATGTACACAATCTATACAATAGCAGTTTATCCACAAATAGGGATGCAAGCCCCTTCTCCAATTTAATGTCACAAAACAGCACTGACCATATTTATAAGACTGACACTAAGTTCTAGGAATTTTGATGTGAAGTACATCTGTATAGCTATTTTGAAAATGCCTGCCAAAACCTAATATTCCTTTGACCTCAATAGAAAATTGACGGTGGGAAAAGGACTAAGATGTAAATTCAGCAGCCCATCTTTGGATCTCACCACAGAGAGTCACAGTGCTACTGAACGTACGTTATTAATCTGGGTACCATGTTCATATGGAATTCTTCTCCTCCTCTGCTTTTCAGAGTAATAGGCTTGAAATTAGTCTGAAATAACCTTCTCCTTAAAACTTATTTGCAACCGCTGAAATGTTATGAAAACATATAAATATGAAGGAATTGCGCTTACGATGTTGCAGTCTTATCTTACATTTGTAAAGAGCCTCTCCCACCACAGAGTACCAAAACTCTTTATAATCTAGGAGCTTATTTCTCCCCTTGTAGCCTCAGGCCGGACTGGGGATTGATTTTCTCTTCTTGCTACGTAGGTGGAACACCCCTGTTGACAAATGATATTTCTGATGATCGAATTCACTGTTACAAGAACCTGTGTCTCACCGCACTGTATCTCCATTTCCTGGAGTGATCTACACGATCTGTGAAGAAGGATCAAGGTTCACTAGCTTCCCCTCTATGCAGGCTACTCTATACAGTCCACTAAGGGATTACTTGCAACTTCCTCTGAAGTATCCAGCATTCATTGGTCAATGTTAGTTAGATACAGGACACTGGCCTAGATGGCCATTGGTATGGCAATTTTATATTTCTATATTCAGTGAGCAGCAGAATAATAAACAAGCTATCTGTGTAGAGCTAAAGGTAAACAGCATACACAAACTACTCAATGACCATTTTTTATGTTAATACATCTCTTATCATGCAGTGTGTTACTTAGATATTTTAATGTATTTATGTCCAGTTCAGGTATGCACTTTATGAGTCTGTGCAATGAAATGCAGGTACTGAAAAGCTGTGGGTTTAAAGTAATCTTTCCTGAATGCTTGCTATAGTCAAGTCAAGATTTATCATTTTAAGGGAGGGAAGAGAAAGAAAGACAACGGGATAAAAATGGATACTTTATAATACTCAGATAGCTAAATTAGAATCCTAACATACCGTATATACTCGTTCATTAGCCCACTCGTTTATAAGCCGACCCCCCAAGATGGTTAGGTAAAAACTGTATGACCCTTTCATAAGCCGACCCTATATTTCAGGGGTTGGCAAACTTTGGCTCCTGGCCCATTACGGTAAGCCGCTAGCGGGCCTGGACATTTTGTTTACCTGGAGCGTTCACAGGCATGGAGCCCCTCAGATCCCAGTGGGCGCGGTTCGCTGTTCCCAGCCAATGGGAGCTGCGAACCGTGGCCAAAGGGAGCTGAAGGGTTCCATGCCTGCAGACGCTCCAGGGAAACAAAATGATAATGTATTAGATATTCAATTCAATGATTCCATAGAGTTTAAAATCATCAAATTTTGGTGTAGACTTGTTTATAAGCCGACCCCTGCTCTTTGACGCATCACTTTTTTACCAAAAATATTCAGCTTATGAACGAGTATATACGGTAACTCTTCTACAGGAAATAGCTGAAGATTGAGGGAAAGATTCTCTAATCCAATCTCATTTCCTTGTGCTATTCAAGCAGCGCAAGGGAGATGGAATCTGGCCATAACTTGTCAGCTGAGAATCCCCCTCCTGTGCAGGAAGGAACTATCAGCTGATATAGACCTGATGGAGCCTACTTTAGTGCCATCTCCCCTCCACTAGCATAGGGTGCATGTCACGGTGAGGAGGAAGCGAACCAAAGCAAAGCTCTGTTCCATCCGTTACCAACTAGTATGAGTAACTAGCTCACAAACTGACCACAGTATCAAGGAGCCATAAATAGCTCCCTAATTGCCCCTTCAGTCTCCTGCACCAAGTGAAGACCAGAGACTGGAGAGAATTTTGCCCTTCATATTTTCTCTTAGCTTACCGAAGGCCACACAACTCCTCAAGCTCTGCATTCTAATATCAAGCCACTTGCCTTTTGAATCTTCCGCCACTTGTCATGTGAAATGTCACTGGGTCAACTAGAGGAGCAGTGACATTGCTTAACTCTGATGAACTGGCTGGCTTAGGACTCTTGTTTGAAGAGTTTCATAGCTGGAGGCAAAGCAGAAGTCCTTGCAGCCTTTATACAAAGGGATAGTTGCTTTGCATGGAAAGTTCTTGCTGGTAGCAAATCCTCTCTGTATTATATTTTAGGGCTATTTCAGTTGACTCTGATACAGATAGTCTGGATGGTTCAACAAGCTGATTTCCCAAGGCTTGTACATATGCCTTGCACTATTGCTTATTTAACCTACAATTCATGAAGTTGCTATGGTTTCTGGACTTTTCCTCTGCTGCCAGCCTTCTGTTGGGGCACTTGGACCTGTTCTAACTTCCCTTTTCTCTGCTCCCTTTATTACTGTCTTCCTAATTCCCCACCATCCTCTTTCAGAAAAACCTGCTGCCATCTAGAAGAGACCTGACCTAAGCTGCTGCCACCACATGTCCACGTTACACACTGTAAATGTGCTTCACAACACTCACTAAAAATGCAGCACATCTGACATGTCAAGTTTTGCGTTCTTCCGTTGCATGTAACACAGTGCCAGATGATATATAGCCCCTACCCTGTTACTTACACAAATACAGAGGGGGATATATATACATACATTAAATTTTACTGCTCTGCTTAAAACAGATGATTAGCCAAGCCTAAAAGCTCAGTGTTGCTGGTAGGTTTTGTACTGCTACTGTTGCTGAAGTGCTGTATTTTCTGGATATAAAGTTCGGTACATGAAATAATCACAATCCAGTGTTCTGAAATGAACAAACTCTGTTCCTAACCTGCAGTCTTGTGTCTCCATCTGAGATATGAGCATCCTCTGTTTTTTTCTCTCCTCAACAACTGATGTCCTTTCAGAGCAGAGTTGGCATCTATCCTTGAAATCCACAGGTCTACCTCTCCTCATCCAAGGTACTCTCCTATGTCCTGCCAGACCAGTTTACAGGCTGTTTACCCTCCTCCCCCCTCAGTTAACCTTGGGAAGGATACAGTGTTATAATGCTGTGATGCAAAATTCTGTTCCAAAGGACAAAGGCAGACAAGATAGCACCAGTGCCATGCTTTAACAGGCTCTCTGCTGAGGATGAGTATTTACAGACCCTGCTGCCTAGGGAATGAAACACTAGAATGAAATCTATATTTTCCATGTGCCAGTGCAAACCACTACGACTAACATACTGGACCAGGCTGTCTCTTTCAGATAGACAAGCTTAACTGACAGCTCAAAAAGCTCAGAACTGCTGCTTCACAGGCCCCAAACCAGATACGAAAAGTGGCACTTCTGACTCTATTACCAGGACATATCTTTTTTAAGAACTGACAAGGGGGAATCCACTAAGAGCTAAGAACAGCTCACAGTCCAATACAGACTCCTCTAGTGCTGCTAGACCCGCAACCTGCATAAGCAAAAATCGGAAAGATCTGGTGTAAGGTTACTTACTGATTCTTGCATGGGGTGACTGAGGGGTTTGTCAAGAGCTGCCATGCTGCTGGGCATGTCTGGAGGGTGAGACAGCTGTGGCCCATGCATGAAGTCATTCATAGAAGTTCCACCAGGATTCCCATGAGGGAAATCAAAATTGCCATGACCTTGGTAACTGTTGCCTAAAAAAAGCCAAAAAAGAATTACCATGAAAGAGACTCTTAGCTTTCTCACACTGCTCCCTCAACAGTGCAATGCAGTGATTTGGACTCTTACTGTGGAATTTTGTTCTGTGTACTAGAGCAAAGTAGAGGAAGAGAAACAAATACCAAACCAGTCTCTTATATGTCGTCTTCCACAGAAAGGTAACCATTCACCGATTGATAGCACATAGTTCCTATTCTATGAATAAGGGGAACCTGGAGCAGTTCAGATACATTCATGTAGTAACTCGGCAAATGCTGGTATTTTAAATGGCAACCACTTCAACTTAGCACATTCATTTAAGAAAGGAGAAAAACAATACACAATAGTGAAGACATAAAATCCTGGAGGACATTCCACTTCTGGGGACATGGGTTCAAATTTGACTGATGTCCAAGTCCAAAAGTATGTGGTGGTCTTTGTTCCTAAAGATTATTGTCTAACTAGGATTACACGCTTGTTGCAATTCAACTGGCGTCTTATTGGCAGAACTGCATAAGGAAGTTACTGCAGTGCGTGCTCACAGTTGGCATCTATTTTACTGCCCCCTCTTTGGAATAAACATATAGCTTCCTTTAAGATTAATACAGAAGAGGCCTCAATGCTTTGGCTCATGCCTGTGCTATCGTATTCCTTGTTTTCACAAAACTTAATAAAATTCACTCAGTCATTTGGAAAATTGAACATTAATGATCTACCTTTTTAGGCATTCATTCTTTTAATTTGCAGTGTTACAATCTGACTGTGGCCAACATTTTAAAACACAAAGTGCACATTCTGAATGGAAGATTAATGAATTTCCAAAACTAAACTGAGGTTGGTTTGAGTCTGAGTTCCTTGAAGCACAGAAGTTCCAGGGGTTTTCAAAATAAATGTTTCGGTTTTAGCCCTCACTCATCTAGTTTTAAATGAAGATAGAGCTGGTGCGGGATGGGGAATTGCCATATCTAGAGAATAAAATCCTCTATTTGTCTGCAAAAAGAACAGGAGTACTTGTGGCACCTTAAAGACTAACAAATTTATTAGAGCATCAGCTTTTGTGGGCTACAGCCCACTTCACTGGATGCATAGAATGGAACATATAGTAAGAAGATATATATATATACACACACACACACATACAGAGAAGGTGGAAGTTGCCATACAAACTGTAAGAGGCTAATTAATTAAGATGCGCTATTATCAGCCAGAGAAAAAAACTTTTGTCGTGATAATCAAGATGGCCCATTTAGACAGTTGACAAGAAGGTGTGAGGATATTATCACTACAAAAGTTTTTTTCTCCGGCTGATAATAGCTCATCTTAATTAATTAGCCTCTTACAGTTTGTATGGCAACTTCCACCTTCTCTCTGTGTCTCTCTCTATATATCTTCTTACTATATGTTCCATTCTATGCATCCGATGAAGTGGGCTGTAACCCCCGAAAGCTTATGCTCTAATAAATTTGTTATTAAGGTGCCACAAGTACTCCTGTTCTTTTTGCGGATACAGACTAACACGGCTGCTACTCTGAAATTTGTCTGCAGATAAAGTACTGTATGGCCAGGACCAGTGTGTTTTGCTCCATTCCATTCCAGCCACTGTGCTCCAACTCTCTTCTGAACTGATCCTCTATAGGTGTACAGATAAGTTCACCCTCCATATCCTTTTCTATCCTGGGTGTCTCTGTTAAGACTTCCAGCTGGGCTGCCAACTCTGGTGGTTTACTTGATATGAACAGTTGAAACTGAACTAAAGCTACCAAGCTATCATATAAACCACTGAATGGGATCATATTGAGCTCTGAAATAATACAACGGCTTTGGAGCTTGTTTGCAGTTTGTCAGCTGAAGTAGAGCAGCTTTAAATGTTCAAGTCAAGCAGGTAGTTTGACAAACTGAAGTATCTGCATCATTTGCTTTTCAGCACAGCTCATTTTAAGCAGAAGTTTAATCTCAGAGGAATAGAAGTCATTAGCCATGTAAGAGTATTTCTCAAAGAAGCTGGGACTTTGATCTATCATGTAAATGCTGTAGAGCCTTGCTAATTCTCACTTTGCTAATCTGCAAACCGGATAAGTCTCACAGTACACAGTTGATCTCACCCCACTTCTCAGGAAAGATTTAGTAGCAGGGAGCTGGAGTGAGGTCTCATACTGCAGTGTGTTTACTGCTATACTGGAAAATATTGCAATAAATAACTACAACTAAGCTACGAACATCAAAGAAGTACTATTACTACGACTTTGTCCTTCTACAGTGCCTTTCACCAGAGGACATTAAATGCTTTTAAGCACTCAGCCTCACTGCACGGCGATTGTAATGAGAGGAAAAGAGGTAATTTGCCCCACGTGTCACAGTCAGTGGGAAGAGCAGGGAGCAAAACCCAAATTAAGTGACTCCTGGTCTCATGCTCTAACTACGCTTCCTCCCTGTTGACTGAGTGAAACACACTTTGTGATGGAGTACCCATTATATTGTAATAGTGTTTGTTCACCTACTTGATAATTCAAAAAGCTGGATAATCTGTTGTTGGTCTCACAATCATTGGAGCAAATTATATATATATTCTCTCCAAAATGCCTGAAAGAAGCACAACTCTTGTCTTGTAATGACATTTTCTGAAACTATTGAGAGTTGTACTGAGAGTCATATCATACCACTGCAAAGATAATTGTCTCTAGTTTACAACAATATCATGAGAATTTGAGCTACTACCTGCCCCTATAATCTAGTCATTCCCAATATACCAGGTCCTTGAACAGATACCTCCACTGCCTGCATTTAGTCCAGTGTTTCCCAACCTTGGGGCATGTGGTGGCAGAGAAATTTGCATGACTCTAAATCTGACTTCCTAATGCAAAAACACTCCTGTGCTTCTCAGCAAAGTGGTGTATGGTTCTTTAAAAGTTGCCCACCTTCTGTCCCTACACCCACAGTGGCCCTTAATGAAGCTGGCCAATGGAGAAGCTTACATGTACAGGACTGCAGGCTCAGACGGCAGCCCACTGGCCCAAGCTTCTCCATGGTTATCACCCTCAGCAGTATGTGGCCTTCTGTAGAGCGGGAACAGGGAAAGGAAGTCACCAAAGGGAGGGATGGAGGAAATGGACAGAAAGCAAGATGAAGGGGACTGTGTTGGGGCATGACACAAGCAGACATGGGAGCAGCCGCTGCCCATCCATTGTAGGGGGGATAGAGGTGCTTTATCATAAAATGGGTGAGAATAATTGATTTACTTCATTAAAGATTTTTGCCTAAATACATTCTAAAGTGAAAGGGCTGCTTTAGTGTTTCTTATCAGTAGCTGTATATTTTCTTACTTGCTCAAACAATCTTCCATGCAAGGGCATTCATAGATTACACTGCTACGCACGTGGATCACAAAAACTGACTGAATCACTCAACCATTTTTGGGATATGTTTTCTATACTCTTGAAACAATAAAACCAACCTTGGTTACCATACTCAGTGGAGTTATTGCCCCCTGGTGGAGGTGGAAGGGATGGGTAAGGTGACGGGCCAGGACCCAAAGCTGCAATCATCTCCATCACATTTGGCATGATCATCTGGCTGGGACTCATGGTTTTAAATCTCTTGGAAGGAATGCCATCTGGATCATCTTTGATGTGAATATCTGACTTTATAGGGACTGGCCTCCAACTGCATGTTGGATCGATTGTAACTTCTTCAAACTCAGAGCTGTAAGACAGAAACAACTTACAATATCACTGGCTCTTGTTGCTATCAGTTCTCTTGAACTTCCCACAAAAAGCTGCATTGTAACTTGTGAATTCCATTTGCCCCAAAGACAATACAATCTCAAAGTGTTTCCTTTGCAAAGAGCGTGTAGGCAGCACTCTTAAAAGGTGATAGTTTCAGAGCCCTTGAAAAATGAACTCCTCCCTTTGTCCACAAGTGGGTACAGTAGGACTGCAGCATTGCAAACATCTCTGTACGGTCCTGCTTAAAGTGGCACCAACCCGAGTTAGATGGATCACTTCTAGGAGCGAGGAAAATAGTTCATTCCCCATTCCATCTTTTGCCTCTCTGATGAGTCTGCCATCAAGAGTGCCAATTAGGAACCAGGTCCATTAGCAACCAGACTGGGACCAAGTTACTTCTCCTAAGCTACCAAAGAACCATCAGATTTATAATGAATTTCATTTACTGCTAACCTGCCCTGGAATTGAACAGGTGACAAGCTTCATACTCAGTAACCCAAGCTATTCAGTCTCCCCCTTGCAACTTTCAGAGCTAATACTTTTAAACAGCCCTAATCATTATATACAACTGGGGAAAGTCTTTTTAACCCAAGCAGAGAACTGAAGCAGCTGGTCAAAACCAAAACCGGAAACAAAAAGAGTTCACTTACTTTTGTATAGCATTCAGAATACCCCACATATACTGGTCGACCTCCAAGCCCTCCAGTAGAGCAGTTTTACTAGAAAGGAAGAACCCTAAATTGTAATAGCTGCATGTATGTATATAGAGCGGAAGGATGGTTTAGGGGGTAAATCACCAAACTGGGACCTGTTCAGTTCCTGGATGTGCCACACACTTTCTTCAGGATCTTGGGTTTTGTGACTAGCCCATCCCCAGGTTAAAATATTACAAGGAGCAGTGCATTACTGTTTCAAGCTCAGTGTAGATTTCCTCCCCCATTCTACAGTAGATTGATTCCCACCTCTAAAACGTGACCTTGCCTATCTTTCCCCAGTGGGGGTACTGAATGGGAGCACTTTAATATCTATTCATCTGTAGTTCAGTCATTTGTGAATTACAACATAGAAGAACAGAAATGCAATCTCAGAACAGGCCAGAAGACCTTCTACTCTGATATCTTGTCTCTGATTGTGGCTTACGCTTGATGATCCAGAGGAAGGCAATGAACCCACAATTCAATTGTCCAATGCCACCACTGCTTGGTAGAGAGTTTCTTCCTTAATTTACTTGGAGTTCATGCTGTGGTGCATAAGGAATGACATCCTTAGTAACTATTATCCTAGCTGAAATAACCTGGTAGGTACCAATCTTATCAATATAAAGGTTCAAACCTCTTCTGAATCCTGCACAACTCCTTGCCTCATTAATATCCTGAATCAGTGATCCACAGGTTATGAATTGCAGGGGAAAGTATTTTCTTTCATTCATTTTAATTTTGTTGCCTTTTAAATATCATGGAGTGTCCCCATATTTGTATAACATGGAACAAGATAAACCAAACATTTTTAGTGGCCTTCTCCACTCTTTTCAACAATTTTAAACATATCTATCCTATCGCCTCTTATTGTTTGTTTTGGAAGATAACTTAGGACAAATTCTATGCAACTTGCATTTGACATAACATTTCACTTACTTGCATACAGGACACCTCCAAGTTCCTCGTTCACAGTTCAGTTGCAAGTAAGATTCCAGATCAAAGCACTGCAAGTCAGACACACACACACACACAAAGAGACCATATTAACTGAGCCAACTGAGCAAAAATAAAACTGCAGACAGTGGAGAAACAAGACTGCAAGCACTGAGACATAAATCTACAGAAGCGAGAAGGTGGCTTACGGGAAATATCCTTTCCCCTGCTGCATAAAGGCACATAAGACTTTCTAACATTTCTCCCCTTGGTAAAAAAATGAAGACAAAGAAGGGGGATCATTTTCTTGGATAGTGATTGATAAGAGGAATTGTTCAAAACAAGCAGATGCATTATGTTTGTTTATTTATTTACATTTACAAAATGCTAAAGCCAAGTGCTGACCATATTTTCTATGGCTTAAAAATACATCACAAATAATTCCTTGAGTGCAGCAGTACAATTCAAGAGGACCCACAACCAATAAAACTGGGTAACTTAAAAACTCAGTCCCCAGCTGATCCCTCCAATAATTCCTCACCCCATTTTCAAATGCCTGGGAATAAAGATGAGCCAAGCCACCAGAGACTGGACACAGAGCATTTTGGGCCAAATCTGGAAGGCCTTACTTTTTTAATTGATGTCCTTACTTAGTTTTTACTCTGTCAATGAAGTCAGTAGCAGCTTGCCTGTTTGCCTACGTAAGGACTCAGGCGCTGTTCCTCCAAACACATACATGAGTAGTTCCACTGAGTTCAGTGGGATTACTGACATGTGTAAGTGTTTCAGGACTGGAGTCTCAGTAGCAACCTCAGGATCTGGCCAATGATGGTATTATTCACGATTACAAGTGAAATGTTATGTGACATTTCTTATTTCATTCATCTCACTCCATGTGATTTTGCAATAGGATAAGAGGAATTAAAGCTTTCATCATCAATTGAACAACTTAGCATTTATTTAAAAAACAGTCACGCCCTTTGGTTGAAATTAGACAAATTTAAAATATAATCTTGAACCACAAAATCTATATGAAAAACAGACAAATTCACAAAACCACTCAAAAGACTTTGTGATGCACAGCATAGGGAAAAATGTCAGGACACTGAAATGCACTCACTTGTACATGCTTGCAATCATGGCCTCTCGCTGGGAGCTGGATTCGCCGGAATGTGATTGGACATTTCAGAGACACTTTAATAGCTGTCTGCTCCACTCCATCCTCACCATTTAGTGTTGCGTTGCCAGAGGAGGCTGCCACGCTGCTGAAGTTCCTCTTGACTGTTTAGGAAGATGGTATATGTATGCGAAAGAAACCACACATGCACTATGGTTTCTAATGTACCTGCTTGAATTCTAGCTGTGCAAATAGTGCCTTCCCCTGCCCTGATAAACTGCTCTCATGAGATGGCATAGAATCCTATATACTTAAGTTAGGTATTGTGTGCACAACTGAATATGAGCATAGGTATGATAAAAATCAAATTTAGAGAAACCATCACATACTGAAAAGTTACAGGGCTGGGCGCTCAGCCCCAGTTTGTCCAATTTGTGCTGCAAAGGGGATAGAAAGCAGCCCTAAATGGACAGCTAGGGATTCCCCCAGCTTGGGAGGATCTCTGAGTGATAAAAAGCTGACATGGCTAGGGATTCCCCCAGCCTGACAGAGTTCTTCGGTTGTATAAAGTGGACATCATTGGTTGCTCTGCCCCATTTCCCACTCTAGAATCAGAGTATGCCAGGGAGGTAGCCAAACAGCATGATGCTCTGGCAAGCCCAGGCCCGTGTTATTAAAAGTTTCAATAGGTGAGTAAAAATGGTGTAGGAATAAAATATTATAACTGAGTATAAGGCACTCTGGATAGTCTTGGTTAATACAATTAATACAGTTAATACAGTCATTGTTTGCAGTGTTGTAGCTGGGTAGGTCCCGGGATATTATAAAGACAAGGTGGGTGAGGTAATATCCTTTATTGAACCAACTACTGTTGGTGAGAGAGACAAGCTTTCGAGCTTACACAGAGCTCTCCTGAAGCTGGGAGCATGAGGCAGGGAGAGAGGAAGCTGCTGGACTGTAATCCTGTTCTATGTTTTCTTACAGAATACAACTTTGTTCCTGGTGGTTTGTCTGAGTGGGTCTGGTCTGAGTTGAATACACACTGGCACACAAAGCAGAGTACACTGAGGAACCTCAGGCCTAGACCCCCAAAGCTGTGTAAAAAGCCACAAGGCAGACTTATCCTGCCTTGAACAACTCCACGCTGGCATGGTGGACAGGAGGGGGTTACATTTTTTTTAGCTGAAGAAGAGCTCTGTGTAGATTGAAAGCTTGTCTCTCTCACCAATAGAAGCTGGTCCAATAAAAGATAATCCCTCATCCACCTCGTCTCTAATACATTCTCTCTCTCTCTCTCACACACACACAAAACTCACTCTTAGTGATGCAATGTTCCGCGGGGAGAAGACGTTTCTTTAGCAAGCCTTGAAGCACAGAACGAACTGATGGCCGGTGCACTAACTGCAACACGAACAAGTGTGACTGCAAAAAAAAATCACTGAGTTATTAACAGAACCAAGCACCTTACGTTGTTATAGACCACTGGGTGGCGCAGAGTTCTGCCCTTGGGTGGCAGGTATGCAGCTCTGCACTGACTCCAATGGAAACCCTGCAAATACATGCTAGAGCTGGTTTTGCTCATCTGAGTTAACACACTCCCTTTAAGGGTATTCTGAAGTTGCAGTCTAGGATTGCGTAACACCTATCACCTGGCCACACTGCTGTTAAGAAAAAGTAGCATTCGTGGCACCATTTTCCCCTTTAAAGTCCAAGATGTGTTGTGATAATCTGTTATTTATGGGGTTTGTCACAGTGACCTCTGGATTTTCTACCCCTGCCCTATTGCCCACTTGTCCTGCACTCAGAATAGCAAGGAGGGTTGCTGAGATGACCTCTCCTCCTAGCCATTGGATAAGTGGTCCACCACTACACTGTGGGGCAGAAAACAAGGCATGTGAGATTGTGCAAGGAAGAAGTCGTCTGAAGTAAAACAATGGGCATAAGCTTGAGGTCTCTCTTCAAATTGTCTCAGACTCTGACTCTGGGAAAGCTGTCCCCAGACTCTGTGCCCTTGCCAATGGCAATTAAATGGCATAAAGCCCTGACTACGAAGTGTGCCGGCCCTCTCCATTAAAAGTACAATCTATGCTAATTGTAATTGAGAGCTATCAGTGGGAGGCAAGTTGCATGGCTCAGTGGATTGAGTAATGGGATAGGAGCCTTTCACCTTTATCTCACTGGTTTAAACCCAGTTCAGAGTCACGGTGGCAAACAAATGGCAATTTGATGCTCTGTGTGAAGTAAGTTTTTGGCCTCAGTCCAATTCCCAGTGGACAAGTGTCCACAGCAAGAAAACCATCCACCATCACATTACTCGCCTTGCTATCAGAATTGTTAGATAGGCAAGTACTGAACGGGCACAGACATCTGATGCACTCTCCCCTTCAGAAGTGGGTCCTTCTAGACACATTGGCAAAGTAGCTGCTCTGCCCATGCTGCCCTAGTTCTACAACAAAATATGACATGGTCAAAATATGATCTGGTCTTTAGCACTATCACTCTCGCCCTGTCCTGTCACCAGCGCTACGATCAGTGACACCTCCCTGCCCCCAACAATGAAAATTTAAAAAAAAGTAAAAGTGAGAGAGGTAAGAACTGCTGGCCTAAGTGAACATTGCCAAACCTGGAGAGTCAGTGGCAGCAGCAAGCCCCATGTACTTACACAACAACATGCTGTGACTGTAATTTGAATTGTGTTTCTTCCCGGCTGACAGACGTGCTTTAGGTGCAGAGGTTTATGAGATGTCTTGTTGTCGCCACGTTCAATGGTAAGAGGGGTTGCATTAACGCTGACCTGGACCGATGCTGGCCAGTTTGTGTTCATTTGTCTGTCTTCGTGGTGGTAGCACTTGAACTGCAGCTCCAAGTCAGACCTGTAGCGCAAGGCAAAACCTGGCTTAAACTCAGTTTTCATATGACTAAAGAATCTTTTTTGGATGCTAGAAATTCTATGCCATCCCACCCCCTTCACTTTTACTCTGCTTTGCTTAAGTCTGATTTTTTTTTCTGGAAATGCCTCACAAATAATAAATGCGTAACACATGTTCTCCTCATAAAAGCCACTAACAGAAACAAGACAGGATGGCTTACACATCTGAAATTTGAGAGAATAATAATAATAATACTTTACACTTATACATGACTTTTCATGTGAAGATCTCAAAGTGCTTTACAAAGGTGGGTTGTAAGTCGGTGGAATGACTCAGCAGAAAGGAAAAAGTTGCAGTCAGGTAGGTCTTTCCTCAACCATTAGTGTTTATAACAAGAAAATAAAGCACGTTAACACATTCAGAGAGTAAGCAGAACTCACCCAGCCTGGGTATCACCTCAGTAGCAGAATCTAAAAACATATGTCCCACTCTATCTCCAAAGCAACCACTCTTGATCTACCACAATGACAGATAATACCAAGCTGAGCTGACGTTAAGTCTTGAGTAACTGAGGGTATGTCTAGGCTACAGTAGCTACAGTGACATAGCTAGAGCTCTGCAATAGTGTCATAGCGTAGACAAGTCCTACATTGATGGAAGTTGTTTTTGTAATTCATCTCTCTCATTTTCCATCAACCTAGCTGCATCTACTGTGGGGGTTAGGTCGACCTAACCATGTCGCACAGAGCACAAAATTTTTCACAGCCCTGAGTGATGTATCTAGGTCAACCTAAATCTTAGGTGTAGACCAGGCCTCAGTAGATAGTAGCGCACTTGCACCCCATCACATTGGTATTAATCTCTTTTTACAAATGGGTAAACTGAAGTACAGAGAGGTTAAAGGTGGACTGGAAAGTTAAACTGAAATTTTGGGGTTTTGTCCTTCACTGTTTGTTTACTATGAACAATGACTGCCACAAAGTCCATCGCTGACCATCTTTTACATAAGAAACATCAGGTGCTCATTCCCTTCTCTTTGCTGGACTCTCCTGTAAGACCTTTGAAGGACATGAATAGTGATGTCATATGAGACCATAATCCGAGATGCAGCAGGTGTGAAGAGGATCCAGTTGGTTAGAGTCTGAGAATGGAGGCCTTGTGCTGAGGCTTAGTATCTGATAATTAAAAAAAAAAAAAAAAAAAAAAAAAACCAACGGGCAGCCTCATGTTTAGACTGCTTTTACTGAAAGCTCAGATAATTTGTACTCAGTTTTCCCTCTGTAAAGGTCATGTTTTATGTCCTGTACTGGTGGTGTGGTCATGTTCAGAAATTCAGGAGATTTAGGTCAGAATCACAATCTCTATTTTTGGGGAAGGAAAGCAACTCAGGTGAAGATCTCAAGTGACATCGCTATTCAGGGCCTATGGAAATCTAGTTAGCACAAAAAATAAAAAGCGGGAAGCAGGGACCTGATATCTCTAACCTAAAAACAAGTAGATTAAAAAAAAAACAGAGAGAGTCTTTATACATTACACAGACACTGTAAAGGGCAAAACTGCCTCCCTGACCCCTCTTAAAAAGTTTGTCCAAGGTCACATAGGGAGGAATGGAAATATGGTGAATCTCGTGTTCTAGCCATGCTGCCCCACAATGATAGATAATACATAAATTGTGGTGAGCAAAGACTGATCCACTGTTAAGGCAAAATTCTCCTGGTTGATTTTGTCTCCATTCTTTTGCTTTGTAAGAGCATGGAGTTCCCAGTAGGGAGAAAAATATTTGTGTCGCCATCAGCTGTGTGATTATGAGAGGGATGTTTTACTCAATATTTTAACTAGCATAAAAATAATCTAAAGATTTGGTCTAGAATTCACATGGCTAATACATGTATTGGAATCCATGCAGTCCAAGGTAAACGTCATATTACTTCATTATAATTTCAACGTGCAAAATATCTTAATGCCATCTAATATCTATTCTCTTTTAGCTGAGCTGTTGTACAACAAATGCTAAAACAACCGATGCGCCACACACAGCTGACAGGGCAAGAAAAACAGTATGGGCATTTTCTATGTGGGTGTAACTATGTGATCAAGGAGAGAAAAATGAGCAAGATAAGGATGACAGACACAAGACTCAGTTTTCTGAGTGTTCAGGCTGCCCCTGCCCTCCCATCACTAACAAGTTTTTCAAGGTGGCAAACCTGAGCACAAATTACCGATAAGTCTTCATTAAAATGAATTTAAATACAAGTCCAAGTCAGTGTGCTAAAGAAGTTTTTTTTTTTTTTAAAAAAAAGATCAGGTATTAAGAAACAGCTTTATGCCTCAGTGCAGCTCTATAAATCAACAGAACTAGCCTGCACAATCCCCAACGGTGATTACTTATTAATAAGAACCAGCAAATAACTGCCAAAACTCCCTCTTGCTGTGAGTACTCCAGGATAATGAAATGCAAGTAAGCAATAACTGACCTCAAAGTTAGGCATTAATTATTGGATGTTGCCTATTTGAAATCTCTCACATTTCTAATTCCTAGGCTTGAGACTACCAACACCATGCAGACAAATAAGTATCTGTATCCTAGGTCAAATCTCAACCAGGAGTTGTAATGCCCAGGAGTTTACAACCACCCACCCTTCCCACATTACAAAATTGGTGGGTGATCACAGCTTGTTGGAAGGAAGGTCCCAGTATGGAAAATGTTGAGGTCATAACATTATTAATCCAATGATCCACCTAGCCCAGGCTTGAAGGATGACTTAGAGAAACTGGAAGAAGGGGAATTCTGGGCACACTGGAAAGTGTGTTGCCAAGAAGAGGTTTCATTTGCTCAGCTGTTTCATGTGTAACAAAGAAAAGCTCCATACAATAAGACAAGATAATGAGAAACTAAATTCTCCAAGGCACACAAGCACAGATTCAAAACAAGTCCACCCTACAGTATTTGGAAACGTAAACAAATCAAGGCTTTGGTTTTGATTTAATTTCATGCCATTTCATTCCTTGTCCATATATCAAAACTGGTACAGAATCTGGAATCATTTTATGCAAGTTTGAGTTACAGAGCTGCAGAATATAATCCAGAGGGACTATTCTCTCTCGCTCTGATGAAAAGTAATATTTACTGTAGGTGAAAGAGCTTTGTTGCATGGGGAAAGCTGCACTTCAGCCGCTTGGCTCATTTCTGTTCTGGGTAAGTTAGAACAGCTCTCTAAAATCCACCTTCTCTCTGAAATTTGGGCCTTATCCTGAGAGGGGCTTAGCACCTATAACTGCCACTGAATTTACCATCTCTCTGAATCAGGTCCTTAATTTGCTTACTATTTTTATTTTCAGATACCTTTACACCTCTGTGTTCCAGCTGAAAATAGAAGCAACCTTGCCAAGGTATTGCGAGAAAGCTTATCACAGATTGTCCAGGCCAACTACCAACACAGGACCAAAAGATCACCTCTGGATGATGCAAGGAGTATGCCTAGGTCAGAAATATTCCATGAATGATCCTTGCATGCTGGTCTCAGCTACGCATGCTCCTAGCACTTTTACTGGAATGAGTAGAAGCAAGTCAAAAGGTACATTTAAATAATTATTTTCCAGACATTGCCCCTTGCCCCATTCACATTGATTCCATCAGGTTTGCTTGGAAGGATGGCATACAACTTGGCGCCAGCAAACGGCTTGGGAGCTGAATCAAGAAGTATATTATTGCACTTTACTCTCTGGAAGTTGAGGGTTATTCACATATATGTGAGCTAAAGGGATGTTTTTTCCTATCCAGACCATATTTCCTAATGTCAAAATCCATGACTGACCCAAACAAAGCTCATCTGACCCACCATTTTGCTTTCAGTCACGCAAGATTGCCTCAGAACACTGCTCAAACCTACCTCCACATCAGCGTCTGATGGACGGTTGGCCGTAGGTGAAAGACATGGTTACTGACTGCCAGGTTGTGCTCCAGCCGAAAGGGCTCCAACACCACCCCATCTCTCACAGGGAATGTCAGACGCAGCTCATCGTTGTGGTTGGCTGGGATCGAAGAGGGAGAGAAAGTGTGAACTTTCCCTTTAGCATCTGCAGTGCAATAACAATGTGTATATTTATACAGAATAATGACAAATGACAGAGTGATCTATTGCTGGGGTTAACCTAGTAAAGTCACATATAGAAAAGAAAATGACAAATAACTGTATAAGTGGATTTCATGCAGGTGATAGGGCACAGACTGACAGCTCTGGAGACTGATGTCTTCTATTTATATCCACAGATAAGGTTTATGAAAGGAGCAGCAAAAGTGCCTCTCACCACAGACGTGCCTTACACCTGATGTGGGGGGGACCATTTTTCATTGTGAGAGATTAGTTCAGTCACCATACTCATTCAATCACTCTGCTGAGACTGCCAATTAGTGCCAGTTGTGGTTGTGCATTGCTATTTGTTTTTCTGTGATGTGGCTATTTTCCCCCTAGAAACTGGGATTGAGATTATCCAACTCATTTCAAGTGTGCCAGTAGATGGTAATGACTCTCGGTTCTAATGGTGATCTGCAGATGGAAGGCTCAGGTATTCTATTATCAGTTCCACAAGCCATTCAGTCTCCCATCATGAACAGCTTTGCTGCTTGTTATGCACAATTTATGATGGCCAACCATTTTCAGCAGATATGTTCTGGCTGAAAAAACAGGTTTGTTTGAAGTGATTCTGAAGCAGGAAGACCTGGAGTATGAAAAGGTTA
Organism: Chelonia mydas; assembly: GCF_015237465.2. Lineage (NCBI taxonomy): Eukaryota > Metazoa > Chordata > Testudines > Cheloniidae > Chelonia > Chelonia mydas. Next base: position 65,747,209 of record NC_057853.1, on the reverse strand, counting down.
CCGCTGTCCATTGTAATCACTGGATTTAAGATTGTGTTTCTTCTTCACTCATCAGAAACAGAAGCTGCTGTTCAACTCTTACTTAAAATACTCTCCTTCCTCTGAAGCTGCTGAAGCTAAAACAGTACCAATAACCTTAATCTTTCAGATCTCCATGAACCCTAAAATGCTGGTTGAAAAGAGCTAACACAACAGAGGTCTTTCTATAGAGAATATACTCCTTCTTCCAGTGCCTAACTTTTGATTACTCTTTAGTCACTTTTAGACCCTAGACAAATTGTATGAGTACACAGCCACTGAGATGGTGTTATTCCTGACTCGCTCTCAGCCAAACATAGCTGTGAGGTTGAGTGGCTTTGAAAGGAGTATACATTATTTTTATGGCACACTACTGAATATTTTTAAGAGGTCTGCATGGACATAATAGGAGTACCATTATAAATATTCACCCTTTAAGCTATTCTTCAGTAGTATTCAATAGCTTTGCCCTTGATCAAAACACACCACATTACTACTGATGGAGTTTCTATGTAATAAACAAACCCAACAACATGAAACAGTTGAAAATTAAGAGTTTCATTCTGAGAAATCAACTACAGGAATATTTAAGGGGCAAAATCCTTAAAAGTTTAACTTTGGAGAGAGTTTTCCATTTGCCATTTTCCAATATTTTGTTTGGAAACAAATATTCTTCTTTCCTGTTTCCTTCCTCTCTGAGTAGCTTGCATAATGTGGTTGGTCGATGCCATATATCAACTGGCAATCAAAATTTCTCTCCATGTCAAAAAATAGCCATCAAGATGCTATTTTTAAAGCATCACTTCTGGGTTGCGTGATATGCATGGCAAAGGAAGGAGAGACAGTAAAAGGCTGAGGGACCGGTCCATTTGCTACTCACTTGGCGGTGGCGGTAAAGCATTGATATTTGGCTTAATGTCAGGTGGGAATGGTGGTTTGACATCCTGGTTAGGTGACAGGTATGGTGGAATACTGCTCCCTGGAGTCATGGGTGGTGTGGGGTTTCCTGGAACCGGTGAGTGAGGGTAATTTGCCACAGGTACAGGCCTTGATGGCTAGAAAATAAATAATACCAAGCTGTTATTGAATTTTGAAAAAAAAAAAAAAAAGACGCCCTAATCATATGTATTGCTATTAAACACTGAATCTATATATTGGTACTGTGGCTTGGGCCTGGCACTATTTAAAACGAAATGAGTAGGAGAGCTAAAACTGAAAACCTTAATTATTTTTTTCTTTGCATTTACTTCTCATTTTTAAAACATACAGTAGTTTAGATTTGAGGCAAGGAGTTGCAAGCCTCAGAAACTGCAGATGCTACACTTTTTCATTCTTCCCTGCCTCTTTATCCGGTTTTCCACCTTTGATCTCTCCTACTTTTGCCCTAATTTTCTTACTCTTCTCCTCTCCTCTTGATGTAGCAGTAAATAATATAGCACCTCATCTTTGGCTGAGAACATTTTATCTTTGGTCACTGAGCAATCACAGGTTGAAAGGCACTACAGACTATACCCATTCCTGTCTCCGCTGAGACCAAAGTTCCTCACAGTTCTCAATTCATCAAGTCTCTAGTCTCCACAGTCTTCAAACTCCAAAGACCAGGTCATCTATATTACAACTCAGAGCCTTGCCCCTTAGCTGGGAGAACTGCCTTTCTCCATGAGCTCATCTTGTCTATTCACCCTGTCACCACATCAATCTACATTTCCATGAAAAACATGCAACACAGTTCGATAGACCAAGGGTTGGTTCCCCTTTCAAATTTTGTTATTATTTTCTTCTCAGACCAAACTAAGATCCCTTGTACATAGCCCTGGATCACTCCCAGGAAAGGCTATTTTGTTCCTTAAACTGCTTTGGCTATAAAACAAAACAAAATTTTAAAAACCCCAACAAAAATAAACAGGATAAAAATATATATAAAATCCTTCACCTTTAAAACACTCGTGACTGATCTTCAGCTGGCATAAATCGTTGTAGCTTCAGTCACTGCAATGGAGCTACACTGATTTACACCAGCTGAGCATCTAGCCCCTTGATGCATTCATCTTGACAATGTGGGACAGAAGCTGCCACAGTATAATAAAAATTGCTGTAGAAAAAGCAATGTTTCTAGACATCCCACATCAGGCAATAAGTGACCTGACTGTAGACAGATGTTCTGTGGGAAATGATTCCTTATTCTTTTCCAATAGTGCTGTCATCTCAAACAGTACCCACCTTCCATGCAAATAATGACAAAATAACCCCATTTCCAGAACCATCTTAATGGCCCTAAGATCCTTCTGGCTCAGAATCCAACACCAGAAATGACTTGACTACTCTAATCTTAAAGCAGATCTGATCTACCAGCTTTACTGCAATTTTCTCAATTAATCCAAGAACCGTGCAGTGTGTGCCCTCATTTTGCTTTGCCACAACTAGAAATGTCAAACCTCAAAGGTGGGCTCAGTTTGGCATTCACTTTTACTTCTGGCCCACCATTTAGCTAAGTGCCCCCAAATTATGATGTGGCATAGCTTACTGTACTATGGGCTTGATTCTGACTCATCAAAGGCAATGGCATAACTTCCATTGCCTTTAATGGTGTATTATCAGGCCCTATCTAGGGATCCTATGGCATTGCCGGAGTTTCATTTTATCCACTAACACAGAAGAAAGAACCTTCACCGGCACCAGATGAGATAACTAATGAACCCAAGGTCTCACCTTGTAATACTGTCCCATGTTGACTGTTGGAGGTGGGTACTGCCCTGTATTTTGCTGGGTAGGCATCCTCTGTCCAGGATAATTAGGAGACGTAAGAGGTCTTGGAGGGTTGGGAGTTGGATACTGACCAGGCTGGGTAGGAAACTGGCTATTTGGTCCATACTGCTGGTTTCCGTAATTTGGCTATTTTACAACAGAGATGAAACAAAACAAGAAATAATTTTGAACTGAACTTTGAAATATAGAATTAAAATGAAAATAAAATCAGGCTGATGTCCCTGTCTCATGAACGCTTTGCCCAGCATTTTCAAACCTGGGTGCCTGGAGTTGGGCCTCTGAGGGACCGGGGATTGCGGACATTCAAAGGTGCTCAAATCTTATTAATATTCAGTCTGGGGCACGCAACCATTTGTGCCTTTGAAAATCTCCACTCCAGGATGCCTAACTTTAGGCCCTTAAATAAGTAGCCATATTTTTGGAGGAGTTGAGCACCTGCATCCATCCATCTAAAGTACTTTTATGGTCCCATAACCACAGTATCTGAGGGCCTTACCATCTCATGTGTGTAATGTTCACAACACCCCTGGGAGACAGGGAAGGGCTATTAACTACATGTTTTACAGGTGGGGAACTGAGGCATAGGGATATTAAGTCACAGAGCCATAGAGTTTAAGGCCAGAAGGGACGACCAAATCATCTAGTCTGATCTCCTGTGTACCACAAACCACCATCCAACATACACACTAAACGAAACAACCAAAATGAGACCAAAATTATTACACCCCCCAGGAGATAGACTATTATGTCCCACAGGCAAAAAACAGGAGGAACTGAGGAGCACCAGTGCCTGAGGCCACTTCAATGGCAGGGAAAGGATTAAGTGAGATATACCCAGATAATCCTTGCAAGTACCCACACCCACATGCTATTAGAATTCTTTGAGTGGGGGTCAACAAACACATGGACAAGTGTGATTCAGTGGATATAGTGTACTTGGACTTTCAGAGAGTTTATGACAAGGTTCTTCACCAAAGGCTCTTAAGCAAACTCAGCAGTCATGGGATAAGAGGGATGGTCTTCTCATGGATCAGTAACTGGTTAAAAGACAGGAAACAAAGGGTAGGAATAAATGGTCAATCTTCAGAATGGAGAGAGGTAAATAATGGGATCCCCCAGGGATCTGTACTGGGACCATTGCTGTTCAACATATTCATAAATGATCTGGAAAAAGGGGTAAATGGTGAGATGGCAAAGTTTGCAGACCATACAAAATTACTCAGGATAGTTCAGTTCAAAGCAGACTGTGAAGAATTACAAAGGGTGACTGGGCAACAAAATGGCTGATGAAATTCAATGCTGATTAATGCAAAGTAATGCATATTGGAAAACATAATCCCATCTATATATACAAAATGATGGTATCTAAATTAGCCATTACCACTCAAGAAAAAGATCTTGGAGTCACTGTGGATAGTTCCCTGAAAACATCTGCTCACTGTGCAGAAACAGTCATAAAAGCGAACAGAATGTTAGGCACCATTAGGAAAGGGATAGATGATACGAGAGAAAATATCATAATGCCACTATATACATCCAGAGTAGGTTCACAACTTGAATACTGCATGCAGTTCTGGAAACCCACCTCAAAAAAGATGCATTAGAAATGGAAAAGGTATAGAGAAGGGCAAAGAAAAACAATTAAGGGTATGGAACAGCTTCCATATGAGGAGAGATTAAAAAGAATAGGGCTGGTCAACTTGGAAAAGAGATGACTAAAGAGGGAATAAAAAATGATGAATGGTATGGACCAAAAAAAAGAGGAAGTGTTATTTACCCCTTCACATAGCGCATAAACAAGCAGGGTGTGTGTGTCACCCAATGACATTAATAGGTAGCAGGTTTAAAATAAACAAAAGGAAGTACTTCTTCACACAACACACAGTCAACCTGTGGAACTCGTTACTAGGGGATGTTGTGAAGGTCAAAGCTATAACTGGATTCAAAAAAGAACTAGATAAGTTCATGGAGAATAGGTCCATCAATGGCTATTAGCCAAGATGGTCAGGGATGCAACCCCATGCTCTGGGTGTCCCTAAGCCTCTGACTGCCAAGTGCTGGGACTAGATGACAGGGGACTGACCACTTGATAATTGCTCTGTTCTGTTCATTCCCTCTGAAGCATCTGGCATTGACCACTCTCAGAAGACAGGATATAAAGCTAGATGGACTATTGGTCTGGCCCAGTATGGCCGGACTTATGTTCTTTTGCTGCAAAGAAAGGCTAAAACCCCCCAAGATCACTGCCAATATGACCTAGGGAAAAATTCCTTCCTGACCCCATGGATCAGTTAGACCCTGAGCATGTGATTAAAAATCAGCCAGCCAAGCACCCGAGAGAGAGAATGCTTCATACCACGTCAGAACCTTGGCCCTTTCTGGCCAATTTTCCATCCCCAGCTGTGGCCATCCTGGATGAAATAACCTTCCCCAAAACTAGAATACATTGTGGCGGAAAAATCCTTATAGGTGGCTGGCTGAAACGCTGAAGCAAGTGACTTGCCCAAGTCACAAAAGAAGTCTGTGCAGAGTAGATGACTGAACCCAGGCCTCTTAAATCCTAGGCTAGTGCCCTAACTCCTGGACCTAAGTTCCTCCCCATTTTCCCTGCAGTGGTCCAACAGGAAGTCAATGGGCATGGTTATTGCTCAGCACCTTTAGGGCGAGGTCAAGAATATTACTGTTCTGATGGCAAATCTATTTATGAATATTGATTACTTACAACAAAAACAAAATAATTCTGGAGCAAGCTAATTTATAACAAATATCCCCTTTATGAAATTTTCATAAATCAATAAATAAATAGCATCTACTAAACTTACACAGCACCCTTACAACAAGCATATGATTTTACAGCACTGTAAAATGCATGTTACTTGAGAACATTCTCGTATTCACTTGTGATGAAAAACATGCTATTGAAACAGCGAGGAGGGATTCCCAATCTTCCACAAAGGTGTGAAATATGAAATATAATGATACAAGTAATCATCTGAACTATGCATTTTTTGTTCAATTGGAAAGGAGTGATAGCATTTACAGAGTAGAAAAGCCTTGTTAGATAAGCAACTCCTGCAGCAGATAAGTCATTTTTGATGCATAAGGTAACAACAACAACAGAATTCATTTACAGACCAGGAAACGTTGCATTTAGAAAAACTGCAAGAAACTCAATAAATATTTGTTAAATGTTGGATATCAGTGTATATTTTCTGTAAACTTACATTGCCACTATTATATTTTGGCCAATAAAATGCTAGTGTAAACTCTACTGACTAATAGCATAGCATCAGTTTAGTATATGTTGTGATTCTATCTACAGTCACAGACTAAGGGCTAGATTTATAAAGATATATAGGCCCCTAAAGATGAAGATGGGTGACTAGTGGGATTTTCAAAAGCATCTCAGTGCCTAACTCCCATTGATTTCAATAGAACTTGCCTGAAGTCATACAGCAAGCCAATGGCTGTGTGATTTTGATTACTACGTCTTGGGAAATGCTCACATACTATGCTAATCTTATAAAAACCTGGAGAAACAAATAGATATAGACAGACAAACAGGAAAAGAACTCAGATAATCTTCACCCCAGACCAAAAGAAAATTACCTAAATGACAACGTGGGAATTTTCAGAGATGCTGAGCTCAACAGGAGTTTTGAGTATTAGCACCTATGAAAATCAAGCCATAGGAGGTTTGGAAAGCAATGGGATTTTTAAAAGTTTCACATGCTTTTTGTGTTTATGCAAGGTGCTGCCCCATATTTCTTTCAAACAATAAAAAACCCAGAGTAAATAAAGCATATGGTCTGCCCATGACAAATTTATTTTAAGCATTCAGATTGAAATTCATCTCTGCGCAGAGAGTCTATATAAGACCTATGAACTTAAACTCTATTATGAAGGCTTCAAAGTGATATTTTGAGGGCTCAAGAACTTCACAGGGCAGTTTGGGCTTGGTGGCGGCCATCTTGGCTGACACACCAGGGACTGAACTCTGGGGACCTCCAGAGCTAAAAAGCACAAGCAGCTACAGCTTGAGCTAAAGTTCCCTAGGCAGGGCTACTATTTGTGGGCTAAGCACAGAGATGACCTGCTACACATGCTCACCAGGGTATTATACAGGTTTTCTGCACAGGGTGAATTTCATCTGTAGCATAATTGGTATCGTTTGTAAGACAAAAGGAATAAAGAAGCGAGAATACTCACCTCTCCTGGGTACGGTCTCTTCATGCCCTGTATAGGCAAAGACTGGGGGCGTGGACCTGGGTAAGCTTGCTGCGGCATCCTCTGCCCATGGCTGCTGAAGGGGCTTATCCCAGGGGGCCTCGGCTGGCTCATACCCATAGGTGGCCCGCTCATGCTGGAAGGCGTCATTCCGGCTCCCATGCTCGCTGGGTTCATGCTGCCTGGCATAGAAGCAGGGCCGCGAGGGCCAGGTTGATTCATGAACTGGCTGTTGTAAGCCTGAGTTGGACCCATCTGGAAAGAGGAACAAACCTTCAACGGAAGAAAAAAAGAAAAGAAAAGAAAAAAAAAGAATAAAATGCGACATGCATTTAAAATGGGAGTGGGGAGCTTAACATGTTTGTTAGCAGGGGTTGGGGGTGGGATTATGTCGCATTTTCTTTTTATGTTCTGTAACCTTCTGTGAGGGGTTTTGGGTTTTTTTTGGCATAATAATAATTCAACTGCAATTCTAAAAGCAACAGGAGAGAAAAATAATAGTTTAGTAAGAGAAAAACGGCTTTAATATGAGCAAATAAAAATCCACTGACGTGACCAGTCATCTTCCCCAAGGTAATGGGCCAGGATCCTCAGCTGGTGTAATTCAGCACCCCTTTATTGACTTCAAAGAAGCTTTGCTTATTTACGCCAGCTGAGGTTCTCCATGTGCCCCACCCTTAACCCCGATGCTTAGAAACACTACACGGAATGGAAGCGGTGAGAAAAGCACCTGCCACAGATCAAACACTCATTCCTTTTTCATTAATAGTTAGTACAGGAAATAATTGTGTGTTGAGCTTAGGGTCACCAAAAATGGATGCTTCAAATTGCTATTCTCACAGATAATACCTTAAAAGGTGGTTTTTTTTTTACTGTATTTAGAAAAACTAAACTGAGTTGATCAACATAATTAATTAGAGAAACAGCATAGGCCCTAAAATAAAGCTTTAGAACACTTACCTGTGTGCTAAAGTTTGGGGGAGGGGAAGTACTAATGCATCCCATTAGAAGTGGGTATAAAACTTTGCATACCATTTTTTTTTTAACTAAGGGATGACCTTTTTGCAATACAAATGCACGACTAGTGCAGGTAACAGGGATTCATAAAGATAATGTATTGGCCACTCTATGTCATTATCATATACATACATATCCCTGCTACAAGAGATCGCTTGGTCTCCATCTCTTGTGCAAACAGACACACAATACAGCTGATACCCGAATATCTTACATACTAAATAGGGGCACTCACTTCTCTCTAAAGGCAGAAGTCAGAAGGATACAAGTTTGCAAGATCTACTTTCTTACCGGTCCATACTGGTTCATGTCCTTGTTCTGGGTTTCCTGAAGGGCTGCTACAGTGGCTGTAGCTGTAGCTGTTGCTGTGGCAGCTGCAGCTGCAACTGCAGCTGCGGCGGCAGCTGCAGCCGGCTGAGTGAAATCTGCAGGCGGCCTCGTGTGTGGAGGGATCCCCATTCCCGCAGGAGTATTTGGGCCACCAGGGTAACTATCAGGTGAAGAAAGAAAGGAATATTAAAATGGGCCGAGTGTTTTGAGCCTAGATTTGGGGCCTCAGTCTGATGTCATTTGGAACAGTTCCAAAACCATGTATAAGTTTCTCTTGAAAACAAGCACTCTGACAGAAAGAGAAAAGCAGGCATGTCAATGAGGATACAAGAGCAGCTCTGGCATAGAGGGAAGATAACGTCAGCACTTTTCAATGGAGTTAGAAACTACAGTTTTCAGGAGTTTCTAACTAATTTTTAATACTCTGTTCTACCATGCTGCTGGACTCAGAGGCTGTAAACGAACGTGTGCACTGATTATCCACAATTTAGGGGCAGCATGGACAGTAGCATCCATTGTGAGCTTCCTCCACAATGAGCCATCTATGTGCCTCAACAGTGGAATGCATCAGCTTTTCCAGGAGTAGAAAAGGAAATCTGTCCCCACTGAGATCTCAGGAAAGAGGCCGACAGGGGCTATTTGTTATCGACAGTGACTGACAGCTGTCATTTGGTGGCTCTTCAGAGTTCTGCATGAAGCAAGTTGGCTGTGCCTGCATACTTCAGGTACTAATCACAAAACTACCACTAAGTAAATAAATAAATAAATAATCTAGAGTACTTCACACCTGTAGATCTCAAAGGTCTTTAAAAAGGTGGGTCAATATTATGCCCATTTTACAGGTGAACTGTACTGAAGTACAGAAAGTTTAAGTGAGTGGTACAAATTCATGTAGCGAGACAGTGGCAGAGATGAAAACAGAGGCTAGGTCTCCCATTTTCCAGGATAGTGCTGTTTCAGTCCACCATGTTGGTACCCTTTTCGGCAGTAACAACAAAGGAACCCAGAGATTGACTAGGCCCGGAGACAGAACTACACTATCACCACAGAAGTGCATTCAGGAAAAGCATTAGGAGCATGGGAAGCTTGCATGCTTACTGCCTGTGTTTACCTTTTAACGGCCCACGCCTGTGTTTTGTAGATAATCTGGGCTATTAATTTGGCACATTTCACAAGAACTGCACTTACCCCACAAAAATAAACACATAACTTAAAATTTAAGACCAAAGCCCTGTCCCTCATTCATACAAAGTGCTTTATAAATTCCTGCAGTAAGGGGTCTGCCTATTAGCTTTGTAGTGCTGTACCCTTACTAATATTTGAGGTAATTTCCTCATATAGACTGATGGAAGTTGTATCACCGACACTTCTCACATACTAGCCCTACTGAATGTTAATCATTCCTAGGACCTTGGTTTGTGTCTTGTATTTGTGGTAATTAAAACTTTATTTCTGGTGTTTGTCAGGGGTAATTGATTGACCTAATTTCCAGATACAGTGACGAATGTCCTGCTCTTTGAGTAGCCAATTTTTAGAGCAATGGACCCAGTATGCAATTTAGCTAGGCCTGATGAAATAACCACCAAGACTTGGGGTATTTCTAAGCAGTTGCTGGGAGATGTGATTACCAGAGCAAGTAAACATACATGTGCTAGCCCCGCTCAAGCTAATAGCAGCGTGGCTGCAGTGGCCTGAGTATGTACCCAGGAAGTTGGGTGGCTTGCCAGAGCAGCTGCAGCCATGCTGCTATTTTTAGTACACTAGCTTGAGCAGAACTAGCCCATGTATGTCTACCCAAGCTGGGAATCACACCATCCGGCTGGTGTGTAGACTTACCCTTTAAATAACCAAAGGGAACCTATGACACATCCAGTAGATTGCTATGCAAAGCTAGAACATCTTGAACTATTCCCATCCAATTGCCATCCCATACAGACTCGTCTTACCTCCCGCCAAAGCCTCCACTTCCGGGATAGTTGGGTCTCCCGTACATGCCCTGCTGCATATAGGGTTGAGCGGAGCCTGCCTTGGCTGAAAACTGCTGCTGCTGCCCAGCAAACTGAGGGGAATTAATGCCAGGGTTGCTTGTAGTCATCCCAGAAGCCATGGGGTTTCCTGCTGGGTTCATAGGGTTATTGGCATTTGCCATTGGGTTTCCCAGCACCTGTGAGGAGAAATATTCAAAATAAGGAAAAAGCCCTTAAAGCTATGGCTGTAAACAATGTTAGTTTGCTACAGACATTAAAGTACAATCAACTAAATTATATACTTGCACTCAAATGAGTCTTGGGTTCATTATGCTGTATGCACCTAGGTATGTTAATTTCTTATGAGCTCTCCCTTGCCATTTTCTGATCCCTACCATAAGATTAGTCTCTCACTGAAGCTTCTGAAAAGTTATAATAAGGAACAGCAGACATCACATTTTTTTTATCATGTGGTGAATCCATCTGATTAAGTGAAGAAGCAAGAAACAACTGTGTTATTTGACAATTTGTTAGTCTGCAAGATGACAATTGGACAATTTGATTTAAAAAAAATTTTTCCCCCAACATAATGTCTTTGATGTAGGACCTCAAAATGACGTAAAAATACTCATTAAGCCTCACAACATTACTATAAAGACGTATCTCCATTTTACCGAAGACAAAACCAAAGCTGTCTGCACTATGAGCTGTGGTGTGATTCTCTTGCCCATGTAATGTGTACTTGTGTTAAGTCTCTTCGAGCTATCATGAGTGCTGCTGTGGCTACAGTACTATTAATACTCGTGCTAGGTCGATGAGACTAACACAAGTATGCTCACACGAGATGGGGAATCACACCTGTAGCCCATAGGGTAGACATAGCCTAAGGCATAAAGCGGTTCAGTGACTTGACTAATGTTCTTGGATCCAGCTCCTTTTCAAGTAAAGGGAAGTCTTTCCACTGGCTTGAACATCAGTTGGATGGAGACTTGAGTCCTTCACATAGAGAACTGGTTGGGAATTTGCCATCTGAATGATTTTCCAACAGAAAATGGAGTTTTCACAAAACTGAAATTTTCTGTGGCAAAATTTCAATTTCTCTGAAAAATATCAATTTTCCACTGAAAAAAATTGAAATGACAGCTCCCCAGCTATCTGCATGGAAAGTTCATGTCAATTTTGCCTTCAAGAGAAAGCAAAATGGACAAGAACATTCCAGTCAGGCAGCCAGACAAATGTAGCTGGGCTGGGGGAGAGGTGGAGAGCCAGGTGCTTGGCCTCTGGCATTTTGTTTGGAAGGTTCTGGTCAATTTCACTTTCTGCCTGCAGGGAAAAAGTGAAATTGACAAGAACTGTCCAGGCTGGCTGCCTCCAAGCTAAAAAATTCCATTTCAGTTCTCCTGAAACTGAATTTTGTGGAAGTCCCTTCCTGTAAAAAGTTTTGCATTTTGGACTTTTCATCACAATATGAGATGACATTTTGTCCAAAAATACAAAATTTTTCATGGGAACAGATTTCCATTTTCTGGACAGTTATACCCTGGCACTAACCACTTAGCTCTTGCCTCTGTCCCAATGCTTCAGAACATTGCACCAGGCTAAATGAGAAAAGTTTTCCATTAAGGACTCAAGAAAAATGCTGTGATAAACATGTTAGGTCTGATAATCACCCCTCTCCTGTATAGAAAGCAAGTGATGCTTGCAACTGCCACCAATATAATCTGACACTTCCACCCATGTGTTACCAACTCAAAATAAGTGAAACCCTAATATGTAGCCATTGTGCTGCCAGAAGAAGAAAATAAGCAGGGAAAAATACAGTTTTATGACAGTCCTTTCCCTTCTTTTCTCTATTTTTTTTTTTCATTTTACTGACAAACATTTAACCAAAATGCATAACTCAGGGTAGGGAGCATAAAATGAAGCTTACCTGGCTTTGGGAGGTATTAGTCACACCCCATACTGTAGTGACCACTGATAAAGAACCTGGTGGTTGGTTGGTGTTTTGCTGCCAAGGAACAGAGTCATAGGGGAAAGACCCATCACTGTAAAATACAAACACACCAGAGAGTCATGGTTTGGAACAGTTTAAATGAATGATGGTTGGGGAAGCGGGGACTGATCTCTTAACTGACAAAGGCAGATGAAGTAACCTTAACTCTTCTCCAACTCATCACCTTTATAAGTATCTTAGTATGTTTAAGAAGTGGGCAGTTTCTGTTTGGTTACAAGCAGAGCGATCACCACAGCATCAAAGCAGAAGGGAAATTAAGTTAATTCATGACACATAAACCCATGTGGTGATGGATGAAATGAAGAGTTCACCCCTAAAACTCTGCCACCTGCAGAAGTAAAAATAAACTCTCGGCCACAGCTTTCAACAAGAACATTAAGCTATCTGGATGTTTGGAGGCATTCATTTTGCAAAAGTCATCCATCTCAAGCTCTTCAACAATCATTGCTTCAGCTGTCTCATTCCAATTCAATTAGGTTTTGAGACTAGACTGCAGCCCCATTGTCTGCAGTTGGAACCAGCATGACCAGAAGAGCCTTTAAAGGAATAGCAGCCCAACAATAATTTTCAAAAAGTGAATTAAAATCCAGATGGCGTCCTACCGCACGATGGATGAGCTGTATGCCAAAAAGTATTAGCTAATCAGTATTCTAGAAAATCAGCTGCTGAAACTAAAAATGCATCCTTTCAGATAACTAAGTGGGGAAGAGCATTGGGTTTTTCCATAAACTAAACAGATACAAGCAAGAAGCCTGTCACATACAAGTCTTGGTGCATACAATACAGAGAAGGAATATGTATATGTATATATGCAATATAATTACCGAATACATCAAACTCAGTTAAATAACCAGAGGTATAAATACAGTATTTTTTCCCCACATATCTTATTTAACATTATTTGGTTTATGTGTTGTTATTTATCACTTTTTAAAGTTGATTTTACATTTATGATTTTTTCCAGGTATATACAAACTATTTAAGGAACACATATATAGTCCTTTTATTTTGAAGAGATACTGGCAAGCGGTTTAGGCCATGAATTCATTTTTAAACTAAATTACAAATCTGACCCTGCAAATGCTTATCTAGCTATCTAAGGAACTCATACAACTCCCATTATCATAGAATCTGAGTTCCTCAAAATCTTTATCCTGCAAGGCAGGGAAGTTTTCCAGCTTTTTCTAGCTGAGACACAGTGGGGCATCTGTTCTGAACAGGGAATTGAACACGGGTATCCAGCTATCACTCTAACCACTGGACAATCTTTCTGTTCCCCTGGGCCACAGGACTACTCAAGTGTAAAAGTGAGCTAATATGTATGTACTTGAAGGATCAAAAGATATAAATATTTTCCTTTTCAAAACTTGGGGTCTGGGATGCCCTTGTGTTAAGTAGTGTGCATGCATGCTCCTTGCTCCCAAAGAGACTACAATCTATTAACAATAAAATTAATAATATAAATTAAAATTAAGTAATTAACATACATTTTAAAAAGGGGGAAAAAAATCTTTAAAACTGTGATTATCCAATGTTTTTAAAAAACTTTCTCCTGGCCAGTCTGGAAGTCCACCACCAAATCTACATTTTCTGTCTCATACAGTACATCACAATGTTGCCTCACTGCACAATGTTTCAGCATGATGCAATATTTCAAATACATGCAGCAGCAACATCCCTCCATCAACACTGCAAAAAGCATATACGGCCAGGGATGGGAGATCTTCAGGGTCTGGAATTAGGGGCTGATTTGGACTTCTGTTGTAATGCCTTCCACTTTTTTCCCCTCTTCCCATGTGGTATTTGCCACTTTTACTTCTTTCCTTACTCCTTTTGGTGGATGTCTGCACTGGCCTTCTGTAGTCATCCTAATATTTGAAGAGAAATCCTCCCCACAACATTGTTCTTGTTGAACAGCACAAGGGTAATTAAGTCTTTTCATTGCACCCTGGAGGGCAGTGAGTCAGCTGGAGTCCACTAAAAGAGTACTGACTAATTTAAAACAATGTTAATGAACCACCACATGCTAGGGGTCAGCACTGAGGCGGACCAAGCAGCAGAGGAAGCCATCAAATGAAAAAGAAGAGAAGGAGGGATATTACTTCTCAGGCTATGATGTAGTGATGCTGCAACCATTCAACACAGTGCAAAGAAGAAAGATATAAAAAAAGACTTCCTAGCTGCTAACGCATATTGAAGCCAAATGTTAGTCAACGCTGATGTCAAAGAGGTAAGTGAGGCTTTAGGTCTAAATAACTTTTTTAAAATAGTGGGATTCAAAGAACAAACAGACAAACTAACACCATGAGTTGGTTTCAGATTTCCATATCAGACCCGGGATTTCTCTTCTCGACTCCTCTTCCCGGTTGACCCAGGGTCGCAGGTTCCCATGATTCTTCACCACGCTTTCCAGTCCATGGCACAGGTTCATAGGTCTTGGAGTTCCAGTCCTTTTCTCTCGACAGTCTTTCCATCGAACCTTTGGTCTTCCATGTCCTTTCTTGCAGCCCTCTTCCTCCTATGTTTTCTTTGCTGGTCATTCTTCTCCCAATCTTATCACACCCAGCCCACCTCAGATGTGCACTCTCGGCCTATCGCGTAGAGTCCCAAGTCCATCTATCCCCTAATTTCTGCCTGGCACATGCTCTACCCTCCTCTTGCCTGCCATTCTCCTCAGTATATTATTTTCTACTACCTGTATCTTCTTTTCTTCCAACTCCATAAGGCCCACTGTTTCCAAACCATAGAGCAGGCAGGGACAAACACATGCAGCATATATCTTTTCTTTCAGTTTGTTACTAATTGCCAGTCCTGCAGTACTCCTACCACCTTTTTCACTGCCTCCCACGCACACTGGGTGCTTATTTTCAGTTCTCCAGATCTCCGTCTGATGGCACGAAGTGTACTTCCCAAGTACACTAATTCTTTCTTATGATTCAGCTTCTCTCCTGAAACTTCCATCAATAGCCCTTCTTCCACTTCTTCAGTTTTCTTTGTGTTTACCTTCAGAGTATGATCTTCAAACACAGATGCCCACTTTGATACCAATTTATCAATTCCTCTTTGCCATCTGCAAAAAGGGCTAGATTGTCAACATGCATTAGTTTTTTCTGTCTCTCCACAGGCTCGGTTCTCCTACTAGTTGTCTCCATAACTAGGATGAAGTGAAGTGGACTCAGCACACTGCCATGTCTCAATCCCACCATCACCTCAAAATGCTTCAAAATTCCAAGTGCTATTCACCACATTTCCTGACCCTCAATACAACTCCTTATTATCTCCACTTCTTGAAGTCCCCCTGCCATCCATCTCAATGCTCCAAATACCAACTCCTGCAGAACCAAGGCATAGGCTTTCTCAAGATCAATAAATGCAACACAGCAATTACACCCTCCATTTGTCATTCTTTCAAACTTCTGTCTCATTGCAAATATCCTTCCCTTCCAAAAAACATGTTGCTCCTCTCCTACATTTTCCTCCACCTTACCCCTCAAACTTGCCTCCAAAACTCTCTCAAGGAATTTGAGGGTTGACTTAACAAAGTGATGCCCCAATAGGCATTGGTATCATTTACATCACCCTTACTCTTCTAAAGAGCCACAATCAATCCTGTTCTCCAGTCTGGTGTCCTTACTTGATCACAGTAAACACACAGTAATCTGTGAAAGCTCTTTACTGCAGTACTTCCAACTACCTTGCTCATATCAACAATTATGTCATCCTCACATCTGCTTTACCATTCTTCATCTTATTCAGTGCTGCTCTGCTTCATGTACAGAGATTGATGTCTTTTGAAACATCCCCATAATTGCTGACAGTGTTTGTGCTCGCAAATCTTTCTTCTCATTTAACAACCTTTGAAAATATGTTTTCCATACCTCTACTAACTCTTTAGACTAAGTCACTGATTTCTTCATCTGTTGTGCTTCATTGTTTCTTTTTTGCCAACCCAAAACCCAACTTCCTGCCATCATCTTCCTCCAGCTTTCTGTACAAATTCCTCTTCAACCTCCAATCTTGCCTTAGCAACTTCCTTTTTTTCCTGTTTGAATTTTTGATTGTTTCATTATCAAAACCTGCTTCCTCAAACTTTTTGAATAATACTTTTATTCTTTTTAACTTCTCTGGTACATCACATTCTATCACCACCTTGTTCTCCGAAAGCACACCATCTTTCTACTCATTCTGCCACGTATTATCTCCATGAAAAATTCCTCTGTTCTTCCCCCACTTACTCACTGCCGTTGGCAATGCATGAAAGCCTTCACTGATTTTTTAGTAAAACTTTTCCTTTCTCCCCTCCCTTACATAGCCACCAATGCAATTTCTTCCTCAATTTCATCTTCTTTCCTCAGGTTGCAGTCGGATTCCAGCTATTAATAATGTATGTTGTTCTGCTACATATTTACTTTATATTTTTAACCATTTTCATATGTTCTCTTCTTATCAAAGTACAGTCTACACAGGCTTTACTTTTTCCACTGTAGTATGTTACCAGGCAGGATTCTCCTTTTTCAATCCATGTAGTCACCACTGAAAACCCATTAAACAAGCACTAGTCAATTCACTTCTCTTCTTCTGCATTTCTTTTACCAAAGCCAAATTTACCCGCTTCTCCTTCTACTGGGCTCCCTTCACCAAAATTACAGTTAAATCTTCACCGACCACTAACAAATTTTTACTCTCAACCACACCAGTCATCATGTCTGACATGGATTGTTTGTAAATTCGCTATGAGAAGTCACTGCATGAAAAATGAGGTTTACGTGGTGAATAGAAACTAGTGACTTGCAAAAAGAAAAGGAGTACTTGTGGCACCTTAGAGACTAACCAATTTTTTTGAGCATGAGCTTTCGTGAGCTACAGCTCACTTCATCGGATGCATACTGTGAATACTTTGTATTATATGAATTATG
Organism: Chelonia mydas; assembly: GCF_015237465.2. NCBI lineage: Eukaryota > Metazoa > Chordata > Testudines > Cheloniidae > Chelonia > Chelonia mydas. The sequence continues at coordinate 65,729,954 of NC_057853.1, read as the reverse complement.
TTGTATTATATGAATAATTGCATACTTGCAATGATTCACACATGATTTGTGGCATTTATTTGGAAATACTGTGCGTATGTGTAAATTAAGATTTATTTTTAAAAAAGGTTTACATAACTGACACTAATTTGTTAGTTCGCTTGTTAATGCAAATGTGTGTGTGTATCGGACACTCCGTTTACACACCTCCACTTACTGAGAGAAAAGCGATTCACATTGCTTTTTGTGCATGGGGAGGTTTGTTTAGACAATTACTTTATGTTCATAAACTATTTACCTTAATAAAAACAGTCAGTTTAAACATAGCAAATACATTAGCTACAGTATGTAAATGGACAGCTTTGTTCATGAGGTAATAAACATATGATTTACATCATCAAGGATTTGCAAAAGGTAATCTAACAAAGAATAATAATGAAGATGTATGAAAGATTTTTTGTTAGGTATTTGTTTTAGCATAAAGGACAACTAGTGATATACAGATGTCATACAAATCTCACAGCAAAGTTAAAGTGAAGGAAGGGGAAAGGACAGAGTAACTAACCTTTAAAATGTTTCCAGTCCATGCATATGCTGTGATGAACATACTTCTCATTACCTTTTTCCCGTTTTATAGTTCTGGGGTTCCCCACAAAGCCCTAAAGGCTGATGGATACACAACCCACGTGTACTTTACAGCACTAGGCATTAGCTTTCCTGAAAAAATTTCACCACTTTCGCTTCAAAGTTAGGCTAAGGTTATGAATAAACCCAGCTATTTCATGCAATTAGGCTCCCAGCGATTTCTTTCCATTGTTTTCCCCCACGTCTGCTCTCTAGTTTTGGTGGAATCTCTGTCATTTGAGGTGTAGGTGCTCTCCTTGGCTTAACTACAGTATCTGCAAAACTGCTAATACATAAAAACAGTCCTTTAAGTATACTGCCTGCACTAGTGATCCTTGGAATGACAGTGATGTGGATAGATAACAGCCATCACAACACTCACTGTCATTTCTCCCATTTCCTTGTCTGTTAGTCACCTATGGACACCTACAGAAACACTTGGTTGCAGGCAGTGAAATTCCAGAGTTCAAAACTAGACCAACTCTCTTGGCTCCTTTTCACAATCATTTAAATGAAAGCAGTGTGCTCTAGTAGACAGTATGCTGGACTGGGACTCAACAGATTTGGGTTCTATTCCTGGATTTGCTGTTTGACAGTGGGCAAGTCACTTTGCCTCTCTATGCTTTTGTTCTGCCTTTTGGCTGTCTTATAGTTAGATTATAGCTCCTTGGAGCAGGATCTGCCTCTTATTATGTGTATGTATAGTCCGTAGCACAATAATGATCTCAACCTTGGTTATGACCCCGGCATGCTATTACTGTAATACAAATTAAATAATAATTATTAATAATAAATATCCTCCCCCCAAAAACCCATACAACAACAAAAATCCATTACACCTACAATGGATAAATACAAGAAGTCAAGAGTGAGAAAACTAAATAAACCCTCAAGCCTCTCTTGTACCAATCAAAGGATTTCTTATTATATGCCTATAAATTTAATAGCTTTTTGACTTTCTACTTTATTTTATTTAATGTTTACACGAGATTCTCTGTAACTGCTATATAAGTTAACTAATGACACATTGCCGGCAGTGAGCCCTCTTAGTCAAGTCACCATTGTAAACTTAGTGTCAACTTATTTCAACAGTTTCTTATTGTAGAAGATATGTTATATTACTAAACACACACACACACACACACACACACACACACTGAATTCCAACATTCTTTAGATTTTTCAGTGTGCTCACCGCATACTGTGGATGTTAGTGTCATTAGGCTTCTCTGCTTCGTTCCTTTTGCCAACATGAATAGAATCGTCTTTAATAAAAATGAAATTACAAAACTGGACAGAACTCCATTAATACCTTAGTTTTGATAACAGTAGAAGGCTTCAGAAAGGAACTCAGGTTGTACCTCACCACAGCTCTGAAACTGGAAGTTCCTGGTAACCTTTTTAATATATACTACAGGGAGGCAAAAATTTTCTTCAGAAATTATTTTTGGATGAAGAATGGCTTTTGTAGTGGTCAACACAGAAATTCCCATGTAAAATAGCTGATTGTGAGACAATTTTGGGAACCCCAAACTTGAAAATCAAAGTGCTTCTGCTTTTGGCAATCAAAAGCAAAACATTCTCAGGTTTCAGTTTTTCAACAACCCTCTCCCCCCAAAAACATCTGAAGAAACTTTTGACATTTTCCATTTTGTTGAAATTATTCACAGGAACAAAAACAAACTCCCAAGTAGCTGGAACACACACGTGTGGTATGTATACAGTGCACGGTTCATTCAGCAGAATGTAGAGTACATACCTGCAGAGCCCCCCTGCAGGTATAAACAGCACTGTAGCTGAAGAGGCATGGCTGAGGCAAGGAAAGACACACCTGAAGGGTGTGGGTATGTATGCAAGCACATATCATGCATGCTCTCTACTCGCCCAAACCATGTCTTCCTGTCTCCTCTGTAGCAGTGTGGTGTCCTCCTGCCTCCCTCCTTCTGGACCCTTTCCCCGCTACAAGGAAAGACTCCCCCACTAGGGAAAGGATCTGGTTGGGGGAAGGCAATGGAGAAAGGCTTAGGCAGCTCCTTGCCCTGGAGCCTTTCCATGCTGCAGGAAGAGGCTCTGCCACAGCCTTTCCCCCCCACAAGGAAAGTCTCCAACTGCGGGGAGCTGCTGAAGCTTTCCTCCATTGCCAGAGCCTTTCACTGACAGATGCAGCTACACACTACAGTGTGGACACAGCCTGCTTTTCCCTGCAGTGTGTAGCTACACATATGCTGTATGCCACTGCCAGTTGGGTGCAGTGTAGATGTAGGCCCTCCAAAACCCCCACAGATGGAGTGTCCCAATTTGGAGCTTTTTTGGTTTAGATTCAACTTTTTTTTTTTTTAAATAAAGCATTATTATTAACAACATTTTATCAAAAGTTACATGTAGTGAAGTTGTCACATGTCCTTTTAGGCTATCTTTTATGTGAATTTTAAAAAACACTGCATAGCATACATAAACACACAAATACATATTTACATATAAGCATATATAGTCTTAACTTTGAAGACCGATGCATTTGAAGCTTGCCACAATGAATGAGGAGAGTTGTCATCAGATGCCTTTCTGTACGGGGCTGGCCAGACTCTGAATATATTCAAGGTAGGGACCAGCATGTAAGCAGTGGCATGCGAATGGGCATGAGGACCACATACATTTGATTAATTCATTTTTTATGAACGATTTAGGGTTTAGCCTGGGTGGTCCAAGCCAACAGGGACATCTAAGGAGTCATTGTAAGGACAACAAATAATATCTCAATTTATGTAATATCCTTCAAAAAATGGTTTTACTTGTGTATATATATGATAGAGAGAGAAAGAAAAGAACCCAAGCATGATGGTGTTGTGGTGTAAAGACTTGTATTAGCATAAGTTTGGGGTGGCTACAATACTATTGACTATTGAAGTGATAGTGAATTCTGCAGCTCTTCCTAAAATAAGAGTCAATATTTACTTAATATTGTCATTTGTATTATGGTCGTTCTTAGTGGCCCTTGTCATGAATTTGGACCTCACTGTGCATACAAATATATAACAAAGAGATGGTCTCTGCCCCAAGCACCATAAAAACTTTATCTCATGCCACATCACTGACTATTCTGAATATGCCACATGTTATAGAAAAGCTATTTTAGAAATGTTTCAAAAGGTTCTTATTCAGAATATTTTTTGTATAATCTCCACCAGACTTTCTTAGTAGCATGAGTATAAATGCACAAACCACAGAGGGCAAGACAAAATATAATTTTTTAAACTTTTTTAAATTTTAAAAAATGACCCCAAGATGTTTTCTATACATAAAAACGTCTAGTCTGATATCTCTCAAACTTCTCAACAAGATGCATGTGTTGTGTCTCTCTTTGGAAGGCCCCGAATCTCCCATTTCCAATGGCATTAAAGCAGGCATTTCTAGCTCTGCCTGGTCGACAAAGATCTGCCTGAACCCCACTGTTCCAGGACTGAATGTTGCCTATATTGGGCCATGGACCAGTGTAAATTGGAAGGGAAGGGGGTTAGGAATTCCACTTTTGGGTGGAAAACAAGGAAGAGTTTTTCTGGCTGGTTGTTTGTGGGGGAAAAAGAGTAGCTGATCGAAACTGCTCTAGGCAGACCATTCATCCAGTTTTAAGCGGGACAGGTCTGTTTTTAAAATGGTTTGTCCCCTGGCCAGTTCTGAGACAAAACCAGATGTGGTTTTGTAAGGTATCACAGATGAGGGCTGCCAATTTCAAGAGTGTGCTGCTCTGCCCCCATTGTGACCTTGTATACATGATGTGTGCAAGGTCACACCGGTTGGGGCTTGGTGTGCTCTTCACAATCGTGTACTCCATGCATGCAAGGTCATTCCAGTGTGGATGGACCGACCCATGCTGTTCCAGGAAGTACTGGAATGTCTGGTATTCTGGGAATGCAAGAGTGGCCACCCTAAAACTGCTCTGAGGTTTGGAATGTCACTCCCAATACAGATTAGTCAGTAGGCAGAAGGCAGGTGACATGTGCATGATAAATGCAGTTCATAACATGGCTCTGTAATTTAGCACATGGCTAACACCACCACGTGCACACAGATGTTCATTAGCCACCATCGCTACTGAACTTCAGCTATTCTTGGGGTGGAATCTGGTGGATGTTTAACACTGCAAAATTAAACCTGGAGGTCGGGGGAGGATAGCATCTCTGGATGCGGTGTGACTTGAACATTTTTTCTTTGAGATGTGCAATGGCCCGAGCCTGTGAGGCCTACACAGCTTATGTATCGCATTGGGTGGGAAAACCGCCTTCCATTTCACATTTGGCTTTCTACAGGGCAGACAGGGATACACTTACTCATGCTGAGTTGCATCTTACACCACAAGCAGTCTCATTGTGGTTACTTGCATAGTAAGACACTACTCAATTTGAGTTAGGGCATTGGGATCTGACTCTCTATATCTGAATATGAATCAGGCCCGAGTATTTCCCTTATAAATAAATTCACGTTTCTCAGCCTGAGTACAAACTACATACAGAGTCCTGTTATATTAAATATTCCACATGTCTAGACACATGTGCATGCAAACATACACAGCTATATGCAACTTATTTCTGGTTGTGTAGAACAAATGACATCAAAGCTATGCAGTTAAGAAACAAACACACTCCCTGCATCAAAAAGAAGCTGGATGGGGTTATCACCATATGACATTGTGGGACTACAGCATTCATTCTGATTAAAGAAGAAAGATTAAAGCATCACATCCAATTCTGTCTATTGTTATACAAGTAGACCATGCAATGTGCTACCACAGTCACAGATTACAGTTACAAATTCCACCACTAATGGCCCTGTTATTAACATGCCACCTGTTACCTTTTCTAAGATGTTGAAAAATATCTTAAGAACATTTTCAGCTTGACAAACGCAGTTTAATTTTTATTGCCTTTCATAGTACAGCCAGACCCATGTCTCATTTATCTCACATGTGACAGAATGCAAAACCAATTCCTCAGTTTCCCCCCCAGTCAGTTGCAAGGCATTCATTTTGGTCTGGTTTATCAATATACCTGGGATTCCATATCCGATTGCTCCTTTGCAATAAAAAAAAAAAAAAAAAAAACAACACACCCACCCAGTATTCTACCATTGCCTGTTGCCTTGGTAATCCAAATGCCTGGGTACTTGCTGATTATCGGAGAACGAGACTCGCATTGTTCACACCGCAGCGCGTCTGCTATGTTAATGTGAGATAATGGCAGCCAGAAGACTCCTTTTGTTCCCAGCTTTGCTGTTTATTCATAATGCCTGGAGGTCAGCGACTGCTACAACAACCCAGGAAGGAACCGCTGAAAGCGTGAGCAGATTCCACTTCTGCTTTTGCCTCTGAGACAGCGGGTGGGGGGGATGCACAGAAATAAGACTACTGGAAGATCTGCAGAGAGTCTGACTCAGAGAGAAGGTGCAGCAGCAACCAGGAGGGTTTGATGGAATTGCATTTCTGAGATTACAGATGAAGCTAATTTACTCTCCCCCAAAAAGCAGAAAAACTGCTTTCTTTAAAAACAAAAACCAAAACCCTACTGGAACTGATGAATTATTTTCGATGGAAAAGTCACAATGAGATTAGCTTGGTTTTGAATTTGAATTTCAGACGTGAGTTCAGGTGCTGATCGATTTGCAGTTCAGATACTTGAACACGTCTGAATAGAAGGAAATTACTGAATGAGCAGCTTGTGCCTTTTGATCGGAACCACTGAATGATTTTTTTTTAATTTCAATTTCTAGGACAGAACAAATTGGTCCATGCCCAGTGGAAGAGACTGAGCTTTTAGAATGAAGCAAAGTAATTAAGTAAAATGTGTGGATGGATTTTCCTTTGTTTTACCCTGAGATGCAGTCTGTGGACTAATTCCTTAATAGTCTTGCAAGACAAACACAGCATTGTGCTTCCACAGTGATCAGGGATGTGTGTATGTTGCGTTAATACAGAGGTTCAGATTAGCCAGGGTGACTGTACTGGGGTGGTTCAAAGGGGGTGAGGGGGAAGGGGGTTGTGGGGGAAAGCCTTCCCTATGCAAATACAACTTCACTGTTCTGGTGTGACTAAACTTCATGGCATGTAAAGGACATGTCTGAGAAGTGTTCACAGAAGTATTTAATACTTTGCCTGTCAAAATTATTTGGAAAATGCTACTGCTTTGAAACAATGACAGTGGCAAACAAACTATCACATCATATCTCCTTTGACATGGTAAATGGTAAATAAGAGCATGAACAGGATTACTGCACCTTCCCTGAATTCTTTACTTAGCATGGTGGGATATGAGCAAATTGAAGCAGCTCCCTTGGCTAATGTGTTTTTCCTCACTCTTTTAACAGCCTCTTTATTTGAAGAAATAACCAATGCCCATTAAAGGCATTGTCAGTATCTAATTAATTTCACAGATACATCTGTACAGGTTATTGATGTGCTCTGTCTATTGAACAGAGTCTTTGTTGTTATCACTAATGAAACACAGGCAGTGATTTTAGCTAGAGTTCCTACCCACTTTAATTTAGGGGAACCATTAGAAACACTTTCCATCACTTCAATTACTAGTGACTACTTCCTTTTCTTCCCACTGTGAAATTTACTGAAACTTGAGACCCAAGTTTATGAGAATGTTCAAAAATTAAAAAAAAAAAAAAAAAGAAGAAGAGTCATAGATCAGGAATTTACTCCTTTTATAATTTCCACCTTAACTGAGTTAACTTATTAGCCAGGGTCATTGAGGAGATTCATATTTTCATCAAAGGGAATTAATTACAGGTATTTTTTAAAGAGAAGGTGTCAGGATAAAAATCATTAAAATTCTCATAGGTGTTACTACTAACATTAGAGCAGGGGGTCTCAAACTGAGGGTTGGGACCACTCAGGGGGTCATGAGGTTATTACATGGGGGAGGGGGTGTCACGAGCTGTCAGCCCCCACCCCAGACCCCACTTTGCCCCCAGCATTTATAATGGTGTTAAATATATTAAAAAGAGTTGTTAATTTATAAGGGGGGGGGTCGCACTCAGAGGATTACTATGTGAAAGGGGTGACCAGTACAAAAATTTGAGAACCACTTCATTAGAGTATTAACAAAGAATTCTAAGAAACAAATGTACTTTCTACTATTTATGTTTTTTTTTTATTTTATTTTTATTTATTTATTTTTTTTTAACTTTTTGCACTTCACTTAGATTTGAAAATGAAGCTAGATTGGAAAATTCACTTTCCATTCAGAGTCCTGTCACTTCCGGGTTTTCAAGCAAGAATGTGATGCTAATCAAGTGTCTGGGTTTCCATCACTTCAGACAGATCTTTAAATAACTATCAAAGCAACAACCATTTCTATCAGTAACACCTCATTTAGAGAGCAGCATGTTGAGCAAAGGGAAGACTGCACAGAACATTTTGGGAAATCATTTCCTAACAATCACATCACAACCTTTTCTGTACAAAGTTTTCAGGCACGAGTGGCCACCTTTACCACAGTTTTAAGCAAACAAACTCTAGGCACCGCAATGCTTTCCCAAAGTCTTACTACTCAATCAAGGATTTATCATACAGAACCCAACAGATTTTGGACTCTGAACTTTTCTTTAATCTATTTCCTTCTGATGGTGCATTCCACCACCTCCCCACATGATAACACCCCCCCCACCCCCGGCTCTTGCAGAATCAGGAGTAGCATAGGTTGCCTTACTGGACATATTCCTTTAAATTAAGCATTCACCATCTGTTAGTCCTGTTCACATTTTTCTCACAAAAAGATGGAAATGCTTTGAAAGTCTGCAGATGTTTTCTCTTAGCAATGCCGCATTTGTGTAGATTTTCCCCATGTTTCAAGCCCAAGCTAGGTGTGGAAAGTACCCAAACTCTCAGAACAGAGGTTTACATAATATAGAAAGGTTTGTTTTCACCAAAAAATGGCCTCTGTTCCACTGCTTCTACTTTTAAAATTACTGGACTTGGAAAGTGATTAAAGCAGCTATCTTCATTGTTAGTCAAAACTGCCAGAGATAGTGATGGAGGCAGGCTCTCCAGTTGCTTCAGAAATGACTCCATCAATACTCTGGAACTGGATGACATCTGACCTTAACGAACAATGCACAGGGCAGGACCCTAAGTGCACACAAAAAATTCAGCTGCAGAATTATTTCCAACAAGCCACAAACACCTCCCTACAAAATACTTCCATTACTGGCTACATTTAAAATGGAAAAAACCACCACCACGCTACCTACCTTAAAACAATTTTGAACAATATCGCAAGTGCTATTTTGGAGCTATGGCTTAGACAAAAAATAATAATGATAATTAAGAAATAAAGTGCCTAAAACCTAACTGAATTACTGGTTAATTTGAATGTCAGTTTAATTTTATCACAACCTCCAGAACCAAATCATTTGTATTAAAAAATAGCTGTATCCCTTTATTTCAATCAATTTTGATTGCTCTAAGCAAGCATTATTATAATTCAATCCCTGGCTATAAGAAAGCTGCCATTTAATTAATATGGAAGACCAAAATTCAAAATGAGATAGAAGATAAAAAGAACCAAAGGAAGATTCATGGTAACACATGAGACTACAGCAGCCAGCTGTGTGTTTTCAGACATTGTTATTGACAGTGTAATCATAGATATGCACTGTACAATCTGTAATATGCACCCTGGCACTTGTACAGAGTCAAACTCATCACAAGCAGCAGTAACATGTAGTCCCACACACTTCGAAGAAAGCTGTGCCCATTTAAAGCTGGGCTTAATAAGGTCCATGTAGAACAAGGTAAACCACTTAATTCAATAAATGCGGTAAGTATAGACTTGATCAAAATAAGAGGAAGATACTGATATAATAATAATTTGTATTTACACAGCACCATTCCCCCAGGATCTTTAAGTACTCTACAAATATTAATTAAAACTCAACTACCTTGTGTGATAAGTATGTGTTGTTATACATGTTAGCACAGATTGGGAAACTATAGTGTATGTCACTTGCCCACAGTCACACAGTACGAAATTTACCCTATGCTGAGATCCAACCCCAGGATTATGTGCTAAATCCCACTTAAACTCTCACAGGAGGGCTAATTTGGGACTTAAGTGATGGACAGGTCTCATGTTGGTGCTCTGCTCAGGGGTGGATTTTCATTAACCATTAATAGTGTTGGGAACAAAATTCATGTGTTTATTATCCAGTCTTGCACTAACTACCGCACCACACTGTGTTTACTGAAATATCAAATGAGTTATTTAAGAGCCAACAGATATCTCAGTCCTCCATAAAACACAGATGACAATTCCTGCCACAAGGAACTTACAATCTAACCACATTTCCATGTTAAACCAAAAGCATGTCTTTTTTCAAATTGAAGTCTTTATTTTATTGAACTGTTTGGCTTGCATGCAACGGACTTAGCACATAATCGCCTCTAATCTTTAAAAGACAACATTCTGTATTTATGAAAAACCCAAGCATAGAGGGATTTTCGGGTTCTGTGTGCTCAGAACCACACAACCAGAAGCCAATGCTAAAACCATCCAAATATATACCTTTTAACATAAGAAACTTTCAGCCTTGCTTTCTGCTTCCCTTTGCCCTATGTTTGACCTGAAATATTACTGCCAGAGCCCTCTTGGCCTAGTCATTTCAACTCTTCACCAACCCAGCTTAAGCTTTCAAAAAACAGTTGGACTATACACTAGGAATCGGACAAACCTGGAATCTTGCCCCTGAGTTCCTTTGACATTCATGTGCATGTATAAGTCACTGATAATTCAGATGAAAATTATCTTGAATGTTTTGATTCAACATCTTAACAGATAAAAACACAAGATGGGGTATTAGTTGGCATATGCTACAGACCACAAAATCACACTAGGGAACAGGATGATTGCTCCCTTATGCATCTATAAGGTACAGGGCAAAAAAAAAAAAAAAAAGCTGTATGATAATGGGGGATTTAAATTTGAGTGACATAGGCTGGAGGTCTCATGATGCCAGTATTAAAACATCCTTGGAATTCCTAAACATTATAGATGACAATCTCCTAACTCAAAAGCGTTGCAGCCAACATGAAAGAATTCTTTATTAGAGCTTGTCTAAAAGAGGAACAGATCACACAACTAAAAAATAATGGTAGCTTAGGTACAAGAGATCATGACTTGATCATATTTATAATGAGCAAGCAGAATAAATTCCAGACCAGTATATACTTGGTGCTTTAACAGGGCTAATTTCCCAAAGCTGAAAACAATTGAGCCAGATCAGCTGGAAGGAAGAATTTAATCAAAAAAATGTGAATGATCATTGGGAATCGTTTAAGAAAGCTTTATTATATCTCCAAAACCCCAAAATCCCAGAAGAAGGCTGTACTAATTAAAAAACCAACCTGGTTTAGAGGGGAAGCAAAGGCAAATTTAAGCAATAAAATATATTACAAATGGAAGAATGGGGAAGTTGATAGCACTGAATATAAATCAGAAGTTAGGAATTGTAGAAAATTGATAAGGGAAGCCAAGGGACAAAAGGAGAAATCTATGACCAGCATAGTTAAGGAATGAGAAGGAGTTTTTAAAACATATTAGGAACGAAAAGAACCGTGACAATGGTATTGGTCGATTAGTAGACGTAAGTGGTAGAATTATCAATAATAATGCAGAAAAGGCTAAGTGTTCAATAAATATTTTTGTCATGTATTTGGGGAAAAACATGATATAGTCTCATCATATAGTGATAACACTCTTTCTATTCCACTAGTATCTCTGGAGGTTGTTAAACAGAAGCTATTAAAGTTAGACTTTTTTAAATCAGTAGGTGAATCTGACTTGCATTCAAGAGTTTTAAAAGAAGAGCTCGCTGGACCATTAAGGTTAATTTTCAATAAGTCTTGGAGCACTGGGAAAGTTCCAGAAGACTGGAAGAAAACTAATGTTGTGGAAATTTTTTTAAAGGGTAAATGGAATGACCTATTTATAGGCCTGTCAATCTGACATCAAGCCCAGGCAAGATAATGGAGCGGCTGATATGGGACTCTATTAATAAAGAATTAAAGGAGGGGAACGTAATTAATTCAAATCAACATGGGTTTATGGAAAACAGATCCTGTCAGACTAACTTGATATTTTTTAATGAGATCACAAGTTTGGTTGATAAAGATGATAGTGTTGACGTAATATAGTTAGACTTCTGTAAAACATTTGGACTTGGTACCGTGCATTTTGATTAAAAAACTATGGCACACATTAAATGGATTAAAAACTGGACAACTGATAGGTCTCAAAATATAATTGTAAATGGGGAATAGTCATTGAACAGCTGTGTTTTCAGTGGGGTCCTGGATGGGACTGGTTCTTGGCTCTACACTGTAACATTTGTATCAATGACCTGGAAGAAAACATAAAATCACCACAGATAAAGTTTGTAGATGACACAAAATTTGGAGGAATGGTAAATAATGAAGAGGACAGGTCAAACCGATATGGATTGCATGGTAAACTGGGCTCAGACAAACATTATGTGCTTTAATATGGCTAAATGTAAATGTGTACAACTAGGAACAAAGAATGAAGGCCATACTTACATGATGGGGGACTCTATCCTGGGAAACAGTGACTCTGAAAAAGATTTGGGGATTGTGGCGGATAGCCAGCTACCAGTGTGATGCTGTGGCCAAAAGGGCTACTGTGATCCTGAGATGCATAAAAAGGGGAATCTCGAATAGGAGTAGAGAAGTTATTTTACCTCTGTGTTTGATACTTGTGCTACTGCTGCTGGAATACTGTGTCCAGTTCTGATACCCAAAATTCAAGAAGGATGTGGATAAATTGGAAAGGGTTCAGAGAAGAGCCGTGAGAATGATTAAAAGATTAGAAAACATACCTAATAGTGATAGAATCAGGGAGCTCAATCAATTTAGTTTAATGACAAGAAGGTTAAGGGACGACTTGGTTACAGTCTGTGAGTATCTACATGGGAAACAAATATTTAATAATGGGCTCTTCAATCTAGCAGAGAAAGGTATCACACAATCCAATGAATGGAAGGTAAAGCTAGACAAATTCAGACTGGAAATAAGATGTAAATTTTTAACACAGAGGGTAATCAAACAAAGGGACAATTTACCAAGGGTCGTGGTGTATTCTCCATCACTGATGATTTTTAAATCAAGATTGAATGTTTTTCTAAAAGAATTAGGAATTATTTGGGGAAGTTCTATGGGCTGTGTTATACAGGACTAGATGATTGCAATGGTTCCTTCTGGCCTTGGGATCTATGAATCTGTATATGTAAGGTGCTTCAGATAGGAATCCTTGGAACCAGACTCTCATGGATATAGCCCATTGTTGAAAGAACATAGGAACATAGGAACTGCCATATTAAATCTTGTCTGTCTGAGACCTGTATCAAATATTAGACAGTGGCCATCCCAAGATGCTAAAGAAGAAGGTTCAAGAAGGTCCATAATGAATAATTTGTGATAACCTACCTATAGAAAATGTTTCTTCTTGATCAGAAACAATTTAGTGGTTGGTTTATGCCTTGAAGCATGAAGATTAGCATTCCTTTTTAAATCCTAAATAATGTAACTGTGGGTGCTCTCATTATGCAAGTAAATATCTAATACTTTTATGAACCTTATGAAGCACTTGGATCCATTAATTTCTTGTGGCATTAAATCCCAAAGCTTGAAGAAGCATTATTCTGGTTTGGATGCAGACAAAATCTCATAAAAATGGCTTGTGAGATTTTGGCACTGAGTCAAGTATTTTCAACCTTAGCATCTATGTAACCTCAAATCCAAACCAGAACCTAATCTGGATCCAAAAACTGCCTCCTCAACCCAGTTTGACTTTGTATCCGTGAGGGAGGACTTCATGGTTGCCGTTGGGCCTCTTTTTCAAAAGGCCAAAAAAACCCCAACCCCCAAAAACCCCCAAACCAAAAAACAACCCAGTAAATCCCCACTCTATACTTAATTTCTGTTTTATGAGTTCACTGAAGAACAATCATGGAAATGTACAGTCTCAGCAAGGACTGCAAGGCAGTTGCAAATCAGCTATATCTGTCCTGCCATCTGACATATAATTTACAGTGGTCAGATTAGGGTCCAATTTAGAGCTGAAACGAATGCACATTCTGAAGTGATGATACAAATACCCAATGGGCCTCAAAGACTGCTGCGTGCCATTTTGTTAAATTGCACTAGTACAAGAAGATATGCCACAGAAGTGTTGTTTCAGAGGGACATCACAGCACTGGACTACTCTGATTTGGGATTTACCTCATAGTACCAGCCAAAGTAAAGCTTTTTTTTTTTCAAGGCTGTATTCCAGGCGAAAGAGAGAGAAATGTGGGGTTCAACTGAAATTGGATATGCCCACTTGTGAACATAACTGGAGGGTACGCGTTAGCCCAGGCAGTGACCTATTATGGGTACATGGAATACCCAAAGACTACAGTATTGATTTTATAAACATTAGATGTATCAGTGTGGGCTAGGGATTTTATTCTAGCCCCATGGAGGAGTTACAGGACTTTCCTAGGGGAACAAAAAATCACTGCCGGGAGGGGGAGGGGGGTAATACAAATTCCTAGGACAGTAACCTCAACCCCTGGGGGAAACTGCATATACTAGTGTAATCTGGTTTAAAAGACCTGACACACAAAGAAAGGAGAACTGTGTAAAGTCATCAGCCTGACATAGAGAGGGTGGTCACTCTCACCCAATATAAGAACTGACATGCTGAGACCAACAGGGACAGACCCTGTGGAAGGGGTCTGAAGGACTCTGAACCCTGCCAGGGTCTCCAGGTGGGAGAGGGATGTCTGCCTGGTAAGCTGTTTACGGGTTTTAAGATAAGTTTTCTCTGTAATGCTTATGTTAGGAACAAATAATAGTTGCTTTATAAAGCACTGGATAACCCTGGTCATTGCCTCTGAGAGAACAGGACGGGAGATGCTGAACTGAAGTCAGACTTGCTAAGGTGTTCACTGTGAATTGCAGAAGGAATTATAGACTAACTCCGTGGTCTACAGGGAGAGCGTTGCAGGACTTTGCCTGAGAAAGGTGACAGCTAGAGGCCTAAGACTTAAGTGGGATGCCCTCAGAGAGGCCACAAAGGGGTCAGAGGTGCAATTAACTCAGGAACTGTAACACAAGTCAGTCAGGTATTTCAAGACCTAACAATCTTAGAATCTAAATCTAGCCTTTGACAGGATATATTATTTACACTGATACATAATGGACTGGTTCACTAGACAACAGCCATAAAAGATTATTGTTGATTGCCTTTGCTATCTCTCTTAGCTACTCATATAGTCTCCATTACCGTACTATTTGAGATCGTCACAAGATTTAATGTATTTATCCTCACAACAGTCCTGGGAGGTAGGGCAGTGCTATTATCTTCATTTTACAGATGGGGAACTGAGTCACAGAAAAATTAAGTGACTTGCCCAAGGTCACACAACAAGTCTGTTGTGGAACAGGGAATTGAACTCAGGTGTCCCAAGTCCCATACCAGTGCCCTAAACACTGGACCATTCCGTCTTTCCCTAGCTCTACAAACTAGCCCCTCTGGGTCCCAATAAGAGTGTGTTACTATGCAGACTTCCCATCTGATTTCATCTTGGATGATGAAAAGAGGACAGTAGTTTATTTAAAGTCCAAACAGCAGCAGTCCAACTATTATTTTTAGAATCAAAGGGGTTTTCTAGTAAGAAATTTGTTTTCATCAAGCTAATGTAATTAAGTATTTGATCCAAATCATTTCATAAGCTAAATTAGAAAAGAAGCAGTTGAGCCACAGATATCACTAAAATCAGTCATATTAGAATAAGGGGTATTACTTTTAGTAAATGATGTGTAGCTTCCATATTTTTTCCATTAATGAAACAGAAATATACCAAAACAAAACAAAAGAAAAACACAGAAACCCAAACCTCAAAATACAGAGCCAAACACACTAGCATAAAGTGGAGTCAACTCCAGGTACTCTCGCAAAACAGATCATAGTCTGACCCAAAGTTCAGAATGTATTGTTTAGATCTTACCACGGTGTAAGGACATGAAGAATTTAAATGGCAATTTGACTTAGTGTACAGTGTTATAATGGTTTAATATAAAAGTTTCCTACATTTTGGTTGTAAACTGAGCAGCTGTAGAAATTATTTTTGGTTTGTGATGTTAAAAATAAATAAAAACAGAAATATAAGGGATGCAGTTCCAATGTCTGATGTTGCCTACATGAATTCTCCTAATCTCTCATTGACCTGAAGTAATGCCACTGCTCTTCCCCCAGCTAGCTGGGAACTAGAGGTTTCAAATCCTGCATGCTTTAGTCTCTTCTCAGACAATCCTTGGGGCTCACTTTTCCACTCAAATGTGATAACTGTTTTATGAATTTCTCCTGACTGATGACATTAGAGTGCAGTGAAGGTTCTCATTTCCCTGATTAACCCCATAAATATTACCATCTTGATGCAACATCCAATCTACTCTAATCTATACAGATATTTCTAATGTAACCATCACCATGGAACCTAAAAGAAAAAAACCTTCAATAAAATGTTTGCAGGCCAGAGAAAACGCAGTGTTCTTTAAATATTCCATGGGAAAAAATCTGATGAGTGATGCACAGCAGTGTTGTTTTAATTAATGTCAGTACAGTTTGCCTCCTTAGGGTGGGGCTTAAGGCTTGATGTCTCAGGGGGCCAATTACACACTGCTTTGCTAAACCTGAACTCAAGTTGGGAAATAGAAAAGTCACATCACCACGTACTGGGTAGTTAGCAATACTGAAAATTTAGCTTATTTAGTATGTGCTGGTGTCTCTAGTTCCAATCGGTGAATGAACCAATCTAGCTATTCTTCGTTACAGAATCATAAAAGTGGAGGACTGGAATGGACCTCAATAGGTGATCTAGTCCAGCCCCCAGCACTCAAGGCAGGACTATGTAACAACTAGACCATTCCCAAGAGGTGTTTGTCTAACCTGTTTTTAAAAACCCCCAATGATGGAGATTCCACAATCTGCTAGGAAATTTTTTCCTGTGCTTAACTACCGTGATAAAAATTTAAACCCATTGCTTTTTGTCCTATCCTCAGACGTTAAGGAGAACAACTTTTTACCCTCCTCCTTGTGGCAACCTTTTATGTACTTGAAAACTGTTACGTCCTCCCTCAGTCTTCTCTTCTCCAGACTAAACAAACCCAAGTTTTTCAATCTTCCCTCATAGGTTATGTTTTCTACACCTTTAATCATTGTTGTTGCTCTCTTCTGGACTTTCTCCAATTTGTCCACATCTTTCCTGAAATGTGGCCCAGAACTGGACACAATACTCCAGTTGAGGCCTTTTCAGTGTGGAGTAGAGCTGAATTACTTCTTGTGTCTTGCTTACAACACTCCTGCTGATAAATCACAGTATGATGTTTGCCTTTTTTGCAACAGAGTTAAACTGCTGACTCATATTTAGCTTGTGATCCACTATGACTTCCAGATCCCTTTCCACAGTACTCCCTCCTAGGCAGTCATTTCCCATTTTGTATGTGTGCAATTGATTGTTCCTTCTTAAGTGTAGCACTTTGCATATGTCCTGATTGAAGTTAATCCTATTTACTTCAGACCATTTCTTCAATTTGTCCCGATCATTTTGAATTTTAATCCTATTCTCGAAACTACTTGCAACCCCTCCCAGCTTGGTATCATCCACAAACTTTGTAAGAGTACTTTCTCTGCTATTATCGAAGTCATTTATGAAGATATTGAACAGAACTGGACCCAGGACTGATCCCTGCGGGAACCCACTCAATATGCCCTTCCAGGTTGACCGTGAACCACTGATAACTACTCTCTGGGAATGGTTTTACAACCAGTTAGGCACCCACCTTATAGTAGCTTCTTCTAGGTTGCATTTTCCTAGTTTGTTTATGAGAAGGTCATGCAAGACAGTATCAAAAGCCTTACTAAAGTCAAGATATACCACATCTACCGCTTTCCCCCATCCACAAGGCTTGTTACCCTGTCAAAGAAAGCTGTTAGCTTGGTTTGACATGATTTGTTCTTGACAAATCCATGTTGACTGCTACTTATCATCTTGCTTGCTTGCTTATTTGCTCCATTATCTTTCCGGGGACTGAAGGTAAGCTGACTGGTCTGTAATTCCCTGGGTTGTCCTTATTCCCCTTTATATAGATTGGCACTATATTTTCCCTCTTACAGTCCCCTGGAATCTCTCTACCCTTCCAAGAATTTTCAGAGATAATTGCTAATGGCTCAGATATCTCCCGAGTCAACTCCTTGAGTAATCTAGGATTTTATCAGGCCCTAGCAACTCAAAGACAGCTAACTTGTCTAAATAATTTTTAGCTTGCTCTTTCCCTGTTTTAGACTCAGATGTGACTTCATTTTCCCTAGTGTTCACTATGTTAGACGTCTGATCTCGATTAACCTTTTTGGTTAAAACTGAAACGGCAAGAAAAACGGAACGGCATTTGGCACTTCCGCAATTTCCATATTTTATATTATTGTCTTTCCCCGCTCATTGAGTAATGGGCCTACCTTGTCCTTGGTCTTCCTCCTGCTTCTAACGTATTTGTAGAATGTTTTCTTACCCTTTGTTACTCTTTATGTCTCTAGCTAGTTTAATCTCGTTTGGTGCCTTGCCCTTTCTAATTTTATCCCTGTTCTTTTGTTCTTCATAATCTGACCTAGTTTCCACTTTTTGTAGAACTCTTCTTTGAGTTTCAGATAATTGAAGCTCTCCTGGTTAAGCCATACTTCCTATTTTTCCTATGCAGTGGGAGAGTTTGCTTTTGTGTCCTTAATAATATCTCTTTGAAAAACTGCCAACTCTCTCAAACCGTTTTTCCGCTTCGACTTGCTTCCCATGG
This sequence comes from Chelonia mydas, assembly GCF_015237465.2. Taxonomy (NCBI): domain Eukaryota; kingdom Metazoa; phylum Chordata; order Testudines; family Cheloniidae; genus Chelonia; species Chelonia mydas. The sequence continues at coordinate 65,711,449 of NC_057853.1, read as the reverse complement.
GATCTTTCCTACCAACTCCCTGAATTTGGCCAAGTCTGCCTTCTTGAAATCCATTATCTTTATTCTGCTATCTTCCTTCCTACCAGTTGTTAGAATCATGAACTCTACCATCACATTATCACTTTCACGCAAGCTGCCTTCCACTTGCAAATTCTCAACTAGTTCCTCCCAATTTGTCATGGCAATAAGCATTTCAGTTAAAAGATTTCTCACTGTCATGAATTTGTATATGCATCTACTCTCGTAATAGCAGGCTTGTGTGACTCACCTATGAGAGAGCGTGGGTTTCATGGAGCTCATAGAGTTCATGGGGGGTTGCATGGGTAGCTTCCCGGGAGGATCGTTTTGCCGGCTTTTCTGGTGACGAAGCAGCAAGAGCCGTCCCAACTCCTCACACCACGACGAAAGCAGCGCTGTGCAAACAGAACAAAATGAAGGTGTACAACTCAATGAACAGTGTAGCTGTGTTGAGATAAAGGATATTTTAACCACATTAGTCACTAACTGAATGGACACACCCCAGTTCTGAAAATTTTCCCCATGAGCCACTACCATCATATGAAGAATATGTTGTTACACTAAAAGGGGGAAAACTATGGGAAGAAACAGGGACGAGATCATTGGAAGATAAGAAGAGAGGGGAGCAAGAGAAATCAAGATCTCTTTCTAGTCTCCAAAATCCCCTTCCATCGCTAATGTTAATAGGCAGCGGATGATAGTTTTAGTTCTGCTAGTTATTCTAGTTTGGATTTAGTTTATTAGAGATACTCGTCACAATCAGCATTTCTTAATTTAGCCAGTCTTATATATTATTTATTGTGATGGCTGTTCTTTGCCTTCTTGCATAACTAAAATAGTATCATTCCGTACAATTGACAATATTGCAATTCCTTTGTATTAAATTTTATTGCAGAAGACGCAGATTACAAAAGAAAAATCAGGTGTTGGATTTAATTTGCAACATTATATTACCTACCCCAACTGTGAATGAGCTTACAAAACAGAATGGCCAAGATATTCAAACTTTGGTGCTTAAAGTTAGACACCTGGATCCATATTTGGGGCCTAATCCAGCAAAACACCTAAACACATGCCAAACTTTAAGTATGTAAATATTCCTTTGGTCAATGGGACTACTCATATATTCACACATCAGCACATGCTTACACACTTGGATAAATTGGAGGCACCTAAATAAGTGGCCTGATTTTCAGAGGCACTAAACATCTGCAACTGCCACAGAAATAATGGGACAGGTCATTTAAAAGGGACCTCACCTTTTTCCATTATACACTCAAAAGTGGTGTAATTGATAATTATCGGAACCATTTCAAAGGATGTATTTGGAAAGTTACACTGTGAAAAGTGTAAGATTACCAGATTTTGACAGGAACACAGAAAAATATGTCTCTATATAAAAACACTAGAAATGAAAAAAAAAAAAAAAAATCAACTGGCCATACCAGAGAAATATTTAATAAAACCAATACTATTAAAGAAAAGTAAACACACATCAGGGTATTGAGGATGTAGTAATTTCTTTGTATTTACCACATACAAGGTCAATAATGGTACTTCGGGAGGTGCTTTAGAGTCCTTCTGTGACAAGAAGGGGATGCTGCTTCTTTATTATAACTAAATATGGTTACTCTGAAATTGTTAGCATCACATCTAGCCTATAGAAAGCATTCTCACTGAGCTCCGTGCCAAAATGTTCTAGCAATGAGTGTCATTCTAAGCTGCTTCTCTATTAGCCAAGGAATCTGTCAACAAGCATTTGATCAAATTATACTCACCTTTTATCCCTGGCATGTCATTACTTATGTGCCAGTGACAAAGGGTCTTCCCCCCACCCCTTTTTCATGCTGCCTGAAGATAAAAATCACTGCCTAACATAGTTTCCTCATGCACACTATGGCTACTTGAGTTCTGAGAAAAATGAACAAAGTGTTCTGCCGAGCTGTAAATGCAGCCATGTCAGAATAATAGCGGATGCTGAGCACTTCCACAGCTGATTGTAATTACTATGGTGTCGAATGGAAACCGTCCATCTTAAATGTGGCTTTGATGTGAGAAGGAAGCTGTTCCTAGTGCACACATATAAGCGCTTGACAAATAAAGATAAAAAGCAGCCTCCTAATGGATTTGAGGACATGAATTTGCAAACAAAAGCCAGTACCTGCTTTGAAAAAAACAGAGTTAACTCCTGGCCAAATAATTTGCAATGGAAATGAGATAACATCGCATTGAGTAGGGAGGGAAGGTAAGATATTAATGAGTTATTATTATTATTACTAATATCAAATGCACACATTTGTAAAGGTGAAATGTAAATGTCAGATAATGGCCAGGCTTTTGAGATAAGGGAGACAGTTACATGCTACAAATTATCAGGAAATGACTCACATTTTTGGAAAGTAAGAATTGGAAGGTATAAAACATAACAAATGTACTCATCCCCATCTCACTGCTCATTATTGAGAGGTTTAACCTTTCCTCTCCTGGGACATTTCCCAGTCATGTACCATGTATAATAATTATTTGTGTTCGTGCACTGAATGAAAACATACCGGTTCAGAACTGTCTCTAAAAATGTCAAATCACCGTTATCTCCATCAAAGCGAGGGAGACAAAACACCCTGGGTATGCCTACACTGCAATGTAAGCCCTGGGTAATTGGAACTTGAGGTAGCCGATCCTGGATTTGTTAACCTAGGACTTGAGCATCTACATTCATTTGTAACCCTAGATTAGGAACTGCAGAACCCTTGGGTCCCAGCCTGAGGATCTACATTGCATTAGGCAGGCCTGAGTCCAACCACCTGTATCCCAGACTCCCAAGCACTCTCCCAAAATGTGGTCACTCTAGCCTTGTGTTTGTGATGCAGTGTGGGAAAACTTTACTGTCCAGAGGACAAAGAAAGTCGGCTGGTGGGGTTCTTTTGGTGGACTCCCAGATCATGAGTCCAATGGGGTTGTGTCTTCACAGCAAAGCAATTGGTCTTGAACTCTGGGTCCCGGTTTGACTCAGGTTCGGACCCTCCAACACAGTGGGATCCTTGGACCTGGGGTCCGAGCCCGGGGTTAGTGCAATTTTTGTGTAGACTGAAGAGGGCTTAGGCTTCAGCCTGAGTTCAAATCCTGGGCTTACATTGCAGTGTAGACATACCCTCAGCGATTTTACCATTGTCTGTCTCAAATGTTGCAACTTCCCCCCACCCCCCTCTTATACTGGTTTGCACTTAGTATGGTGAGATGAAATGCGCCATACAAGCATCTGGTACAGCTGGATTCTGAAGAACATTAACTTCCTGTGACTATTCAAGTAAGATGAAAATGAATTTACAGATTACACTATTCATCTTTAGTGTACGTAGTTTCAGCTTTTTGTGCTGACAGTATTAGGCACATCTCAACTCATTTAAACTCAAAGCAAGAGAAATTCAGCATCACTATAATGAACAGATAAAGAAGCAAGCACAAAGGACAGCTACAGATGGTGTCAACAGTCAGTCTCTCCCTCTCAGAGAACAGCCAAGCAGCTGCTTTTTCTCTCCCCCCGCTCTCTAACCCCTCCTCCTTGTAATACAGGAACACAGATTTTGCAGATGGACCATCCACACTACCTCTCACAGCCTCTTTCTGCTGCAGTTTAATGATTGATTTAAATTGTGTTCCTATGCTGCATTGCTACAATGCCCCTTGAATATAATAATGTAGCTTGCTTGTTAAAATAAAAAGTCAATGTTTGCAAGGGTAGAATAGGAATTCTTTATACCTCCACATCCCCACCCCCAACCCAAATATAAAGAATATTCTGGTTAAAATACTAAAATTGACATTTCCCCCCAATACTCAGTCACACAGGCTTTGCCAGCTCATACCAAAGCAGCATATACAGGCAACCAAATGACGGTTTTAGTGTATTCCCCATTTCTTTTGCTTAAAGGGACAGTCTCACGGTTGATTGGCACAATATTTTACCTACTTCTCTTTTGTAAAACCTGTATAATTCTTCATGTGATTATTTTATTTTAAGGATTTCAGTATTTTTATTAAAACAAATTAATGCTAGCTTGCTAAATTGGATGACAGGAGCAACCCAACACCAAACCCCACAGCAACAGGCCTGTATGTTTGTGAAATGGAAAAAAATGGAATCAGTTTTAAAAAAAAGGGAGCGGTTTCATTTACAAGCAGCCAAGGAGTTGTTGAAAAAGTGAGAAAAATATATCTGAAAGTTAGGAAAGGTACTTTCAAGAGTGTCAGCTCCTGCCATCTAGCCCTATTGTCTTACTTTCATTCTTCCAGGGGGGACTTACAAATATAGTGCCACATGATGCCTTCACATGTGCATACCTGAAGACAGAGTTTGACCCATATCTCCTCAATATTAAAATCACGTCCTATTACATCCATTTAATAGCCTTTTGCATATTTAAGATCCATTATTGCCAAACCCTCATATTTAAATGAGTTAAGCCTCAAAAAATCATGAAGAATGTTTTAAAAACATTATATATATATATATATATATATATATATATATATATATATATATATATATATATGACACACATGTGGTGTTCTTTTAATCTTTTAATTTCCTTCTGACTTTTAAGAGACACTTGAATAACATCTCTCTGCAGTCATGTGGGCTACAAACTTACAAAAACACTGAGATTTTTGTACAATCACTTGAGTCTAGAATCTGGGGCTTTAAAGAAAAACACTCGATATCTCAAGAGTTGTGATAAAAAAATCTTGAGCGTTGGCAACATCCCTTAATGTTGTTCCTATCTTCTTAGGCCCCCTTTATACTGATACATTGCCCACACAGTGCAATATTGTTTCCACCAAACATACTCCGGTGTATTTGATCAAAGTATTGCATAATTATAAGTGATCAATCATTGTCTTGAAATTAAAAAACATGTTTTTCAAAAGTATTTTAATAAAATATTGATAACTATGATCTTAGAAAGTGCTATGCAAGTTCATGTGGACCCAGGATGTAGCACAGTCATTGCAAGTGCCTATATATCCGCTGACATGACCAAAAAAAGACAGTCACGTTCCTGACCGGTCACTAGGTGGTGCAGGAGAAATGGGAAAAGGAAGCAGCCTGTTTGGAAAGAACAGAGAAATTATTTGAGGAATGACAGAACAGGAAGGGCTCATGGGTAAAATGTATGCTTCCGCATCAGTGCTCAAAGGTTGAAAGACTAGTACAATTTAATTAGTAAAACGAGTTTAGTGGTCCTGACTCAGCCCAGAGCGATCACCTGTTACACAGACAAGGGATGCTCCGGACTGAAGAACACATCACTATCTGCTCTCAGGGCAGCCTTGGCTTAGGTCATTAACACAGAACAGATAAACAATACTTTTGGCTAATTAAAGATCCATAGTCTCCAGAAAAGCCAGACTCTTAAGAATGTAAAAGTAATTAATCCAAGATGGGGAATCCATGGATGAAATCCAGAATGCATATTCGGTTTTTAACACCTTGCTGCAAATGATCCAACTGTACTTCACATCATTCAAAACCACAAAACAAAATGATGATGCATTTCAAAATACATAATCATGGTACTGAATAATGGATTCTGCCCATTATAACCCTTTTATTGGGGAGAGATGTTGAGGGAGAAAAGAAGAGATCCTAAACAATAAATGCTATCCGATAGATTCACTAATGCATTTCATTAGCTTTATACATACAACCATCAATAGCTACAATCCTGGAACTGATTTAACTCGATGTATTGCAAAGTGCTGTAGTAAGCATCTACAATGAATGAATGAGCCAGTGGACTCCCTGGAAAGCAAAATACAGAGAAGCACTGTGCTAATCTATTTACCTATTATGATACCCTAGTATTAGTTACAGCTTATCACCTCAGTAAATCACCTCCTCTTGTTAGGGAACATGCTTAAAGGTGCAGCAAACTGTTATTTATAGGCAGAAACTATATTTACAGCTACAAAGGCAGGTGAGGAAGGGACAAGACAACTGCTCAGTAATTTCAATGCCTTCTGCTTCCCAGGAGACTGCTGTAGGAGCACAATAGGATTACTGTTTTCTTGCTGCAGTTAAGCTGCAGCAGATAGTTCAACAGGCAGCTTGGCAGACTCATATTTCTTACTCAATGAAAATTGAGTGCAATGAACATTGTGAAGAAATATCTGTTGAGCACCATCCCCCAGTTTGTTTCGTTTTTTAATCTCAACAAGAAATGCAGTAAGGTGCTTGGGCTTTTGTGGCAGATGCAAGAAAATCCAACGTCTTTCACAGATCTACACCAATAAATCACACATGTAGCTTTTAAAGGGAAATTCACATTTTCTGTATGCAGAATTTTTTAGACCTTTTAGGTGGTGTTGTATCTTCTGCTATACAAGCAGAGTCTGCAACACTCCTTTTGACAAATCATCCTGGCAGATAATTTGTGGCACTGGGGGAGAAAGAATACTGTGCTGGCTATTTATTTATTTCATTTTTCTCCTCACAAGGGACAAATAGGATGCAGAAGATACAGTCACATCTCTGTCTATATGAATGCTAGATAGATTTCAAATCAATATTTAACTGTCACATACCAAACATAGATTAAAGTCTGATGATCATCTTCAGTCATGATTTTGGAATACAGCAAAATTGAGTGTTCTCTCTCTTACTTAAAAGGGTGGCAGGGTTTGGGGAGCTGGAGAAGGGAGGGGCAAGTGTGTGGCCCAAACTACTCAATTCACTGATTAAAGACCTATTCTTCCAGCTCACCATTATGGTCTGGAAATCACTTTCACTCACTTAACAAACCTGGCTAGGTTCAAATCAGTGACCCAAAGATGAGAAGCCGTGTTTCCCATTATCAGTCCTCTATGCTAGCCAAGTACCACAAAAGCATCTTCTGAGAAGCATTTTTGTTTATGCTAGTAAGTATTAGGAAAGGTGTTTGATGCTTATTGTCTAGCATATGGGAAATCTATGCTCTGTCACATTACTATACACAGCTATTCAAAACAAAGATTTTGCATTTGTGCAAAGTTTAAGTTTGAATTCCTTGTTGTCTTCTGTTTTTTTCAGAATAATAATTTTACTTGAAATCTATAACATTTCAGTTATAGAATAAACAGCGCCCTACAAAGATCAGTAAACTAAGACACCCAACAAACAATTGGTGACTAAATTTTAAAGATGGAGAAACTACAGCATAGACAAGAGAGGGGAATTCCTCAAGGTCACATTGTTAGTGGCAGAATCAAGAGGAGAACCCAGGAGTCCAGATGCCTAGGAGACCACACTCCCTCCTCTCAGTGGAAGGAAAAACCACACCAACCACATCAAGGTTAATTTTCTAACCCCATATTTTCATACAACAACCACAGAACATCTGTACATGCTTTCAAAAAGGGAAAAAAATATGAAAACAATGCAGCCAAAATTTATGGCACAAATGTATTTCCTAACTTAACATCATGCTGCCAGATTCCCGAGGAAGACCCAAAAGCTATTTTTGGAACTTTTGCTCTGAGGTTTTGCTTAAGGCTCAGCTTAACTTGAATTTTACACTTTTACCTTCTGTGTAAAAAAAAAAAAGTTTTATTATTAGATAGCTACAGAAAATATTATTTTTGAGCAGAGAAGAAGGATAAGATCATTTGGTCCCAGACGATTTTACTGAAATTGTTAAAAAAATCAGTCTTGAAATCTGTCGGGTGTGGAGCTGTTTTTTTGTGACATGGACACCTGACTACTTGAACTGAGACATCCACCCAGTTCACTGTGGACACCTGATTTGACCATCACATCCCAGTTTCCCCTTGTCTTTCATATGCAAATAACTGCAGAAGACTATTTAGCCTACAAGAGATTTGAAGTTAATCATAATCCTAATGATGCAAAGTAGCTAGAATGATGCAGAACATGTGTAAGGGATATATAGAACAGATATGCCTTGATTGATTAATAACTACTGATTCCTTCTGGCCCTTAAAAATTAGAAAAGCTATTCACTTCTGTTTATTCCTAAAATACGATCCACCTACAAAGAGAAGAAAATGGCATGCATCACATGAGACACTTTGTCGAAGGACCACAGATAAACCAAAGTCAGGAGTTCTCCCCAAGAATAGAAACTAAAATGGCTAAATGAGAGTATCATTAATCACCTAGGCAGGAATCTCAGAATTTGCATATGGATAAAAGCTCTTTCTCTCTCCCAATCTAGCTAAAAAGAACTCCAAGTCTTTCACCCCAAATTAGAATCTGCACATTTGTTTCCCTTGTGAGTCAGATCTACATCCTTCTACATGTGGGAAATGTCTACTGTAAGTCCTAAATAAGGTGAACTGCTTATGTACTTGTCTTAATATAAGAATGGCCATGCTGGGTCAGACCAATGGTCTATATAGTTCAGTATCTGGTCTTCGGCAGTGGCCAATGCCAGTGCTTCATCTCCTGTCGTCCAGTCCCAGCATCTGGCAGGCAGAGGTTTAGGGACACCCAGAGTCCCTAGGGTTAGGGTTAGGGTTTAGGGTTGCACCCCTGACCATATTGGCTAATAGCCAATGATGGACCTATCCCCCATGAACTTCTCTCATTCTTTTTTGAACCCAGTTTAGTTTTGGCCTTCACAATACCCTCTGGCAACAAGCCTTCCAAATATAGAAGATTAGAAGGATTGTGTTGGTTATCACTGTAAATAATTGCACTGTAGAAGTAATAGGAATTGTCTGGCACTGGCACAAGGAAAAAGAAATGTTAAAAGATATAAATTAAGGTATAAACTTTGGGATATTAAGATTAATTGCTTAAAAGGAGGGATCCCAACTGATAGTAGCGGCTAATAATGAAATAGAATCCTTGAAATGGATCAGACTTTAAAAGCCTCCGATAAGAAAAGGATTGAAAAAATCTGTTAGACACAATCACTATCTACTGGATAATAATGGAAGCTGCAAAGCAACTGAAAACTCTAAAATCTGAGAGAAGCAGTACTTGTGGAACCTTAGAGACTAACAAATTTATAAGAGCATAAGCTTTCGTGAGCTACAGCTCCCTTCATTAAAACCTGAGCACTCTTTTGGCATGTTTCCAGTAGCAATGGGGGTGGGGTGGGTAGGTGATGGGAGTCCCTCCTACAAGACCTGAAACCAGGTTATATAAACTGAAGTCACCATGTGCTCAAGAGCGTTGACTGCGAACAATGCCTGTGGGAAAGGTCCCTTCCCCCATCCCAGAGTGAACAGGACAAGAAGTGGCGAGATTTCATTTCAAAGACTATACTCGCTCCTCTCCTTTTTTATATAAATAACTAAACATTATCTTGCTGAGTCTACATTCTCTAGTGATACCTCAAGTAACCATATTTTAGATTTAAACTCCTTTATAAGTCCAAGCAAACTGGCCTAAGAAAAACTGAAAACAATAACTTTAAGCAATTTGTTTTAGTATTCTAAACTTGTCCCTTTGGGATTCATCTAGTCAAAGAGACACAACCACATGCTTCAAAGCTCCTTAAAGACAGGTATACCCATGGAAGTGTGATAAATGTGTTAGGTTTCACAGTAGCAGCCGTGTTAGTCTGTATTCGCAAAAAGAAAAGGAGTACTTGTGGCACCTTAGAGACTAACCAATTTATTTGGGCATAAGCTTTCGTGAGCTACAGCTCACTTCATCGGATGCATCCGATGAAGTGAGCTCTAGCTCACGAAAGCTTATGCCCAAATAAATTGGTTAGTCTCTAAGGTGCCACAAGTACTCCTTTTCTTTTTATAAATGTGTTAGGTACTAAAGAACTGGGAACTCATGATCATATATACATATAATAAGAAATCTTGGTAATTTGCATTGTTTCTTGATATAACTGCTGAGCCTCAACTCCAGTCTGTGATAATGGCTCTCAAAACTGAATTGTGCGTGTAGTACACACAGTTGGTTGCATTTACTTTTGAGTGGTGAACTGGTGATTGTATATTAATGTGGTTCTGGGTGAATTAATAAATTGTTGATTGGTTAAGAATAAACAAGTGTCCTGATTTAAGAAATACTGTTCAAGTTAGAAGTTGACCTGAAAAAACCCAAGCATTAAAACTATTAAGGCTAACCACTCCCTAGACTCAATAAAGAAGTGTCATCCTATTGGATTCGATTATATATTGCCAAACCGAGTTTGCTAGATTTCATCTATAAAATCTAAATGACATCTTGGCAAATTCATAAATTGACCCCCTTTTCATGCTTACACATGCATTCATCGTGTTTATCTACTGCAATTCAACAACTTCTGTGTTTCACCTCAGAGGTGGCTGCATTATACTTCTGGGGTATTGAAAATGGAATACATGATTTGTTATATATTCCAAAGCTTATTTTTCACAAATATGGCAAAGAAAATAAAGGTATTATTTTCTATTTAGGCTTAAGCTTTCAAACCTGGGACCTAAAAGAAGGAACCAAAAACCTAAATACACACCAACTGATTTTCACAGATACTCAGTGAGCACACACAAGCCTGAGTGAAATCATTGGGAGCTACACATACTCAGAACTTTGGAATATCAGACAGTTATTATTTGGGAGCCTAACTTTAGATAGCCTGATTTGGAAAAAGCTGGTCTTTGTCTTCAGTGGAACACTTATTTTTTCCCCCCAGGTTACAACAGGTTGTATGGGGAAATGGAAGAGAAGAGAAAAGAATGATCATTTAAGGATGAGGTGAGTACATTTTGTTATGCACATCCAGAGAAGAAGCCAGCGACAATCACAGCCCATTCTAATTTTTTACAATACCCTTTATTTCCTGCCTTTACAAATAAAAAGGTGGGGAAGGCTATTCTGCAATCATCTGATAGTTGGAACATTTACAAAACGAGTCATCGATCTGAATTCTTGTGGAGGGCATCTGGCCCTGTATCGCTGCAGAAGAACACTATAATTTCAGCCCTGAACAGTGCTAAAAGATAATGCCATCACTACCCCTACCATCTATAAATAACAGCTGCACTGGATTCAGCAGGGTCACGTGGAAAAGCTGACTAAGGATACATGTATGTGTGTGGGAGCACACATTTGGAAACCAAGCTTTAGTGTTCCAAATTTAGCTCTGGTCCCTTCACTCCCTCTGGTCTGCAGAGAAGTACTGTTATTTATTTATTTTCCAATCCAGCTCTGCCCTAGGAAGCTGCTGAGTAGGATATTAACAGGGTATTGTGTAAAATCATATCATGTGCTGCTGTGCACAAGACCGCTCAGAAAGGCAGACAAGAACCAATTCCTGAGGCAGCTCTGTTAACCCTCCCTCCCCTCTAATTGACACAGTATCTCAACCACTGAAAAGGCAAATCGGCCTGAGAGACGCAGATGAAGGAAAGGGGTGGGTGGCATAAAAGAGCAAGCATGCACAAGACAGCGCAGAATGGATGCCACACAGTAAAACAGTTTTGCAGTCTTGCACTGAACTGCAGAGTGTCTCCCCCCTCCCTCCTGTGAATATTTCAGAAGCAGGATTAGGACAACACAGAAATGAATAAAATCTGAATGAGTCAAGAAATTAGATCTTAAGACCAATTTTATCTGGCAAAACTGGTTGTAGAAATGCAGAAGAACCAAATGATTTTATCTGCTTTGACTGCTTAAGTAATTCTACGGTATTAGTAACAAAGATAGATAGGAAACCATTTCAAACAAGTTATACATGACTCCTCAGGGTTTCTCTTCGAAAATGTTTGGAATAGAAGTTGACATGGTCAATGCAGAATGAAAAAGATGTTTTGTTTATCTATCTGTAATAACCCCAAGTCATTAACAGGGAATAGATTTTGATATTTGGAAGAAAATTCGGGGCAGGGGGGGACAACAACAAAATAGGATGTTCCCAAGGCTTCAGTTCTGTTATTTCTACAGAGCTGTTGTTGTGTGTGGAACTGTGGGATTTTTTGTTTTTGTTTTTAACATAAACACGGACAATCTTTCTGATATCTTATTCTGCAGGAAATCAACAGCTCACATCACCACTGATCATTCTCTCGGACTAGAAACTAAATATGTGAGACAATTCAATGGCATCTGGAGAAAGGGAAACAGAGGGGATATCAGAACACCAAGTATTACTACATGACAATTTGGAGGATGCTATCCAAGAACATAAGATGATGAATAACAGTTCCAGTTTCTTCTTGATCAGCACAATTCTGGATTTGATCCTGCTCCTAGTAAAGTCAGTGGAAGTTCTGCAATTGACTTCAAGGGTAGCATGACCAAGCCTTCTGTTACCTCTGTATAATGCCGACAGTTCTGATCCTTCTATGGGGACATACAGTCAGACGTCATGTTGCAAAAGGCATTTCTATTCTTCAAATCAGAGAAAACTGTAATCTGCTGGTCTGACATTTTAAAACTTTAGTGACAAGATCATATAGCTTATGGAAAAAATGACTGAAATGGGGATGGGAAAAGAAGAGAAGAGAGAGCAGAAGGTAAGAGCTCTGTAGAAGTGGAGAAATACAGATTTTCACCAGTGTTTGGAGATAGCACTCCAGTGAAGTTATCAACTGTCTTTGGACTGTTGTGCGCATACATGGCCCTTTGCAAATACAAAAGACTTGGTCCCTATTCTGTTGAACTTGAAACAAACACAATACGTGGGATAATAATTCAAAACATGATGGCTTGGACAAGGAATTCTCAAGGAGTCTAATGTAGGAAAGTTTCCTGGGGCAGTGTGTAGGGGCGGGGGGTTATAAAAGGATTGAAAGGGAAGAGGGCTTTGGAGACAGGAAGTGGAAAACTCTTCCAAGGGTAACAGCTTTGAAAGGAGTGAAACAGGAGAAAGAAATGAAGAAAGCCCTAAAGAGCAGAGAGGAAAATAGGGAATGAGAGTAGCAGGAAAGTAAAGGCACTGGTAAAGGTGAATGAAGGATGTGTAACTAAGCCTGTTAAAGTAAAAAGAAATTAAAAGATTTCCCCCAGTTTTGGGTTTGCATTTTGTTTTGACAACCAGCTAGAGAGGGCAGGGACAGGTGTTCCTACATGTTAGAGTGGGCTCTGCCTCAGGAGACCTAGACACCATTTGACCTTCCCCTCTTCACTGTTTAAAGACAGAGCTGATTAGGCTCAGTTGAGATGTCCTGTTCTGAGCCATTCACCTAAGCTGATAAGTTTCCTTACTCATGGAATAGAGGCCAGTAGTAAATATTAAATCTGCCAAAATGCAGCCATTGAGATAATAAAGGCACGAACCCCATTCTGTTCTCATCTTTTACAACTAAACACACCTATACCATGAACCTGAAGTTTGGAGCTCCCAAATGTCTGGAATAATGCCCAGAAGCTGGATACTGCAGCCATTTGCAAAAGAAAGCAGGAGAAACCACTTCAAATATCTTGTGATTGACCTGGGGAAAGTGTTGCACAATAGAATTACTCCTGCTCTTATTCCAGATGATTGTTCATTTTCAAAATAGCAAAGAATAAACTATACACAGGGAATCTAGCCAAGCTCCCATATTGGTGTAGTCCCACTAAAAGAGAAGAGCAGGGTTGATGCCTAGATTCTTCTTGATAAGAACTATACACAGGGAATCTAGCCAAGCTCCCATATTGGTGTAGTCCCACTAAAAGAGAAGAGCAGGGTTGATGCCTAGATTCTTCTTGATAAGGATATCAGGAACATGGAATCTGCACATGTACAAGCATCTACTACATGTGGGTGGAATGGGATCAATGCAGAATACTGGCTCAAGTTCAAGTACCTGCCATCCAAAGTCTAAAAATTAAAATGAGAAAAGCTGCTATTATGGTATGGTCACTGTGGTTCAAGTGTTGCAATGGCCAGAAGACTAGTATCAAAATTACCTTCCTGCACAACATACCTTCTCTCCCTGAGTCTTCTGGGTCATATCCGCTCATGCGACTGACAAAAGCCTTGCAGGGTCAAAACCATTATGGAAGAACAAGATACATGTTGTGCTCTCTCCTGCATTATCAACAAAATTATCAACTATGTTATAGCTGCAAAATCTGTATTGCTAGAAATGATAGAAGCAGCAGAAGGAACATCTCCATTTCAGGTTCCGGTGTGACTTTGCAGGACTGGACAGCTGGGAAAAAATAACTTCTGACTTGTAAACGAGGGACAATTGATGTGGAAGATACTGAGGACAATAAGGTGCCTATCTAACTCCTTTTTAAGATGATCAACACTTCAGCAAGGCAGGGACAGTGTCCACTTCTACTTTTGCACATCACTCATCGTAGTGGGACCAGAATCGTAACGGAGGCTCCTGGTATTATCATCATAAAAATATTAAATATCAATAATAATGTGGAATATTTTCAAACTAGGAAAAATATCAGGATTAAGAGGGCCATATTCAATTCTGCTAATACTCAGCATTTCTTTTATTGTTTTGTAATATTTACACTGCAGCAGCATCCCAAAATAGGTACTTTCCAAACAGAGGAATGCGCAGTACCTCTGTCAAACATCATGTAGTACAACAGAAATACATGTACATAAAAGCACTTTTCATCTTTAAGTCACCTGATGAACACTCGCAAAGCTGCACCTAACCTGTGAAACGTGCAGCACCCTAATTTTACAAAGGGAGAAACTGAGACAGCGAGGTTATCCCTTAGGAAAATGGCCAAATGGATGTGCTGTAGGGACTAGTTAATTTCATGGCGGGGTCTGGTGAGAACCCCATAGTGGACACAGCACCAGGGAGAAACAGCAGCCTGTGGCTGCTGGGTGGTGGTTCTGGGGCAGGACTCCTGCCTACAGTCTGTTTGGTCACATTTCTGCTATTGTATTTCTCCTATTGGTCACATTTCTTCTATTGTATTTCGGTCTCCCTTATTGGGTAAGAGTGGACATGAGGAGTACAAGGGAGACATAGAGCTTGGCCATACATATAGGGGAGGACTCTTCAAATTTGGAAAGAAGGGAGGGAACTGTGCTGGAGGATGAATATGCTTCAAACTCAGTATCTCAGTGTCAGTTCCTGAGGACAAGCATACTTGACCATAGCATCCTAAAAGGCAAGGACATTGCTTAAATCAGCAACAGAGCTGGAATAAAGACTCAAACTCCTTTCAGGTCTGTGCTGAGCTCACTAAACCATACAAAATTGTTTTTAATGTCTTACACTATCACTGGGAGAGATCCTCAGCTGGTTGAAATGGGCGTAGCTCCATCAACTTCAATGCCATTCCATTTGACTTCAGTAGAGCAATCCAGCTGAGAATCTGGACCCTCTGTTTCTTTGGGGCACTTTAAAATATATGAACTAATAATTATATGGGATAAAAGAGAAAGATACAAGAGAAACTGAACCCTGCATGTCACAATGAGTTCTGCAAAGACAGATGGAAGAGTCACAAATGTAATATTTCTATTTCATAAAGGAATAATTGTAAAAATGTTCCTAGCGTGATGAGCACACCAATGAAGACTTGTAAAGAAGTAAAGGCTGGAACACTAATCTTTCTTAATGGGTGGGATTCCAGGAATACCCTGAAATTAACGGAGGTTAGTGCATGTTCTTGGTATAATGTATAGATTTAGTTATACATTTTGATCAGCACCAATAAAGATCAAAGGCTATTCTGGTTTTAGTTCTAGAAAGTAAGTCAGGTACATTAAAAAAAAGGAGTAGAGGCTGAGGAACAGGATCTAGCAATCAACAATATAAAATGAAGTAGGCTAGTTCACTGAAATATACATGAAAGGCAGCACCTCAAGAGGCCTGGACTTAAAGCTTTCAGAAAGTACAGAATAAGCTCATGCTATTAAAGTCTGGAATAAACTAATATAGAAAAGTAGGATATGTTTAAGGAAGCATTAGAATGGCAGTAGTGTAAATTCATCCAGGTAAAATCTAGGAATCAAAAAGGATAGCAGGACGCAACATGGCTAAGCCAAGATAAACCGTATGTAAGATAAAAGGAATGCATAGAAAAGGTACAAAGGACTTGGTATAAGGGAAGACTGGAAGAATTATATGGTCTACAGCCCATAAAACTGAAGATGACATGATGAAATAAACTTAACATTCTGAATAAGAGAACATCTTAACTAACTAAATGGTTCCTCAAGAACAAACAATAGATGAATAGTGATTTTTTTTTTTTTAAAGAGGACTAAGATGAGGAAGAAACTGAAGATATGAAAAATAGTCACTAAGCAAGAACAGTGACTCTCTTTATAAATGGAGAACACTTGCCTAAGTCAAGGGTAAGATGTTTAGGCAAGGAGATGAGAAACTATTATAACAAGGGATGATAGAGCAATTAACAAACAAAGCTGGAAGTTTTTAAAACTGATAAAACAATGTTTATAGCACTGACGTTGCACACAGCAGTCTGCAAGACATGACATCACTACTAGAGAAATCTTTGCTCATATGGGAAGCTATAGTGAATCAGCCAATTGGTTCAATAAGCCCAGTTTTCTTCATCGATAAGTGACCAAACTTGATGCTTTAGAGGAAGGAGAAAATATTTCCAAGACGTTTACTTATTCAGTTGTGTTTTCCAGGAATTCCCAACTCCCGCGGTGCACCGTTGAAGCCCAGACACATGAGCTTTGACTACAATTTTCTATGCCCACAGAACTAGAAATATAACTGGTCACAAAATCATGCTCAGGTAAGTTAAACCTAAATTCTGAATAGAGTCTTGAAATATATTAAAAATTCCTTTTTAAGTGGGTCATGCAGCAGTTGCTTCTAGAATTATTTTATCAGTGAATGAATTTTATCAATGTAATTGTGTTCCTGTTTGACAGTGTACTGGAATCTTTTTGATCTACTAGAGTTTATATATTCCATCCAGGCAAAAACCAGATAAATAAAAAGTGCTACGATAACTACAAAAATGCACAAGTGATCTATCAGATAATCAGAAATGAGTGGTGAAAAGAAATCACTATAAGTAAGTGAAAGGACTACATTAGAAATCTGCTTAGCTCTTTGGAGCAGGGAACGTGTCTGCATGTGTTTGCATGCTTAGCACAATGGGGATGCTCAGCTGGTATTGTTTAGCATGAAGACTAAACAAATAATAAGCAATAGTGGTAAATGTTATAATCTCAGGAAAGCAGTGTATTTGTGATGGCATTTGTTATACTAGAGATATTACGGTGATAAGGAAGGAGTGTGGATCCTTAATGTGCTATCAGCTAAAAAACGAGGTGATCTTGCATAAATCATGAGAGTTCACAATGCAGTCTACATTGCTACAGAAAACTTGTAAAATCCAAAGGTGCCCTGAATGAGCTCACAAACTGCACAATGGGAACCCAGCAATTTTGGCATGGCATGCTGAATAGTGTCTGAAGCCTTATATAAGTCGATATTTAACTCTTAATATCACAAAAAGGTGAAAAATTAAAATCAAAAGCAAGTCAAAAGTGGCAAGGGGCACAAGACACAAGCCACAAACAGTTTAAGCAGGAAGGAGCCGACAAGAACGCATCAGGTGCATCAGTTCTGAGAGCCAGTCCCATTCTTCTACGTGAAACCATGTGGCCGCTGGCTACACAAGTTTGGCATTTGACTGCAGTTAACTTAGTGTCCCGAGTCGAAACAAGCCATGCTGTATATTTAAATAAGTTGTTTTGCTGTTGGCAACAAAAGGAGAATACATATCAAAGTTTCAAAAGAACATTTATTAATTGGGAGGCAAAGAAAGTAATGAGAAACAATCTAGTCAGCTACAGGAGAACTTTAGATAATTATGTCATCTAGCCCAGATGGTACATGCAATTGGAGAAGGTAGATAGATAGATATCTGCGAACTATATGCCAAAAGAGAAAACAGGTCAGTGGACAAAGTGCTAACAAAAAATGACCTGTAAGCATAGTGGGTAAAAAATGTGATTTATATGTGCTTAAAACATATTGTGACAAAGTACAAGTAACAGAAGGGCAATGTTCAGTTTATGCTTGCAAGGTTATTGTCACACCTAAGGGCTAAAAATATACTTAAATCAAAGCTTATATTTTGGGAACACTGATGACACTTGCTTGGGAAACTTTCCTTTTTCCCCCTACAAAGGAGGAATGTTCAAGCCTTGCAGCAGGAGTTCACTACTACGCTGTATAAAAAACTCCTTAGACATTCAGTTCTACAGGACACTGTTGATTAGTATGTTAGACACTTTGAGGCAATGTAACGATTAGGAAAACAGCTCAAATATTTCAGAAGAGAAATGCTGCCATTGCTTCTAGAGTTGTTTCTCAGTGAAAAGAAATGAGTTAGGGGAACTAAATACTTCTGCTTTCTACTACTGAAGATAATAAATGTGATCTAGGCAAACATTTTATATTGCAAAACCTGCTTGCCAAACAAATTGGGAGACGTTGACCAATTAGAACCCTATAAGCAAACAAGATTTCTGTATAGCTCATTCACAAAAATGAGAGAAAGTCACCACAAGGGGCTACTGAAGCACCAATATCAGTCTATCAGTTCATGAGACCTACAGTAGATGTGTTTCGAGACAAACTAGCCTTCCCTTCCAAAACCTCCTACCCTTGCCACTTCCTCTCCCCCAGACTCCCAGTCCCAGATTCTCCTCCTTGTCCCTCTTTACTCCTTTTCCTTCCCCCAGTCTGGCTTTTGTCTCCGCTGTGTCCAAATCAAGTGGCTTCCTTCTGCATGCTGCCTGAGTGCCAGCAGGGGGAGTTTTGAGACCACAGGAGAGACAAGCTCCCTGCTCTCAACTGTGGTTGGTACCTGTCCCCTGGCCCAGAGTAGCAGGGACCCTTCAGCTTTGCCTGCACAGGAGGGAGCACGCTTTGTCACTCTGTCACATCTGTGGGGATGACACATGCAAAGTCCTGTTACACACAGGAGCTGTGAAGCGATGGAGCAGGCAGAGGGTTTGCCTACACTGGCACTTTACAGTGCTGCAACTTTCTCGCTCAGGGGTGTGAAAAAACACACCCAAGTGCTGCAAGTTTCAGCGCTGTAACATGCCAGTGTAGACAGTGCACCAGAGCTGGTAGCTATGCCCCTCATGGAGGTATGCCCCTCGCTGTGCTGCGACTACACAAGCCATGTTAAAGCGCTGTCATGGCAGCGCCTTAACATTGCCAGTGTAGACAAGCCCTAAGTCACTCTGTGGGGAAGAGTCATGTGTTGTCTGGTCAACACTAGGAGCCAAGAGAGGCTTGACATGCTCAGGTGAGGCCAGAATCTTTGGCGATTTAGCTGCTAAAATCGAAGAAGTTGCTACTGAGCCTCTGCAAACTATATTTTTCCAAAGGCTTATGATTGGCCAAATTTGGGGAGATTTTCAAGGGGATGGCCAAATGCGCATATCTCTCACAAAGGCCACCTCCTGCTGAATTTCAAGTCCCTGATTCAAAGCATGGGGCGTTAGAGCTGTTAAAAAAAAAAAAGTCACCAGTTTTTGTTTTTTTAACAAAACACATGTATTTTCGTCCTAGCTTTGTTCACAGAAATGGCTGTACCATTTTGGCTAAAATTCGTATACAAGACTGAGGTAGACACTCATCATATAAAATTTCAATCCTAATGGTTAAAGTTTGGCAAAATTATAATAAACTAAAATTAGGGTCTAATAATAGGAAGTGACAGGATACCTTAACAACAGGCAGGGCTTACCAGCCCTACCTGCAAAATAAATATATGAATTGAATGCTCAGAGTTTACCACTGTGCCACATAAGACTAAAATGATGCCAACGATCCTTTATCAAAAGCTTAAAACCAAAGAAAGCTTGATGAAATTTCCCTCTGTAACTGCTAATGTCATTTGGGTATAAACATGCAGCCTAAAGCGTATGGCATAAAGCACTGATACAGCTTACAATATGATGATTTATTTTGGTCAGGTCAGCCCTTTCCTACCTACATGAAAAAACGGTCAATGAACAGTGTATAGGAAGCGCACGCACACACACACACACGCACACATACAGAGGATTTAGTTTCCTAAGCAATGAAACTCTTCTACTATAGAATGATTTTTTAACAAGGTGAAGTTATTATACCAAAAAACCCTTAAAATATGTTCTTTCTAGCCTCATTCCCCCCCTTCCCCGCACTGGTGAAATGTAGAATAACTTGAATTCAGGCAGCCTAAAAGCCTCATTTTTCTTACAGGCTATGACATTTAGTACCACTATCAGCTACCCTCAAGGGTGCCAGAGTCACTGAACTTTTTCTTAATGTGAATTTAGGGGCACATGAAAGGTTCTGGAGTGACAATCTTAGGAGACTAAGGCCCTCTATTTAACCACAGAAAAGTTACAACACAGAGAACACTCATGAGCTTTTCCACCAATACCCCCTTACCTGGAAGAACACTGCATTTTGGGAGGGAGGGCACTTCAGTCCAATGCCCATTTAATCACTGGTCTCTTTATTGAGACTACAACATGAGTGCCAATTGTAATGGTAATTTAGGAGGTGCAGACACCTGTCCACTAGCAACTGGAGTGAGATCAATGGCTTATTTGAAAGAAAGCATCAAATCGCTGTCAGAGGTCAGCTACTTGAATTAACTCTCTCCTTTATGAGAGAAGGGAGAGAAACTTCACACTGCTTGGTGGGTTTTTTGTTTTTTGATCAGGAGCTCAGATGCTCCAGAGAAGAGTGGATATAAGTAACATGATAGATTAGAGATCTTAAAGTTACAGATAATGATGTTAAAGGTGTCTTTTTTTCTTGTACAACAGCTCATTCTTTTTTAAGTGGCATAAACTGTTTAGATGCAATTTTTTCAGCTTTAACAAATACTTTTATTTTTTCATTTTTCAAGAAGTTCTTTCTAATCTTCATATATCTTCACAACTGTACTTTGCAAACGAATAGGATACTGAAAACCAGTTCGCCCAAGCGTACAAAACTGCAACAGTCAATAAATACATTGACCCTTCCCCTACCCAACAAATCAGCACTCACTGGAAGCATCATTTAAGTGCTTCCCCATGTAGTTAGAGATTGTGGTAAAAGTTAGCAAATGGTATCTTTTAATGGATTATGTTGCACAAGTTTCTTTAAATGAAAAATAATTAATTCCCATCCAGATGAGGCAAGAAAGTCTTTTTTGCATTCCCATTTTAAAGCTGGGAAAGCTAAAATGCAGAAAAACAAATTCAAACTTGGAATAAGCAGGAAGGTGCAATTACACTGAAGTCAGTAGGGTTGTACCTGCTTACCCCAGGTATGAATTTGCCCCACAGTCTAAAAATCAACATTTTCTAAAGTGGCCTCTGATTTTAGGTATCCAAGCTGAGATGCATAGGGCCATATTTTCAGAGGCACTAAATACCTATAGCAAATCAACTGACTTCTGTTAATTCTAGATGGAACCAGAAGAGGACACAACAACATTTTGTGAGAAAAGGCTGTTCTTGCATTATTTACAACTCTGCCAAGAGGCAGCAATAACTGGGGAACAATAGTCTGGAGACCTGAATTCTATTCCCAATTGCCTCTGACTTCCTGTGCAATCATGAGCCAGCCACTTGGCCTCACTATGCCATAGTTTCTCTGTCTGAAATAGACAGATATTTGAAATTTACTCTGATTCAAAGTGCAATACAAGAATAACTAGCATTATCATAGCTGTGAAGCACTAACCATCTCATTATGGGAGACAACCTATTCTCACGAGGTACGACATTCCAGGATGCCATCCAGACCAGTAAGCGGCTATGTCATGTTTGCCATGCAACCTGGGGTGCTTCACTTGGCTTTGCTGCTGTAGCTCCCACCTGGGCCTCTCGTAAATAGTCTGCCAGCATGCAGGTCACACCCTGAGTATCTGTGTACAATCACATCCCTGGTCCAGCAGCTCTGACCCCTGCAACCTGTCAGCAAACATCAGCCACACTCTGGCTTCCAGCTGTCTTGGTTACTGTTTGCAGGGTGATCCCAACACACAACTCCAGTCTCAAATTTTCCCCAAAAAACGTATTCTGCACCGTCCAGCTGTCTCCTGGACAGTTTAGATATATTAGGTCTGTTGCCCCTCTAATGGGATCAATATACTACAGTCTGCTACCGTAAACGGAGTTACCCAAAATTCACAACACTGGATAAGTTTTAATTAAAGAATAAAACAAGTTTATTTAACTACAAGGAGATAAGTTTTAAGTGAGTACAAGTAAAAGCATGAAAGTCAGAAATGCTTACAAGAGAAATAAAGTAGGACTGTCAATTAACTGGAGTTAACTCATGCGATTAACTAAAAAAAAAATTAATCATGATTTAAAAAATTAATCGCGATTAATATCACTGTTAAACAACAGAATACCAGTTGAAATTTATTAACTATTTTGGAAGTTATTCTACATTTTCATATATTGTATTCTGTGTTTCAACTGAAATCAAAGTGTATATTATTTTTTATTACAAATATTTTCACTATAAAAATGATAAAAGAAATAGTATTTTTCAATTCACCTCATACAAGTATTGTAGTGCAATCAATTTGTCGTGAAAGTGCAACTTACAAATGTAGATTTTTTTTTGTTACGTAACTGCACTCACAAACAAGACAATGTAAAACTTCAGAGCTTACAAGTCCATTGAGTCCTACTTGTTGTTCATCCAATCACTAAGACAAACACATGTGTTTACATTTACATGAAGTGAGAACAGGCATTTGCATGGCACATTTGTACCTGGCATTGCAAGGTATTTACCTGCCAGATATGCTAAACATTCGTATGCCCCTTCATGCGTCGACCACCATTCCAGATGACATGCTTCCATGCTGATGACGTTTGTTAAAAAAATAATGTGTTAATTAAATTTGTGACTGAACTCCTTGGGGGAGAATTGTATGTCCTCTGCTCTGTTTTACCTGCATTCTGCCGTATAGTTCATGTTATAGCAGTCTCAGATGATGACCCAGCACATGTTGTTCATTTTAAGAACACTTTCACTGCAGAATTCACAAAACGCAAAGACAATGTGAGATTTCTAAAGATAGCTACAGCACTCGACCCAACCTTTAAGAATCTGAAGTGCCTTCCCAAATCTGAGAGGGATGGGGTGTGGAGCATTCGTTCAGAAGTCTTAAAAGAGCAACACTCCAGTGTGGAAACTACAGAACCCGAACCATCAAAAAAGGAAGTCAGCCTTCTGCTGGTGGCATCTGACTCAGATAATGAAAATGAACATGAGTTGGTCCACACTGCTTCGGATTGTTATTGAGCAGCACCAGTCATAAGCATGGACACATGTCTCCTGGAATGGTGGTTCAAGTATGAAGGGACATATGAATCTTTAGTGCATCTGGCACATAAATATCTAGTGACGCCAGCTACAACAATGCCATGCGAACTTCTGTTCTCACTTGCAGGTGACATTGTAAACAAGAAGCGGGCAGCATTATCTCCTGCAAATGTAAACAAACTTGTTTGTCTGTGAGATTAGCTGAACAGGAAGTAGGACTGAGTGGACTTGCAGGCTCCAAACTTTTACATTGTTTTATTTTTGAATGCAGTTTTTTTACATAATTCTACATTTGTAAGTTCAACTTTCATGATAAAGAGATTGCGCTACAGTACTTGTACTAGGTGAATTGAAAAATACTATTTATTTTGTTTTTTACACTACAAATACATGTAATCAAAAATAAATGTAAAGTGAGCACCGTGCACTTTGTATTGTGTTTTGTAATTGAAATCAATAGATTTGAAAATGTAGAAAACACCCACAAATATTGAAATAAATGGTATTCTATTATTAATTTTTTAATCGCTTGACAGCCCCAAAATAAAGATAAAATGCTCCCTAGGACTAAAACTTAAGAAGCTAGACAAGATAAAATTCTTACCACATGCTCCCAAATTTCAGGTCAGGATCTCTCCCAAAGTCAAATGGGCTGGTTTCTTTTGTGTTCTTGGGTGAAAGAGCGAGAGCTGGTGTTTTTGTCCCTCACTTTTATAGTTCAGTCACTCTTTAAAATGCATTTTCCTGAAGGTTACCCTCAGATAAAGTTCATTCATGCTATGAGGTTGAAGATGAGGAGTCTGGTGGTAAAAGAGGTTTCATGCTGTTGTTAGCTAAAATACAGATGTTTGCTTTTGCCCTCCTTCCTTGCCATAGAATGGCCACTTGACAGGTGATTTTGTCCCATTGACTTTGAGGACACCTGGCTACAGGCATCAGCTTGTCCTTCGTCTTTGAGAAACTGGTCTACCCACTGCCCAGACTTCTCTGGTAAATATATTCATTTTCAAATGTTACTTTTCAAGGCTTATTTTGTACAAAGATTATTACAATCATCAGTGTGTAGGGTGTGAATACAGAGGTGCATTCAGTCTCACCAAATACCTGTCAGGATCTCAGCTGCCTCCGGGCAGAGTCACCTAGCAACTCAATGAGCTCATCTGAATGCAGTAAACCCTCATGAAGTGACTGTGCTCCCTGATTGAGCACAGAAGAGACAACAGCGATCACTGTTTAAGCCCTGTTGCAACAGCAGCACAGCGGCTGGTCAATGCGTTCCACACCCATAATTGTGCCAGACATGCTTCCTATCTGGCCCTTGCTCCAACCTTTGCCTGCTCTGCTCCAGCCCTAGTCCCTACCTACCTCTGAACTCCTGATTCCTGGCTCTGACCACTGGCTTGTCTCCTAACCATGACTCTGGCTCTGCCCTTTGGTTCTGTTCAGGCTCCTGGTTCCAATCACTGGCTTATGTCCTGACCCCGCCTCCGGTTCTACCCTCTGATTCTGCTTCGACCACGAGGCCAGACTCCTGCTCTGACCATTAGGTCACACTGTGATGTGTGACAGTATGCAGCTCAAAAGAGGATAATCCAAGTAGTTGGTTCGCAGCTAGCGGGTCACATGCTGGCATGGCAACCATCCATCTCAAAAGATATGGTGTAAGCACCAAAGCAATTCAGGCACTGTGTGTCATGTTGCAGGATCATGAACGGCTAAAAAGCCCAATTCTTGAGCAATAATCCTTGTCACAAATAGTGCAGGCATAAGGCACAGGGTCAGCGGATGAAGCCACCACACTATGAGAGTTTGAGGCCTGCTGAGCTTTCCTCTTGCTTTCCTCTCCCTCAAGCACCTCTCTTCATCCTTTGACTCCCTGACACAGTGCACTTTCCAGCTGACCTGTTGCTACCCATATCTTTCCAGCTTGTGGTGTCTATGTTGGAAGTTTTCAAGTGCCTCTTCCAAAATGTCCTTGAACCTGAAACCCTGAACTTGGGGTCACATCCCACAGAAAGGGGTTTCCCCTACTGCTAAATGGGAGATGAATACCAGGTAGATCCTAGCTCTGTGGGAGGATGGTCCCAGTATGGGAAAGCTTGAGAGTCAATGATCTAAGATAAAGATAAACATAAAATCAACTGGACACTTACCCTGTTGAATCCTCAGACCTATTTAAGTCCATCTGTTATTATGAAAACAAGTTTTGTAAGTGTACCTGGGGAGAAAAGCCCTAGCTACATAACTTTGTCTGCTTGTCCAGAAATACAACCTAGTTTGCTCACAAGAGAAACTATTCATGGATAGAAAAGGCAGTGCATAATTTGTAAGTCTTTGCAGGGTGTTTTTCCCCCAAGGTTCCCTTTTCCTAGAAACAGCATGAGCGAGACAGAGCTTTGCTCCCCCTACTAGTCTTGACTATTTTCCGTCTTGAATGAGTGAATCGTAAAGAGCTCTAGACACAAAGTTCAGTATAAGTAACTGCCAAGACGGAAAGCACTCATTACTAATTTAAAAGCACCCTTTGTGTGAATGACTACAGTAGGGAATGTTGAATTAAAAAAAAACAAAAAAACCACACATGCAAAATGAACAGAGTCCATCTATCCAACACAGCATAAACAGCAATCAGACACTACTTTCTCCTTTATCTTTTTTCTCAAGCTGACCTTGTCGATCCACTAGACCGTGAGTCAGTGCACTGTATTTATAATAACAGAGAGCGCCAGCAGACAGCTGACTTCCACTAGAACGTCAGCAAAACGCCAGCTTTTTCCTTTGCCTTCAAGACTCCCTTCTGACCTCCATGCAATTAGAGTTTCAGGAATAAAACATTTTAAAAGTTTGCTCAAGGAGTGCCTATCAATTAATACTTAGTACTACAGACAATTACAGTATCATAGAATAGCTCCAAGAAGTAAAGGAAGGTTTTTTATTGCAGTTCGAACCCAGTGACAGCCATCAGTTTACAATTATATACTATAAATCATTAACATTCTGTATTGCAACAATTTATTATGCTTTAGACTGAAATGCAGTATCAACAAATTTTCCCCTTCTCCTCATGTAGAGTCTGTTACATACACTTTGCAGGACATTTGATCTAAATCCGCCCTTTAAAAAGAAAAAGCAGCAGAGGTATTAGGGGTCATCCTGGGAATTTCAGACCAGTAGACCTTGCTTCAGTGCCAGGGAAACCAGTTGAAATGGTAATTAAAAATACAAGAATAAAACAACCAGACGAGAGAGGTAAACTACTAGAATTCTTTGAGTATGTCAACAAAATAACATGTCAAACAGAACATGCTCAGATAATTTGGGTTGGGACTATTTAGTTTAGAAAGCAGATGAATAAGAGGGGACAGAGAGGTATACAAAATAATGAATTGTCCAGAAAAAGGAAGTTAGGCACTCCTGTTTCTCCTTTCACATAATCCAAAATGCTAGTGTATGGAACTAACATATCACTGACGCCAAGAGCACAGCAAAATTCAAAAGATGATTAAGTGCTTATGTGAATAATGAGCATGTCTACAGTGATGTTAGAAAGGATAAAAAAATTGGGACACAAAGGGACCGTTGGCATTGGTATTAGCCAACCACTAACTTGCTTGGGGCCCTTATAGCTATCCAGTGTGTGTGCATGTGTGCACACATTCTGACTGTGTGGTGATGTTTGTAGTTTTTAAGAACTTAAAGCACAGAAGAGAATAAATCATACCATTTCATCCATTTGCGGAAACATGGAATACCATGGGAGTTCAGATCCATCAA
Source organism: Chelonia mydas (assembly GCF_015237465.2). Taxonomy (NCBI): domain Eukaryota; kingdom Metazoa; phylum Chordata; order Testudines; family Cheloniidae; genus Chelonia; species Chelonia mydas. Next base: position 65,684,455 of record NC_057853.1, on the reverse strand, counting down.
ATTAATGTTACTTAATATTCTACTTTGATTTTCACCTCCACAATGAAAGTAGCATGTCTAAATCTCTTGTATGACTAATAGCTATAAAGGACAACAAATCAAATCAAAGGATCAGAAAACACAAGGTTAGCAAATCAAGGGTCAGAAAAAAGAACTGCATTATATAAGACCGTTGCCTATACAGTGTGCTGGACTGGTGCATTTCAAAGCAAGCTGTTCATTCCAGGCAGCATGTACATCAAGACAATTATTTGTTTTCATGTCTCCAGTGTTTAATCACCACAAAAATGTAACTCTGCGCCTTACATTTCTGATGAAGCTCATAAAAAATTAATAGAAAGAGACGAAGGAAACATGATGTGAGGTGATATTACGTCCAGATGACAAGACGACAATTGCAAGCCTTGTATGCCCACCACAAATAGTAAAGCTTGCTTTGTTTTTAAAGGGAAATTGGGTATCATTTTGAAACTACAAACTGAATTATAAAATACACAGCAAAATTTGTTAGCCATGACGACAGAAGTATATGCACTGGTCAAATATATTGATTTTATTTTTTAGCTTCTTTATAGTTTAGTTTTTGGGAGACACAAGTATAGGAGAAGAAAAACTCTTGTGGTGACATCCCAACCCCACTGAAGTTTATTGCAACACTTCCATTGACTTCAGTGAGGCCAGGATTCCACCCCTCTGGATGAGATTCTGATTGTGCCTCTAAGACGGGGTGGGCCAACCTGAGCTTGAGAAAGAGCCAGAATTTACCAAGGTACATTGCCAAAGAGCCACAGTAATACGTCAGCAGCCCCGCAGCAGCTCCCTCCCCCCACCCCCCCCGCTCCCAGCGCCTCCCACCGGCAGTCAGCCTCGCCGATCAGCGTCTCCCCCTCCCTCCCCATACCTCCTGATCAGCTGTTTCGTGGCATGCAGGAGGCTATGGGGTGGGGAAGGGGGGAGGAGCGAGGGCACCGCAGGCTCAGGGGAGGGGGTAGGAAGGGGTGGAGTGGGGGCAGGGCCTACGGCAGAGCCAGGGGTTGAGCAGTGAGCACCCCCCAGCACACAGGAAAGTTGGTGCCTCTAGCTCCAGCCCCAGAGTTGGTGCCTAGACAAGGAGCCGCATATTAACTTCTGAAGAGCCACATGTGGCTCCGGAGCCACAGGCTGGCCATCCCTGCTCTAAGAGATGCAGCTCAGAACTCATACTCTAAAGGTGGCTTTAAGCCAACTGCATCCTCCTGATCCTGGAATGCTCTACAGCCCCCGGCCTAATTAAGATAAGGCCCCACCCAGAATCATTGCAGAGCTGTGTGCTGTGGCCCTGCCCCTGCCCTAGCCCTGCATTTCCTTGCAGCATTCCCTGGGTCAAGAAACTGGAAGTTTCTATCAGTTCTGTTATCTTCTGATGAAAGACTGGCTAGTTACTTATTTACATATCAGCGATAGGCAAAGATACTCCTTTCACAACAAACACTCCTTCTTAGAGCAACCTAATACAATAGGTGGGCTTGCTGTACTTTTTCCAGTATAGTTATACTGTACTACTCTTGCAATACTGTGCTAAATCAGAGCTGCAGAGTCCCTGCTTACCTTCATAGCAGTAGCCCTGCACATAAGAGTACACTGAAAATGTTATTATTTCCTCCTGAAATAAAAGTGCCATCACATAAATGGCAACAACACATCAGATGAAAATCAGTGACACAGAATATACATTAGAACTGAACTTAAACCATAGGACTTAACTTGCTTCAAAGGGGATTTAACTCAACTGTAGAAAGGAGATTGTTAGATTTCTTATTTATTCCCTCTCCTTGACATTCAGATAAAATCTGGTCAGTTTACAAGACAAAAGCTGATTCTTATAACCGTTCTGCAATCTTGCCCTGGGATTTCAAAACTCAACTGTGTTTTTTGCTCATTAACACCACTGCAAGAGGGAAAAAAAGTTAGAATTTAGTTGGTGATTCATGAGAATAAAACCCGGTTCACTCTCCAAAGCTGTATTTTATCTTCAAGGCTAACAGTAGTAAAGCAAGTAGATAAGAACCCAAAAGAAAAGCTATGAAGAACTGGAAGAGGCTGTTTTCAGTTAGTGACTTTTCTGACTAAAAATTACAGTTTAAAGTTCCAAGCATTAGATTTAATAATAGTACAGAAACACTTCTGAAACTAAAAGAACTACCTTCCTGAGTGGAGAAAATGTCATGCTTAAAATGATCTGCCCTACCTCCTCTAACATTTTGACAAACTTCTGATACACATTAAGCAGATTTTGTGTAATTCCACAGTAAATCTTGCAATTGTTTTTGGATTTATTGCTGTAGTGTACTTGTCTACACAATTACATCTCTGGCTGATATTTTGCTACTGTAATTGTAAGGTAATTCCCTGTGTGTTTACGATTGATGCTTATAATGCTATTGTTTTCTAAAGCACTATTTAAAAAAAAATAAGTATTTACCTCAGTGAGTTTGTACCCCTTGTAAAAATTAAATTAAATAGAACAAAAACTTGTTGTACGGATCCCTCTGATGAACAGACTGACTGGGGCTGTCTACTAAACAGATCAGCAGCATCCTTGAATCATATTAGTAAGCAATATACAAGCCACTAAGCTTAAAAGGGATGGAATTATAAATACTAATGAATTGTAAGAAGACAGATAGCAACTGAGATTACAATTCGATGAAAACTACCCTTCCATTAACAAGGACAATGGAAGAAAGTGTACAGCACATAGTAATTCAGTCCCCTCACAAACTGGTGCTCTGCAAGACTACTTAAGAGTGTCAAGATTAATCATTTGATTCTGGTTCAGAATCATGCCTCTGCTTATGTCATTTTGCTTTTCACATCTGTCCTAACTATTATATACCTGTTTATTTAAAGAAAAGAGCATATGGCACTGGAGAGACTCAAATAGCAAATGCAGACTAATGGGTACAGCTGTGATGCAGAGAAGTCGCTCAGGTACATTCACCCATCTGTCTACGCAGACCTAGCATAACATCGGGCAGCCCCCTCCAGCAAAAAAGAACAGTTCTGAAAATGAGAAGGTTTCTTAAACTGTAGTTTGAATTGTATTCGCCTTTCACATTTTAATTCAACAAAAGTTTTGTTTTCAGGCTAAAATTACAATGAAAAACTCATTGTTTCCATTAAGTATTAACATGTACAGCAAAAAGGGACATTTGGATACCTTATTATGGGGCTTGTTTCCCATCTCATCTGCACCAGTACACAGTTGCTTTGACTTATGGATTTATTTCTGATCTGCACTGGAATAAGTGAGATCCGAATCTGGTACTATCTGTTCCATAGTTGCACATATCGGTGATTACCCATGTACGTGCAGGTCCTCTTGACTTCAACCATAATGACTGTAGTTTTGTGGGTGTTCCATTGTTTATTTAGCCGTGATTATTTTGGAATCAGATTGCTAGAAGCACCATTTTTATATAGTGCAAATAGACTGGGTTACAGATTTACTGCATCAAACAATTTTCTTCACTATATTTATTCACTTAAATGTTGCTTTTCCCTATTTCCCTATTTATTTTGTATTGTTTTCTTGCTGTGTTTTAAATACATTTTAATGGAGTAGAAAAGATCTTGTGTTGATTTTTCTGATGGAAATAAAGTATTATTAACAAAAAATGATTCAAGACTTACATACAATCTTCCTCTCTCCTGCTGACACACACAACCTTACTTTAGTGCAAAGGAATCTGCACGCACAGAGATCCCTGTGACTTCAGTGGGACTATGTGTGGGGATAACGGCACTGCAGGGTCAGGATCCTTGACGGTATTAGGCACCAGTCCTGCACTGAATTCCATTTGCTTCAGCCCATTGCAGGATTGGTGCTTTAGTTTTTGTCCGAATTTTTGTTTTTGTTCGCTTTAGTGAAAACAGAAACTCCTAACACTCATTCATGGGAAACGAAAGATGGGATGCAATTCATAAAACCACTGAAGATAAGACTTAAAATATCAAAACAAAAACATAAACAAACCACTGATTATTTCAGGAGTTCTCAAACTGGGGGTTGGGACCCCTCAGGGGGTCGCCAGGGTATGGAATGGGGGTCGCGAGCTGTCAGTCTCTACTGCCAAACCCTGCTTTGCCTCCAGCATTTATAATGGTGGTAAATATATTAAAAAGTGTTTTTAATTTATAAGGGGGGGGCACAGTCAGAGGCTTCCTATGTGAAAGGGGGTCACCAGTACAAAAGTTTGAGAACTACTGGATTATTTGATTTTGTTTTACTCCAAGATGTCACTTTGAATAAATGATACCCAAATAAAAACAAGGAATTAATTTTCAGAAGGAAAAAAAATATTGAAAGCAAACTTGCTAAGATAAAAATGGCTTGAATCTGCAAGTTTATATTGTTGCAGCATACAGGAGAAGTTGAGCACAGCACAAACAATGCATGTTTGGGTTTAGTGCAGATAAAAGGATTAGGTACGCTGAAAGTAGGCTCCTTGATAGGAAGAATTCTAGTCCTATCCAGTACAATGGGCTGGTCAATCACTAGATTCATATTTTATGGCTTGGATTCACTTAACTGTAACATCAATAGTATATTATCGCTGGATTAACGAGGAATTAAAAAAAAGATAAACATAATATTCCAGGCAGAGATTATAAAATGCTTGAAATAATGATCACGCTTAATTGGACCTCCTGAATATGGAGAGAGGTTCTACCAAAGATTAGATACGAACAACTGATATTTACTAATCATTATAAGATAAGTAAAAGGTACATGATAACATTTTCTAGACAAGTAAGCCAACAAAGAAAATGGGCAAGAAGAAATGTTGATCTTCACAAAGATCTTTTAAATATATTTTTTTAAACACAGCCAAAGACAGTCTCGAAAAACGGACCACATGAATTTTGGTCTAGAAGGCATTACTGCATTTCTATTAATTTACTAACGCTCCATAGATGTGGTTTAGACCAGTGTTTCTCAAGCTACAAGTATGTCTTGCCCTCATACGCATCAATTTCTTCCAAGAGGTGGGTCTAAGTGTGGGAGTGCAGAGAAAGCCCAGGTAGTACAAGGTATATGTGAAAGCATTTTCACTAGGGGCTCCAGCAATGTGAACTATTTTCTTGAAACCAGGCTGACCTGACTTAGTTTTCAGTATAGTTATCAAAGGAAACTCAGGCCAGGTTGTCCAAAGAGCAAGAAGAGATTGAACGACCTAGGGTCAAGTCTTGAGTGACTACAAATTCAGATAAAGAGAATGCGAAACTCACTAGTTACAATCATTAGCAGAGCCAAGCCTGTTTCAGCTGAGTTCTGTTAAGAATTTTTTTGTGGTTCTTTGAACCAGAAACTTAGGGTGGGATCAAATCCATCCAAACTGAAACCTCCAAATTATGCTCAGCTCTACTAGGACTCATCTTAAAGGTGACCTGCAAAAGGGAAAAAAAAGTTGTTTTTTCTTTAATGCTTCTTTATAATGTCAGGAAGAAAAAGAACAAGTCTGAGAAGCTGCTCTAGTGTAGTTAAATCACTTCAAATCTACAGATCTTTTCTTTATCTCTTTGCAAAATTGCAGAGTATTCAGGTTTACTGGCACAATACCATTACTTGTGACACTAAAGGGATGTCACAAGATAAAGGAAAATATAATGCCACAAGGAGAATGGCTATTTCTAGCTAGATATTGAAGAGTGTCCACAGGAGACTTTCTAGGAATGAGTTTTATTTTTCTTTTGTGGAAACCTGAAGAAGCAGCCTGAACTAACCTTACAAGCTTTTAGAGTATATTCATAATTCTGACATTCACTAACGAACAACAGGGAAGATCTAAGTATGATTACTCAGTGTGAGAGACAAAGAGGAGTATAGAGAAACCAGTGATTGGTGAGACCTCAAAAAAAAGTTTGCAAGTTCAAATCAGCCCTGAGAAGTTTAGGTACTCCCAGAATTTTAATGCTTCTTGCCTCTTTTGCTACTTGAGACCATTCAAGTAAATCTTCCATCCACCCAACAACCCTAGAAAAGGTTTGGTGTAAATATACCAGCAATTCCTCCTAGCATAGATGTAGCTTAGACCATGTCTAAACTGCCACTTTACAGCACTGCAACTTTCTCACTCAGGTATGTAAAAAAACACTACTCCCCTTGTGGGGGTGGTTTTTTTTTTTTTTTTTTTTTTTTTTTTACAGCGCTGGCACTGTGACTACACAGCCACATTAAAGCGCTGCTGCTGGTAGTGAAGACATACCCTTAGACTGTCAAAAAAGTGCCTTTTCCAGTATAGTTTATACTGGTTCCCTGATCAAAATAAGCTATATAAGCAAAAGCTCTTTTTTGCCAGTATAATTGCATCTATACTGGGGCTTGGCCAGTATGGAAACGTCATTAAAAAAAAATCACACCCCTAACCAACATTACTATATTGGCAAAAGTTTTAAGTTTAGACCCGTCTTCTCTTCCCCACCCTGCAAAACTCCTCATCACTACAGCTTACCGCCTCTGTCCCAGGCCTTGGAGACATCACTTTATCAAGATTCAGAGTACTCCCGAAAAAAATCCATATCCCAAATTGCGTAAAAAACTGGAGTTCAGTATTGAGGGATAGAGTTTCCGGAGCTGGGGAAATGAATCTGTAACCCTGTTGGAAGTTATACAAAGGCAGGGTGGATGCGAGGTGAGCAATCATCATCTTGGTGGACTGATTCACTGCCAAACCTATTATGAACTTAAAAATGGTAGTAAAATCCCATATTCCCCCTCAAAATGTAGAATTGATCTATCATGCTCAGTTTAGAGCTATTCATCAAGTCTGGTCCCATAATACTGCGCTGCGATTGGAATGGATCATTGTTTTGGTAGTCTTTCTTCTCTCAAGTCAGATCAGGGTTCTACAGTATTTCTGTCACACTTCACGGCAACTATCCCTGTATTTCCTCTCAGGGGATCAGTAAGGGCACCCGCTCTCAGGCACCTAACTCCCTAGCCGTTGCCATTCTTGGGTGGAGACCTGTGTCTCACTGCCTTCTGACTGCGGTGTTTCCAGCCTGCAGTTCTGTGCCTTCATTGTGTTATTCCCAGCAGAGACAGGCTGTCTAAGCACACTTGCTTGCTTTCTCTTCAGAGACAGTTAACAGGTTTCAGAGTAACAGCCGTGTTAGTCTGTATTCGCAAAAAGAAAAGGAGTACTTGTGGCACCAATTGCTACAGTTATAAGTACCACACAGTTCTTATGCATTCTTAAGGTAAAAGCATTTCAGAGAAAACATTAAAAACAATAAAAGAACCTACACACATGCTGATACGTTTACCAGAGATCAACCCAACCCTAACATAGATTCTGGTGGGCACAGTTCTTCAAATCCCCAACCACAGGGATTCCCTGTGGTAAAACGTTAGTAGGTAGACCTAGTTCTTCCAACCCTACCCTAAGGATTGGGCCCTCACAGGACCAGGAAGGTGGTCCTGAGCCAGTTTAAAACCAGGGTATTTATTCAAAAATCTTTTTTTTTTTTTGGTATGTTGGTCCCTGGAGAATCCAGTTCGAACTAGTATATGCACACCTCCCTGAGGGGAAGGCGAGGGGAGGTGTGGCTTCCAAGTGATGATGGTGGCTTAAGTACATTAGCAACACCCTCCTCCTAGAGAAGGTGCATACAATGCCACAATAACACATGCACGAAAGCTTATGCTCAAATAAATTGGTTAGTCTCTAAGGTGCTACAAGTACTCCTTTTCTTTTTGGGAATACAGACTAACACGGCTGCTACTCTGAAACCTGTTTTAATACAATGTACCCCAAAGGTGTTAACCTGAATTCAGTAAGGTTTAACTTCACTCAATAAAGTTCATCTTCATTCAACAAGATTTGTTGCGGATATTACAGAACACTGTCACTGTCTGTCACAATTTCCTATACGAATTTACACCAAAAATTAAGTGGAACTATTTTCAAGCTTGTAAGAGGGAAATTGTCAATATGAAGGAATGAGCAAGACTAACACCAGCAAAGACAAAAAGACTTGAGAGTGTGCTTTCATACAACAAAACTACATTACAAAAACATGACAAGCATCTTCAGTGTGGGAAGTATAAAGGTGGATGCCCCTGTATCTTTAATTCACCATGGTGTACATAGACATTGCAGCACATACGGAATGTAACACTAGCTTTGACCCCTGCCCTAAGTAAGTAAAACTGGGTAAGTAAAGGATAGGCTGGACGGGTCTCAATCTTTGATGAAATCTGAGCAGAAGCTTCTGGAGTTCGCAAGTTAGATTTTCTCCCAGGAAACTTAGTTCATGCATAACCAGTTTCAAAAGAGATTAGCAAGAGGTAGCAAGTACAAGTGGGAAAGCTCTGCTGTAGATTCTTGTTATAGATTATGCCAGTGGGTAAAATTTTCAAAAGAGCCTTAGTAACTATGGAGCTTGAGTTCCACTGACTTTAAATATTATGTACAGTTTCACTGCTTGCGCTGGGTAAAATTTTCCAAAGTGCCTAAGTGATTTAGCAGCCTAACACCCAATGGAAGTTGGGCGTTTTTCAGAATTTTACCCAGTGTTACCAATGGAACTATACAAAAGATCTAAATGGCATAATTAGAAGGGTGGTATAATGACATGAAACTGAGATCCACAATTATCCACAGCTAAAAGTATACAGATGCTTTCAGAAAGAGATTTAGTGAAATTCTGAAACCTTCTGATATGCTTTTTGAAGATTAAAGACTTTTCAGTGTCATGTTAACTGATTAATAAATTAATATTACTTCCACTCTAAGACACTGGCTGCTATATTTCAGCTCCTAAAACATTTTTACAGCTAGGTTATCACATAAATGTAGGCAGAACCTAAAACTAAAGCTGTATGTAGATAGGACTGAATTACAAAAGAATCACACTGGCTTTATTTAGGACTTCACTTTAAAAATAAAGTGTTTAACTCACATGGTATTATTCTGCAATCAGATTCTGCCTTCTTGAAATAAATTCTCCCGTTTCAATCCGCTCTGGGTCACCCTGACACCTTTTGCAATTTGTACATCCTTAAACTGATTAAATGGCTGGAGAACAGAATGCATATTTCAAGTAAAGTACCTGTCACCCAGTATTTCGGATGATTTAGGCAAACCCTTTGAGTGTTCAAATGGGCTGCGTGCATGTGGGCTAGTTGCAAGGAGGGCATGTATAATTGACAACTGTGGAGCTGTGAGTGAACACTGGGCTCGTGTTGGGTGGGATTTCAGATAAAGAAATCTTAGTATCTACAGTGATCTAATACATGGTGCGAATCAGTCCTGTTGGCTTCTAATCTAAATAGTCACCGTGCTGCCAAAATTATAAATAAAGATCCTGTCTCCAGTGGTAATCCACAGAACTATAATTCTCCTTCTAGAAATGCTGAGCATAGGCCGGTCACATTCATAACAAAGGCTTTGAATAACACACACATTTTAAAATAATGTATTTGAAAAGTCTCATTAATTGTTTTCTTGGTCATTAATAAATATGAAGCATGTGAGACAGGGAATAGCCTTTTTAAAAAAAAAAAAAAAAAACATGTAGGTCCAATTTTCCACTGGGTTACACTACTGATGTGACTCCAGGGAGAGTACAGTGGACAATCAGGTGAATTTGATACTGGGGAAAGTCGCAGTGGCAGTTCAAGCATCCCATACACAACGTCTCACTATAACAGTTCAGCCATATTCGGGCATGTCTCTTGCCCCTGTGCCTTGGACTACGTGCTGGTGTGATTTCCTCTACAAATGAGAGAGAGCAGTTTCAATGCTCAGGCAAATCCTTGGTGTCTCAGCTATGGCTGTCAATGAGGCTGCAAGTTAGTGCAAGCTGTGATGGTGGTTCTTGTTGTACAAGTGCTGGCACACAAGGAAGTGGATTGACTCCACCTGTTCATTTTACAGACGCCAAAGAACAGCCATCAGATGGCAATGAGTAATAATGTCAGGTCACTATTGACCCAGGACAGATTTCAACAAATGAGAGAGATGAATGGCTGCATACTGCATTGGTAGGGACAGTGGCTCATTGCAGTAAATTATATGAAAAGTAATGGTCTGATCATGGGGAAGAAAAAGGTACAAATCAGAAATGTATAGTTAAGTCACAGATTTCCTGGTTTCAACCAAAACACCCTTCATTTTGCAACTTGGGGAAGAAACCCCCCCACAAACAAACAAAAAATAACCACAGAACACCCCTTGGTTAAGCCCATTCCATTCCATAACATTTAATCAGCATCTTAAACCCACTGAAAACCACTAGCCTGGGGTTTGGTAGTCCAGTGCTGTAGCAGCAGTGTGGAAAGTTCTTTTTCAGAGCTGCTTTTCTGTCATCTTTGCAATGGAAGCAGGAGCATTGCACAGACTCCTTTTAACCCAGCTATGTAAGCGCTGGGTCTGTATTTAGCATAAACCTGAGAAATCACAGAAGCCCACCAATGGCAACCCATTAGTCCCTATTCATTTGGGGAGGGGGTGGGGTCCATCTCTCTGTCAGATGAGGATTTAACTCTAATCCACACCCAACATTCCCAAAATGTCAAATGTCAGACAATTATGTTTAAATATGAAAATCAGAGAACGTGCTACTCTTGTAACAAAAAACAAAGCAGTAGCCATTAGTTAATCCCCTGATGCAGCCAGTCACCCGGGATAATATTTTACAGTTGTGGGTACTGCTTCAAAACATCAGTTCTGATCAGCTAGCAGCAGCAGACGGTGAGCTAAACTCACTCACTCCTGGACTGCCAAGGATTGAGAATAGTGCTTTGACAGTGTATTGAAGGGGTAAGCCATCTCATAACACTTGCCAGTGTCCCCTGCTGGTTGACTTCAGTAACGTAACCACATCCAGTCGTACACCGTACGGAGGATCGTTGTATAGTACGTTTTGGGGGCCTAAGGAGAATCCTCAGGACTAGGACTCCCTAAGGAAAAGCAGCACATCTGTTTTATTTTAAAGGTCAGGCCCTTGAGCATTCCTAGTCACCACCGCAGGACTCAGAATTGAGCCTGAGTGCTCCTGGAGGCTCCTGGAGACTTTTGTCAGAGAAGCAGGAGCAATTTCCCCTCCAGAAGGATGTATATTCTATTTGTTCCCTCATTTTGCGCCATCCCCTGCCCCAATTAATTTCACCTTTAAACAGCCCCAAGCTGGCCTTTTACTACCCCCAAAATTAGATTGGATGAGAGTTCAAGTGTAAGGACCATATTTTGTTTTTCTTTTTCACATCTTAATCTGCCTGGCTGTAATGTTATACGAGAATAATGGAGATGGGGACTGGGTGGCTTGGGAACTGGAAAGCAGAGCTATTCACCTCGACGACACCTATTTGAAAACATTCTACTTTGGTAGTGACTTCAAGCTGTCACCAGCTGCTTACTGGCTTGTGTGCAAGGATCCAGTAGACTCAGTCTATTTCTAGGTGCGAACAACAAGGTGGGAGTGGTTTTTATGGGCAGTATCAGCAGTGAAGCAAGGACTGAACTAGCTAAGAGTAGATTACCCTGTATCTGCAATTTATTCCCTTGACCTCAGGGCGAGGCACGCTGGTGATGTAGTGTGGGGAAATTTGCACTGCTACCGCTATACACTTGCACTGCAGATTAAGCAGATGACATCAGTTGCTGGAGCTGTCAGTTTGACACCTTCCATGAGCACAACATTGATTTTTAAAAAACATACAAAGCAAGACTGACATTCCATTCTAAGTCATGTCATCATGTGATGTAAATTGACTGATAAATGCATGTGCTGGAGTGTGGTTATTGCTTACTTAAGGGGCTATGCTCCCATCGAAAAACCTGCAGAACGTCCATTACTGCTAATGGGAGCTCTACAGGTGCAGTGAAGGGAGAAGCATAGGGAATCAAAAAAATACTAGTGAAATTGAACCAAGGAGAGGAAAGCCTGTACAGTACTTTTACTTCCATATGGAAAGGAAACTGGTTCTTACAAGCTTTTAAATAAGAATAGGGGAGGGGACCTTTAACCAGGTCAAACGTATATTCAAGTGGAGGTAAGAAACCACTTAAAGCTCTTATAGGATTCCCTTTGACAGCTCTGATTATTTTAAAGGCTTAATTCCATTACAGTATCTGGCAGCCTGAAAGGGCATATTTTACTAACTATAGGTCATACGGTCATGATAGATGTTGACAGAAAACATTAAAGGTTAAGTAGATGCAAGACTATAAAACATTTCAAGCTGTATCATGCCAACCACATTAACTAGGAAACATGCAGCTACTTAAGAGAAAAAAAATCTATTCATCTTTTCCAGATTTAAGTTACACTGACTTCGAGAACAAACAGCATTTCCGTGAGGGTTTGCAATGGTTCTTGACGTATGCATAGTTCGTGTAATATGGGACATGCTTATACTTAAGTAAATACATTCTTCATTACATTTAGGTGTGTGACAATACTCCACAAAGGACCGTATTTTTACAGTTCAATCTACCCATACTACACACACACACACACACACTTTAAAAGCTTATTTTATGTACATTTAGATGAGATAGGATGTGGAGCTTTCAAGTGGTGCCAGAACCCTGTAGGCAAGGTGAAACAATGGTACCCAAAATGAATGGGGCATTTTTTTGCACAGTTTCAGAAACATGGCAACATGACTAGGACTACAGTGTTTACTGTTTAAGTTATGTCAACACCTTAATATGGTGTTTATTGGTCAAAGCTACCAAACAACAATGTATTAAAAGATTTTTGTTGGTTTTGCATGGACAAGTATTTTCCCCCCAGAAATGATTAAACTATTTAGCACGTGGCAAAAAGGATATCAGCATTTTGCAATATACTAATATGAGATGCTTTCACATTGTACATTCTTAATTCTCAAAATATCTCACAAGTGATTACAACAGTATTCTGTATTTTTAATTGAAATTTTCTGACCAGATCAGTCTCACACTGAAGGTTGTGTACCAGAAGCAGCAGATTGTATGCCAACAGTTTGTAGTGCATACTGGGTAGATATAAATGTACGTGAATTCCTAATGTAATGCTTCTCCATTTGTAAGCTTTTGTACGTACAATGTAGCATCTAGTCTGCCTATGCATGCAGTACTAGCCTTTGAAATGTTATAGAAACTAGCTTTTTAATTCAGTGACACTTATGCACAGGTCAATATTATGTTAGAGGTGACAATACACAGCTTCTTATTGGGTTTCAAAGAGCTTACTAAACAAATATTCTATTTTGATAATAACCTCTGGATCTAATTTATATCTAATTTAGCACAAGTCTGTATATGTGTACAAAATGAAAAGTGGTGGTGGTGGGCATGGTAATGCTAACAATATACTTCAGGAATTTTACTTCTACAGGAAAGTTACTGCATATGAAGACATGGAGGATACAAGCCCCTCAAACTTTACATCAAGGAGAAAAAGACTCTCCACAAACTTTGAAAAATGTGTTATTTGTCAAGAAATTCAAAAGAATGCAGAAACTGTCAAAAGCCACCAGTGCCGGAGAGAATTGTGATGCTGGCAGCAGAAACCAGGAGAGATTAATTGTACTGGCTGAGTTTTCTAATTTAAATGATGTGTCACCAATATTCTATTGCAGGGGCTGCTTTCAGAAATACACAAGCAAGTCGGATTTGGCACATGTCAGAACTGTATTGAACCAAGGAAAGAAAACAGAAATCAAAAATCTAATCAGAGAGCATCATGTTGACCTGCTTTTATAGCCACCAGAACAAGCACATCCTCCAGCGATTAGTCCTGTTGTATTGTTTGCCTGAGAAACACACACAAAACAGACAAGAACCTTCATAAAACAGAAAGATTTGAAAGAGCAACCAATCTAAAGGAGGCAGCTCTTTAGAGAAAAGATGACATGCTGCGCAGAATACCTGCGGAAGACTTGATTGCTAAGAATGTAGTTTATCACTCACCGTGCCTTTCTTCCTAGTTAAGTTAAATGAATCTAAGCAAAACCTCTGCAACAATACAGTCACCTTATTCATTTTATCAGCTGATTGAAGACCTAAACAATGATCTTATATACAAGAGGCTCTTCTCCTGTCCTAGCTGCTACCAAGATATAAAGTCCTACTTCCCTCAGATGTAGAAACTGCAAACTATTCCAGTAGCAAGTTACAGGCAAGATCAGAAAAACGTTATGGTTCTGCAATTTTGTTCCGTGCACAACAACATTAGCTGATGCTATCCAAGCTGCTCGTAATCTGAAGCAAGAACTTAAGTCATCCAAATGTTTATGGACGTTTTTCTGGGGAGTGAGCCTGATAAACAGCTTTCAAGTAAACAAGTGGTTTTGTACAATGTTGCTTCAATCCTTTGGTCTGAAATAGCCAAAATGAAAGCCTCAGAACATTATCCAAAGCCAGGTGACTGTAGTTTACAGAGGTCAGCTACTTTTGTGCCAGAGTGTCTCTTTTGGTTGATATACAAAGAGGCATCTAATTCAGCCAGCAATGTGTATCATCCTTCCGAAGACATTCAAAGAAGGTCCCTTTCAGCTGCGGAGCATGTAGTACACCGGACCCTCGCTAAAATGCGGGATTTGGGACCCATGCATGGTACCGCGTTAACGCGGGGACCGAGTTAAAATGAATTGTAATTAAGGTAATTAAATTAGGGATCCATGGCCGCTACCACATTATATGCGAATTCGTGCTATACAGACGTGCGTTCTAGCGAGTGTCCAGTGTATGTAACAGTTGCAAAATTATCACACCACTGCACATAACCCTTAGTGCACAGCTACACCATGAGTTTGGGTCTTGCAATGTAATTGACATAGAAGAAAGAAGCTGGCCCTTGTCAGATTGACCCTCACAAGCCATGTTCTGTGTGAATATGCAAAAGTTTTGAGGGAAAGAAGTGACCTAACAAGAAGTAGTGAAGTCAAGTCCAAGAGTATTACTGAAAACAGCAGACCTTGGTGAAGAAGAAATGGGAGATTTGTGGTAGGTGCACTTGATTCTGGTGATTAATGTAGCTTCTTCAGGCCCAGTCAAGAAACCTGGCAGCAAAACATTTGCTGACATGGCCAAGAGGATCAAATTTAAATCTGGCAAGGAAGGGACAATCACAGCAGCCAACAGTCCAGAAAATTGTTTTTCGCAGAGCCCTGTCCTTAACAAGATGCAAAGATGATGTTTCAGCGGCAACTGTTCTTATTCATCCAATCAAACCTGTGTTAGGATGGAACAGTGAGAAAAACAGACAAAGCTGAATTAGGGCATCAAGCTAGAAGTTCAAGCTAAAAGAGTCCTTGAGCTAAGGATACGTAAAAAGAAACCAGAGTGTACATCAGAGATGCCATGGCTGTCATACAAATGATGGCTGGACACAAATTCCACACATTTGATGAATTGGCTGCTGAGTACTTGAGGCAAGGTACTAAAAGGATTTGACAAAGCTAATTCTGTAATTGACTCTTTGAAAGATATGACAACAGTAACTCTGTGAAAACTTCAGAAAGACAGCGCTGGACAAGATCTAAGACTGGATTCAAGAAATACCAAGTGGACACCCTGGAAAAAATTTCTGTATGTGGCATCTAACAAACAATCACTTGTAAAATTCCTCTGTGAATATATGGTTCAAAATGCACCCAAGTGTGTAGGAGTACACCCAACACAAACACTCCTTCTTGCTGGAGGTTTTTCCAATAGTGAAGTAGTAAAGTCCATCACCAATAGGGGTGTTGAAGAAACCCAAGTCTTTTACAGTATTATAGAGGAAGCAGACACAGGATGCTTTTGCATACCGTATGTGCCAATATGAATTTTCTGTCTCTTGGTGTCCGAGGAACCATATTAATTAGGTCACCAGATACAGATGTTTTGGTTCTTGCTGTTCACTACTTTCCAAAAATGGAACACACAGATAACATGTGGATTGAAACAGGCACCATTACCAGCACCAGTGACAAGCACTGCTTCATACGCAGACGTGCAATCTGTGATCCACTCACTCCTGACTTCTGCAACATACTTTCTGCCATACACGCATTAACAGGACGTGACTCTGCATTATCCCTGTTCGGTACTGGGAAAAAAATCTGTGTTTAATATTATCAGAACTAAGGGAGCTTACCACTTCAGCGATCCTGCCAAATTAGGAGAGAGTGATGGACAAGCCGCAATTTCTGCAGCAAGGATGTTGGGAGCAGTGCTGTATGACCACAGAGAGAAAGAAAAGGAGACCCACAGACACCTGAATTGTTTCTGCCTCAACCTAGCCATCAAAAAGGACAAGTCACTAGCCAAACTCCCACCATGTGAGGACAGTTTTGAAAAACATGTCAAAAGAGGATCTTGGCAATCAAAAAGTTAGACGTCTTCACACGTACCTAAACCAGATATTGGATTACCATTGCAACATACATGGAAAAATGTGGATGATGAACTGCTTCCTGAATTCTTCAAGGGCCCAATGGCATCTGAGCTTCTACAAGACCTCATTTGTGCCTGTACCAGTAGGAATCGCTGCACAATCAATTGTGTCTGTAGTCAGAACAATCTCCCCTGCATCAAACTGTGTATATACTGAAGACAGTGGTAACCCACACACTCTCAACAGAGATCACAATGATGAATAAGATGATAACGTTGACTAGAAATGTCACCAGTACTATTACATTTCACAGATACCTGGATAAATTTATTATTAGATTTTTATTTACCCTTTAGCTTGTTGTTAGGGGTGATTTGAGGTCACAGAGGAATCCAATTTTATGTTTTGAAATAATACATAGAGATATTAAACTAACAGAAACAAATGTAAATATTTCAAAGTGGTCATTTTAACATGTTGTTAGTGTCATTGTTTATTCCCATTTCTATGGTAAAGGCACCATTTGACAGCTCTATATCACACTTCATTTTGAAGTTGACGTAATAAGCTTTCAAATGCATGTAGACAAGGTACATTAAGTTAATCAAATTGGTGATGTCTGCCGCTTGGCTAATTGAAGTCTGAACACCATTTTAAACTCACTGTGTACAAGTACAAGCTTATATTCACTTTGCACAAACCACTATCTGACACTTATTCAGTTGAATACACCAGTTTGCTTCAGTCTATTCTTGAGGATGGGCTTGTATGAGTAAATTAATAGGTTGATTAGAATAGAAGCGTTGAGCTCCCACAGCAGGGAGTTGCAGGTTCTCAGAACTCTGAAAGACCAGCAATAATATACAACCAGCACATAACCAGTGAAGATACTTAGTTGCAATTGTCAGAAAACATGTATTGTCTCTATTGTTACAATACAATCATATCATTTTACCTTCGAAAGGTGAGGCTTAGAACAACACAGTGATAACCCAAAAAAGAAACCATGTTCATTTTTGTACTGAACGCACTACAGAACTATATGCGTGAGTAGCAAGGCAAAATAACACTTTAACAGATTATAGAGCACACCTCACGCCTTTTGTACTTGCATAATAATAAATAATATAATAACATTTCACACTACTAACACAACATTGACTTATCGTCATTTTGGTTATTGTCTCTCGCAGGTCCTCAGATATGATGGAAATGGGCACCATCATAAGCTGATGAGATAGATAGAAAGAATAAATGAAGTTGAGCCCTTCTACTATCCATAAAAACTAACATTTCAACATCCCAAATGGGTTCAAGGAAAAGAAAGCTCCTCAGATAGTCTGCGTCTCTTGTTTCAGAAATATTGTAATGTACATGTAAGAGGCTTCAAGTGCAATATTTTCATCCATCTTTATTTATGATCATATTAACAAACAATTACTTCAGTTTTTAAAAAAGGTCCTCTTCTGATTGACACCTGTCTGGATAATAATTTGCCTCCATGATAAACAATTACATTAAAAGCTGTTCAGATGTGAGGAGTGTGGGTGAGAGGGGGAGGTACCACCCCCACCTAACGTGCAAATAGCTTGTTAGTTTGTCAGCCAAAATAAACAGAATGGGCGTGCAATAGATTTAGTTAAATGCCTGAGGAATAGATGTCAAATAAATCACTTAGTTAGCCCTATCTAGCATGCTAAATTATAGTCATTTAACAAGGAGGAGGATTTCTTTTGTTAAAGCTTTTTTCCTACTCAGAATCCATCAAATGTAGCTTGTATCAGTTTGAAGTCCATATTAAACAGTAGGGGCAGTTGGTGTACAGAATGGGTCTTTTATGCTTTCTTACAAACACTTAAAAAAATCTAGAGAGAACAGTGTCTTTATGGGCTTTTTCAACAGTTAGCTCCTATTCTCCACCTAGTTCCTTAGCCCTGATTGGCAAGATTGTGGCTTCCCACTGTGGTTCTTGGGGGAAAAATGCAGGGTCCAAAATTACAGCAAAGGAGTGCATTAAACTTTACGAATGATCAAGATGTGGCACCATCGTGAGAGCCACAGTAAATTCTCTATGTGGGAGGGGAAAGAAGAAAACCTAGCTCAGAGAAATGAAGGCAATATTCTAATCTGACTGAGAACTTTGAGGAGCTTGCAGGGGAGGGGCAGGGATGGACAGCAGGATACAAGCCTTCAGTGCACTGCGGTACATTGCCTACCTGGTCTTTTTAGACCCTCACAATTCTATAGCTAAAAAAACTGCTGCAGAAATCAGCCCCTAGTCACTGCATCTCCCTGCTGTGCTAGTATGTTCTCTGCCCTCACTCTCCTTGTCGTTACTCTCCACCTACAGGGAATGTTTTCCTCCAAGCCCACAAACTCATGTTCTGCCTTTTCTCCCTGCTAGCCCCTATATATTATGCATCTTTGCAGCACCTGTGATAGGTTCTTACTGTCTGAGGCAGGATCAATAGAAGGTCGGCACATGGAGTGAATGAAGAATTGGGACCAACGTAAATGCATTTCACATGGTTGTAGTGTCCAGAGACTCTTTGGCTCCGAGCTACAGTACATGAAATTGATGGGCTGAATTAAGAATGCAATGGCAGTTTTAACTATAAATATCTTGGCTTTAGTGGATTTAAAGTTAGCTTCAGTATAATTTTCCAGTTTTCTTATATTTAATTTCAGCTGATAGAGCTCTACAAATAAAACATTCAGGAGCCACTAGCTAGGCAATGTTCCATGGTTATCTTGCTGATTCTGAGCCATTGCCTCCTGCACAAATTATGGCCACAATATAACATAAAAGACATGCCACTAAACACTGTATGATCACTAACGCTTAAGATGAAGTTGGTTATGGATATTGGGAAGCTTGTTAATGAGAAGTCTAATGAAGGTCAAAAAACATTTGCTAGTCAATGTAAGAAATGTTGCCTCAGGAAATAAAAAAAACATACAACACAGCACATGCTGAAAGCAAAGAAAGCTGCTCTGGAAGTTCAAAATTACAACTATTATTATTTTCACTCTGAATTAGAGTGGAAATTAACAGTAATTACACCCCCCCCCCCGAAACTATTTTATTGGACCTTTTATGCTAAAGCATTGCACAGAACTATAGGTAAGTAAATTAATGCACCAGGAAAAATCTAATTGAGGGTTCAAAAGGAACATAGGTTGTCCCCTCACTTTAGAAGATAGGTTTATCCAGAAATAAAACAGAAGCACAACCATCTAAATCTCTTTTAAGGCTTGAAAGTGAATCTTGGAACCACAAACAAATTTTACTTGGCAAATCTCAAAGAACACATTGCAACACAGGATTAAGACAATCAGCAAGATCTGACGGACTAAGGCCATCTAATAGCTTAGAAATAAGGATCTCAGTTTTTAAGCAGAATGCAATGCACAGCTCAGTACATTCTTGACAGCCACATTTTGCTCTGTGGAGTCAATGTAAAGCCTTTGTAGGCAAATCAGCCATTAAGAAATTATAATGTTTCTTCCCTGAGGAGCAGAAACAAAACAGGGATAACCAGCAGGAGATCTGACTGAAACAGAAAAGAGCATACTCTAGAAATGCTCCCTAAATGGTCAGAAGACATAGGCCAAATGTTTCTTCAAAGACAACCCTTCATTTCTGTACAGCTAGAAAAAGAATATGATTTCAAACAAAAGAAATATTATGTAGTAGCAACAAAAAACCAACGTGATGTTTAGGGCTACAAGCGTTTCATTTTATTAGAGCTAAGACAGAAGGAGTTTTCCAATACCCAAGGCCAGATAGATATCTGACAGATAAGTGCACTGGAACCAACAATGATGTATTGATAAGAATAGACAAAAATCTAGGAATAAACCCAGATTACAGCTATAGTGCTTACTAAAGGTATAATCACATGTAGTAAAAGGCATGGCACACTGAACATAAAGAGAATCAGAGATCAAACTATTGACAGCAACAAAATGAGAATGTAGAGAAATATAAGAAGTAAACCAAGTTAACAGAACCTGGGAGACCTAAAAGTTGCTCAAGGCAGTCAAATAACATTCTGTGATCAATAGAATCAAATGCTGCTGACAGATCAAGCAGGATCAAGGCTACCTAAGCCACTGAAGTTTGCACGAACAAGTAAATCATGATGTGCTTTACCAAAGTATTGGTGTTATAGCTAGGAGTGAAACCAGAGTGAAATTTCCCAAACAGTTTGACAGCTGCTAGATAAGACAGTGCAAGTAACTGCACCACAAACACACTTCCTAGAGATGTGGCCAAAACACAGGTAATTCATTGGCAAAGTTTTCTCACAATGAACATTTTTTGCTTCTTAGTGATGCCCAGTAAAGAGATAAGATAACTTCTGACACTTGCCTAAATTTATTATATCATTCAAACAAACAAGGGACCAGACTCAGGATCTGACTTTAAGGTCAGGAGAGACTATCATGATCTTCTGATCTAACCTGCTGCACATTGCAGGCCACAGAACCTCACCCACCCACTCCTGTTTAACAAGGCTAAATGAAGTCTGGAGGGAAAGTGGTGGGACAACCCGCCTCTAATAATATCAGTTTGATCTTTGAAAAAAAGAATGACAGCCACTAAAATATTAGTAGTGTGATTTTTACATTGAGCGCTGTCCTAACTCTGCTGCCATTGAATTCAATCGGAGCCAACTGAGGCCAAAGCTGAGTGCTGTTGAAAATCCCACCCGAGAATTTTAAAATGTCAAGTATTTGAAAAAGAAAAGGACCTAGTGATGTTAACACAATCTAAAAATAAACTACAGGAAGCTCACATTTGCCAAGGCTTGTATGTTTTTGTTCACTTCCTCAATGGTGCCAAGATAAAATATAACACTCATAGATGGATGAGCTTCAAGCAAGAGGTTGAAAGATACTTGGAGTCGTAGCTAGAAGCCTTCAAATCTGATTTGAGGAATTAGGTTTCAAGAAAAAAAGAACAGGTATCAAGGTTTGATTTCTCACAACATTTTTGGGATTTACACTTGGACTATAATAGACAAAAATTAGGGACATGAATGGGTGGCTGAACATTTTTTTTTGTACTAATAAACATAATTTATGCTTCGGTGACATAGGTGGTTTGGGCTAATTCTCAACAGAAGGAGTCTTAGTGAAGTGAGTATCAGGATTAACAGTGCTGTGGAGGAATTGTAAAATATCGGGAATGACCTATGTTAGTGAAATGCAGCATGATTACAGGTATGCGCGTCGGAAACATTCGATACTGATGAAGTAACTACTGTTTCAATGTATCCAATGAAGTGAGCTGTAGCTCACGAAAGCTTATGCTCAAATAAATTTGTTAGTCTCTAAGGTGCCACAAGTACTCCTTTTCTTTTTACTGTTTCAACGTCATTCATTTTCATCCCTCTGTTCTCAAAATTACTTTGTCTTGATACTGAAGGAGAAATTCTTAAAGGAACTTCTAATTAAGAGTGAAAAGATGGTATCAGTTTTTCTGGGCTTTGCTCTCTTCAGTGAGTCCTGAATGAATGATCCTAGTTGTGTGCCAGATGGGCTGCGTTTCACAATGACGATGAACGACAGACACACTTCACCACGATTTAACAGCAATTACTGCATGATTTTATTGTGCATTTGTGTACCTCTTATCATTTTCGAACATTTACATTTCATAAGGGCTCAACCATCTTTTAATGTTACACTGATTTCCTGGCTGAAGGGCTTGTTCAGCCAAACACATTTGATTCTTGGCCAACTGTTTGCAAGCTTTTATTTATCCTGACAGGCCTTGATTGCTCTGCCCAAAGCTGTTCTTGGGGTCTGTCCCAAAGTGACCCACAGATGCCATTTTGATTGGGGTATGTCTGTGGGATGACAAGGGCAGATGCGGGCAGTTAATTCTCATTCATCTCCAGTACCTGTCACCCAAGAGACAACTTGGCACAACCATATTCACTTGACTTATCTATTTATCTCTGGGAACTCAGGATGCTTATTCCAAGGAGAACCCCCTGGCTTTATCTACAGGTGTTTTACATTTTTGGTTCCACTAGAGTAAGAGAAGGCTTTCTAATTGTCTCTCTCCCAAACACTTTTGCACACACTAATCATGAGGAGCTTTTTGATCGCAATACTGTTGTAATAGAATAGAAGGGCCTTATTTAGAGTAGCGGAGGGGGAAGATCAACTCATCTGTGCCCAGTCTCCTATTCCGATCTCTATCTAGGATACTTATTAGGTGGGGAGTAACACTGCCATAGTGCTAGAAAAGCTAAGCGATGGATTAGTGTTGTGTAGCAGTATTTCTTAGGCACTGATGAGAAAAGATGTGCTCACTTTTACTAATTTCACCTCCTCTCCTTGTCTGTGTAAACTGAGTTTCTGTGTCACTTTCCAAACCCTGCTACAAACTGGAGTGAGAAACTTTGCCATCTTTTCTGATGGTTTTTTTCTCTGTATTTTTCTATCCCACTGTTGAAGCATCACAGAACAAGGGATTCATTGGACCTGAAGAGGATCTGGGGAGAAGGACTGGGGGAGGGGAGAGCAGTGAAAAAGAATGGGGTAGCTATGTTTACAGCACTCCAACCCTATGCTGAGATGAGGCTTGTTTCTTCCAGCCTGTCTGAAAACTGCAATGGGCCATCCCTGCAGCCCAGCTTGTTGCAGGTTGTTTCATGGAAGTCTTCTGTAATGACTTCCTGTATGTTTTCTGCATAAGACACCTAGCAGTTACCGCATTTATAGGGGCAGCAGCAGAAGAAGAAATTACACTGTCAGACTCTTTTTACAGACGTTAACAGATATCTCTGGAATGCCGATTTGTGTCAATAACTTTGCAAATCGTAAAAATTTATTTTGTTTGCTGACATTCCTAAAGCAATAAAAGGTGAATAGGAAAAGTAAACTTGCCTCCTGTCTTAACACAGAATTCGATCTTTTCTTTTGAGGGAAAGAGTATGAAATCCCACGGGGTGAAACTTCCCTGCTGGTTGAACTCATATAGGATTTCTTTTTGTTCAGTAACATCCTTTTGCTGGTCACCTGGCTATGAGAAAGCATGATCTACAGTAAGACACCCTTGAGATGCAAAAGCCTCCGTGGCAACTA